>NW_008338996.1:10162182-10210528 GCF_000622305.1 Nannospalax galili | reverse complement strand
CCTGCCTCTGCCTCCCGAGTGCTGGGATTAAAGGTGTGTGCCACCACAGCTGGCCCTAAAGTATTTTTTAAAGTGATAAAAATCAAAGAAGAGCCAGGCATGGTGGTGCACGCCTGTAGTCCCAGCACTCAGGAGGCAGAGGCAGGCAGATCTCTGTGACTTCAAGGCCAGCCTGGCCTACCTAGTGAGTTCCTGGAAAGCTGGGCTACAGGGAGACCCTTTTTCAAAAAAACCGAAAAAAAAAAAAAAAAAATCAAAGAAGAAACTGTAGAGACAGATCAAGATTTACCCCCTAAAAACGTGCTTTACTAGAGGTTTTCCTGAATTCTCAGTGATGGTTTATTCTTTTCATATTTAAACTGTTCTAGAATACAGAAAAAGAGAGCAATGTTCCCACTTTGTGCAATGGGGCTAATATTCCCTGATATTAAAATTTTAAGCACTAAAATTTAAAATGATATAAAGCTCAAAATGAGCAAGCTTGAGGGTATGACCTGGAGAGCTGACTCAGTGGTTAAGAACACTTGCTGCTCTTCTGGATGACCTGAGTTCCATTCCCAGCACCTATGTTAGACGGCCTGCAATCACCTGTAACTCTGGCCCCAGGGGATTGACACCCTCTTCTGATCTCCTTGGGCACCAGAATACATGTAGCTGCGGTATATACAAACATAGACACAGATACACACAAACATAGACACAGATACACACACACACACACACACACACACACACACACACACAAAGTCATTAAAAAATAAATAGCAGCCAGGCGTGGTGGCGCACGCCTTTAATCCCAGCACTTGGGAGGTAGAGGCAGGCGGATCTCTGTGAGTTCAAGGCCAGCCTGGTCTACATAGTGAATTCCAGGACAGCTGGGGCTACAAGGAGACCCTGTCTCAAAAAGACAAAAAAAAAAAAAAAAAAAAAAAAAAAGAAAGAAAAAGCAAGCTGAAAAAAATATTAGCAATGTCTATAGCTAACAAAGGTTTGACAACCTTAGTATTCCAATAGGAAAGAAGGTAAAGGACTCCAAAAGGGAATTCAGGAGAAATACAAATAGGAAGATATTTGTATATTTCAGAAATATATGAAAGATTTATTACTAATAAAAATAGTAAAGGAAGATAGCATATGGCTAACAGAGATTATAAAAAGTAATGTAGGTGGAGTTGGGAAGAATATGGGAAAATGGGCTTACACAGTGCTGGATGTGTAAATAACATGATCTTTTAGAAAAAAAAATCTGCTAAAAGATAAGTAACACTGATAATAAATTAGGATGTGTAGTATACACATTGGTCCCTGATTCTAACTCAAGCAACTCATCCTTTGAGACTACTAAAAAGGGACTCACAAACCACAGCAACTTGAAATAAAATACTAGAAACATAAATATTGATTAAATTACAGTACAGCTGCACACTAGGCTACCAGTAGTTTTTCTTAAGTAGCATAGCGTTCATAATACTTTTTAAAAAGCATTAATACTATTTATTTATTATTTATTTATTTATTTAATCTTTTTTCAGACACGGTCTCCCTGTAGCCCCAGCTGGCCTGGAATTCACTATGTAGACCAGGCTGGCCTTGAACTCACAAAGATCTGCCTGCTGGGATTAAAGGCATGCCCCACCATGCCCAGCCAGCATTAATACTTTTTAAAAAGCCTATTATTGTTTAGAAATGTGATCAGTATGTATATGTATAAGGGGGTATGTATAGTTTATGCATATAGAGAGTAATCTGGATGGTTCATATTTTGTTTATAGTTGCTACTTAACACAATGATGAGAGAAGGAATAAAGACAATTTTTTAATTTTATACTTCCCTGTATTATTTGTACTTGTCCTAATGCTGTAGACCATTTAAAAAAAAAAAAAAGAAAAGAAAAAAGAAAAAAATTAAAGGAAAATCATCTAAGCCTGGCTACTTCAGTCCAAGAGGAACTTGGCTTATAGAATTACCTTTTCCAGGGACTCCTTCTCAGCTCGGAGGTCAGTCAGTTCTTCCTCCAGGGATGTCACTCTGAGTTCCAGTTGTCGCCGGCTCTGCTTTTCACTTTTGAATTTGGAGTTTGCTTGCTGAGAAGTTACTTGGAGCTCTAGGACAGAGGAGCAGAGAGGTTTGGCTGTAGAACCAGAGATGCAGTAGACAATGTGACATCCCAGCAGCTCTTTCAAAGCTGCATGCTTTAATTTCCCAATCCTACCACATAAGCCTCCTTCAGTCACTCCTGAGCATCACCTCCCTGACCTGCTTATCAAGCCCTATGTTGATTCTCTTGCTAACTCATATTTACCCTGAAGAAAGTCACTCCTATATGTATATGCCACCTTCTACACATGCAAAATATAAAAGAAATGTTCTGAACAGTCAGAGATCATCTTGAATGCCGATCGCTCATACAATTCTATTCCCATGACCATGTTACCACACTGGGCATCTTTGTTTAGTGGAGCTCAGGCTCTTTCTCGCTGCCTGGATTAAGATTCTTTTAATGTTCTTGGTAGTTAGGACATTCTACCAAGAATTTACTTCAAAATAGCCCTTCTCAAATAAGGCTTTGAAGGAATTTATCTTTTAATTTAGTATACTAGAACTTATTTGAAAACTTAGGCTCTTGACATAACAGTCACAGAGAACGATCAGAAGGAACTATAAATCTAAAATTTTCAAAATATGTTTGCTCCAGGTGGGCCAAGTGCTGCTCTACAAGGAAAAGGATGGGTCATCTTAGCACTGACACTAGTACTTTTTAGCTTTCTATTGGACAGGGAATTGTCCTTCCACCCACTCTGCCGCTGCTTCCTCTGTCCCTGGCCACTAGTCCCAGTTGCCTTCTATACTGGTTTCATTTCTCTATACCAAGACATGAGTCGACATGCTGGCCTTCACAAACTTCTATCTAACAGCATATCTTGGACACTACCCTGTACCAGGTACTGAAATAACCCTCATACGGAGGAGAATAGAATAGTCTTATAAATGGTGCTTATCAAAGGCTATTCCAATAATGATAAGAATAATGCACTAAGAGATAAGGGACTTTGAAGGACAGTTAAATGGTCTAGAAAAACTGGGAAAACTTCTGAAAGAGGCAGATTTTAGAGAGAGTGAGAGGTAACAGCTGGTGATGGTGAGTACACCAAGCAACGTGACATCACTTTAAACATGGGTATTCCAAAAAAACAGCATGGATGAAAAGCAAAACAAGATGAGCTTGAAGAGCAGCCAGCAGGGTTGTGGTACAGGAGCACTCTGGACAATATAAAAGGAGATGAGCCAAGGGGAGGGGCCATGAGTGCCAGGCTAGAATGTTACGGTCCACTCTTTAGGAAGGAGGAAACCACAGTAGGAAGCATTTCTTTCTTCCAAATCCACTGAGTCATGAGTTAGAACATTTGAGGCCCGTACTAAGTACCAAAGATGTTGATGTAACACTTTCTCAAACAAAGATTAACAATGCAACTCATCAATTCCCACTGAATAGCAGCTCCTCCGGTTCTTTATGTAAAATAATCATGTAATTTTTCTACCAGTCTACCTTGATGCTCAGTCCTTCATGAATGTCATGAGCATTATGCCAGAGGGATTGACAGGAAAGAAATAATTTAACTCCTTTAAATGACAGTGATGCCAGCATCCTCCATTGAGGACATACCTGAGTGTTCTGCTTGTAGCCTGGTGAGCTGGCCCCTGAGGAGATCTGTCTCCTTCAAGTTTTCTGTCAGCTGCACCTGCAGCTCTGTTTCCTTCTTTTGGTGTGCAGTCATTTTCAGCTGCAGGTGAGAGACCTGTGCAGTGGCTGCTGCTAACTCTTCTGTCACCTTGGCCTGAACAAAGGGTGACATCACTTTAGACATAGATATTTCAAGTGCTGATTCAGTCGCCCATGTCTTTAAGCTGATGGAACTGCTAGACAGAAGGGAGATAAAGCCACTTTCAACCTGTATTGGGCCAAATTCAAGCTAAGGGTTAGGCCTGTGGAGGCCAGAGGAAAGTGTTGGATCCCCTGGAGCTGGAGTTACAGGCAGTTGTAAGCTACCTCACATGGGTGCTAGGAACTAAACTCAGGTCCTCTGGAAAAGCAGGAAGTACACTGCACTTAATTATTAAGCCATCTCTCTAGTCCTATACAGAAATATTTTTTCCTAGCATGTCTTTAATCTCAGCATTCAGGAATCAGAAACAGGTGGATCTCTGTGAGTTTAGGAGTTTGAGGACAGCTGGTTTATGAAGTGAGTTCCAGGCCAGCCAAGGCTTCACAGTGAGACCCCCTCACTAACTCAAAAAAAAAAAAAAGAAAGGAGATATCCCCACCCCCACCCCCAGGAGCTGGTGAGATGGCTGAGCAGAAAAAAAAAAAAAAAAAAAAAGGGAATACCCCCCCCCCCCCCCCCGGGAGCGGGGGAATTGGCGGAGAAAAAAAAAAAAAAAAAAAACTGCCACACAAACTGATAACCTAAGTCTGATCCCCAGGACCCATATGATAGAAGGAGAAAACTGACTCCCTCAGGTTGTCTTCTGACCTCCACATATGCACTGTGGTATGTGTGCCTTAGCACAATGTGCCCCTCTCACAATAAATACATAAAAATTTAACAAAGAGAAATATTTTCTCAATATTTTCTTTCTATAAAGTGAGTCGTTATATAAATACGAATGATTCTCCCCACCTTTCAGATAGAAAAGGAGATACGCTATATTTTCTCTATTAGCAAACATAGGTTTTCCTCCTGGCCCTCTTCTTTAAAGAGTTCATATTGTATTCTGTGAATGTACAATAAGTTATTTTCGACTGCAGGACACTTGGCTTGTTTCTGGCCACATTTCATTACATAAGACACCAGTGAATGATCTTGGACCCACTGTCAGTTCACTTGTCTGCACCAGGACTTTGAGGAGACTCCTAGATGCAGAATTGCTAGATCAAAGTAAAAGCTTCTGCAGCTTTTACTTTCTACACTCTTACCTGATTCACTAACCCTTGCCAAAATTTCAATTTCTAACCAGTCTGATGAGAAATGGTATTCACGCCATTTTCTATTTTTTCTATATTCTCAGGTAACTTATGATGAAGCTGGTGACTATCCTGAAAGTATCAGATGAGATTCTGAATATTGGGGATGAAGATAACGATGATTATAAGGGCAATCAACTAAAGGACAGACATGGGCTAGAGAGCTGGTTCAGTGGATTATGGTTGGTTTATGTTTTGTTTATTAATTTTCAGAATGAACAGATGCAACTATTAAGTAGGAAAAGACTATGTGTGGATATGTACATGTATGTAGGTGTACATGTATAGTTACAGATACAATTACAATATTTTAAAAATCATTAGGAGGCTAGCCAGTATCAGTGGGAAAGGAAATAGACAGAAGCCTACACAGTGGATGGCAGGACTCTCTGATTTCCACCCTGGGACAATATCTGCTGTTGAGGTGGAAAATTGGGAAAAGAAAGCAAGGACAGGAAGAGCCAAGAATTCAGAAAGACAAAAGAGCATTCAAATTAGCAGCACAGAGATAGTATCACAAAAAAACTGGCAATCTGATATGAGAAAAAAGACAGCTAGTTGAAAATGAGAACCAGAGTATAGTCTTTTCTACTTTTGGCACCTCAATTTATCACTTTTTAAAATAAGTAGATTAGACTCAATGACCTCTAGTAGCTCTTCCAGTTTTAATCATTACTTTATAAGAAAATATTAACTCTATCACAGAAAAAAATAGTTCTGTTTACTATTCATTGAGCACTTAACCATATTTTTCTGAGCAGTGTTTGAAGACAGCGAACTGCCTCCAGTGATGAAAGGAACTGCTGATCTCCCTTTTAGAGAGATCATAGGGAAACTGCTAAAGAAGTAGATCATCAGAAAGAGAGGCACGTATCTATAACTGCAACACCTGAAAGGCTAAGGCAAGAAGTTAGAGAGTGTGAGGCCAGTTCAGGCTACACAGAAAAACCCTGTCTGAACAAACCTGGGCAACATAAGGAGACCCTATATGAACAAACAAACAATGAAAACAACATTTATGCCACGTGTAGTGGCGCACACCTTTAATCCCAGTACTTCGGAGGCAGAGGCAGGTGGATCTCTGTGAGTTCAAGGCCAGCCTGGTCTACATAGTGAGTTCCAGGACAGCTGGGGCTACAGGGAGACCCTGTCTCAAATAGACCGAAAAAAAAAAAATTTACCAGGCAATAGTTAGAGCTTAAAGTTTCACTGAAATGGTGGTGACCAAGTAGAGTACATGGCATCTCAGGACTGAGTCATCAGTCCAGGATTCTCCCTCGAGCAGCAAAGCATGAGATCTACAACATAGTAGAAGTTTGGTAGATGTTAGCTGGGGTTCTGTTTTAGTCCTACTGAGCTGCTTTGGCTATTAAAAATTGAGTACCTGCTGGGCTCAGCACACTTTGCAAGACATCTCTGAAGTTTAGCAACACAGAAACATGTGAGTGGACTAGCAAACAAATTAAAAGTTTGATCAACTGGGCTGGGCTTGGTGACACATGCCTTTAATCCCAGCATTGGGGAGGCAGAAACAGGTGGATCACTGGATGGTCTACTAGCAAGTTCCATGCCAGCTGTAGCTACATAATGAGACCCTGTCTCAAAAAACAAACAAAAAACAAAACAAAAAACAGCAAAGAAAGAGCGTTTGATAAACTCATGAGCCAAACTGGACTACTGCCTATTTTGGGGAACAAAGTTTTCTGGAACACACATGTGTGCTCACGCACACACACACACACACACACACGTGCGCACACACAAAACAGTGATATTCAACATGAGAGTCACCTGTCACATGCAGAGACTGTGACAAAACAGGTGAGTCCTATACCTCTATGGGCACTGGAATCAACAAGAGCTTAGTAAAGGTTTTATCTTGGCTGCATATGACTAAAGTGGAGACTCAGGAGGTGAAAATGAAAAATACATAGTTTTAATCAAGATACCCAAGGGGTTCTGAGGCAGCTAGAGCAGTGCTTGGGCATTACTAATCTACAGAATAAATTACAGGATCATTTTATTCCTGAATAGTAACACTGAAGATAATAGGTTTGGATACTCCACTAGGTCTGGCAGAGGGCTGGGGAGATAATAAAGGAAGGGACAAGAAAATAAAACTAAAATCAGAAAAAGGTGAATAGTAAAAAGCACATTTTGGGCAGAGTTGTGAAGTGGATCAGTAACCCTTGATGCTAATGCTTCCAGGTATCTTCATCTAGGCATTAGCAAGCAGCCACAACAATGGATAGACTGAGAAGTTATGGGAAAGAAATAGTACCCCCGAACAAGAGAGGGCTGTGCAGGGCAAGGCTCTGCTCATCTGAGGACACCTGGTCAAAGACATTACTACTGAAGGTATGGCTAAGCAAGCACAAAAGTTAGCTCAAAACATAACTAAGGAATCCTATTATCAGAATATGAGAAAGTATCCAAATGCCATAAGTTATAAAGTTCATTGTATTCAACTTTTCACGTTTTTAAGGGAAAATCAAAATATATAAACTATTTAAAAATCCCTGAGAAAATACCAGAAAAAGAGTAAAGATTTCCCAGTTGAAGACTGATGACCCAAATAAGAAGGAATCCATTCTGGACAAACAGTGTCTATAGGGCAAGAGGGAAAGTGGGCCAGAATTAGTGAACCCTAACCCAAGGTCACAGCAGGTCAAAAATCATTCTGAAAGGACTAGAGTCACAGTACTTTATTATTTATTTATTTATTTTAGAGGTTTGTGACAGGTCTCCTGTAGCCCAGGTTTCCTTCAAACTTGCTGAGTGACCTTAAACTCTTGATCTTCCTGCTTCTATCTCCTAAGTGCTGGGATTATAGGCATGTAACACCATGCCCAACTCTATTATCTTATTTTATTTTTTGCTTCATTTGTTTGAGATAGGGTCTCACTATGTGGCCCTGGCTGGCCTGGCACTTGCTATACCTTAGAGGGACTTGAACTCAGAGCAGTCCTCCTGTCTCAAGCTCCCAAGTGTTGTGATTACAGGCATATGCCACCATGCCTGGCTCTAAAGTAGCCCTTCAAAATGCCTGTGGAAGACCCAAATGAAAGAACAAACTAAACACAAATAAAGTAGCAAATTAGACAATCTTAAATTCCATGAAAAACAGCATAGACATTTGTTATCTAACATTTTCTTTTGATTTTATCAACAGAATAAATTTAGCTTCTAATAAACTATAATATTCTTACCATAATCAGATTATTAAAACAGGTGATAGGATTTTTTTTTTTTTTTTTTTTTTTGAGTCAGGGTCTCACTATGTAGCTCAGGTTGACCTCGAACAATAGATTCTTCTGCCTTGGCTTGTCAGGTTTTGGGATTACAGGCATTGAACATCACCCCAAATTCAATCATTGCTTTTAAGTCAACTTACTGCAAAGTCAACTTATTCATAAAACAGAAAAGAAGGTGATTAATATATGAAAATCTGTTGGATGATTTCTAGGTCTCTTCTTAATGATAGCAAATATCCTGCTAAAAAGCAACTGAGAAGCTCACATGCAGGACCACTCCTCAGCTTAACATATCCCGACCTGGGTCTTCCTCTGCCCAGTTACTTTACCTTCTCTTGTTCAGCATGCAATACTCTTGCCTGTGTGTTTTCTGTGGCTGTCTGAAGTGAGTTGTTCCTCTTCTCCATCATCAGGTTACTCTGTTCAACATACCTGAGACAGAAATAAAGAAAAGCATTTATGAGGCATTTTATGTTTGACAGGCACAACCCAACCCACACTCAGTCCTCAACAACATTGCTCTACACCTTCATCAAAAACAATCTGAAAGCCCTTTGCATTCCTGAGACCCGCAGTGATTAATCAAAGGGTGTGTGGTGATGAGGGGGGGTGAGGGAGGATAGAGAAAGGACTAAGAAGACTCTATGGAGGAGAGAAGAAAAACCCCACTTTTCTGATCCTGGTATGTGAGACATAAGAGACACTGAACAAGAGAAATATGGAAGAACAATTTTTTAAAAGTAAAACCTTGTTGACACTTGTTCTTCTGACCACATTTATGCTCTCAAAAGTTCAGAAAGATCAATTGAAAATTATAAAATGTCATGTTTTATGTGAAAATCAGTGGGGCCTTGGCTAAGTTCTGGTTGACAAAATAGAGTCAGCCTACACAGAAAAGAGCTGACACCAGAGTTTTCTAAGTAACACCATTTTCAGAGATGAGGACTGTAGACCTACAGAAATAAGCAGAATCCCCACAGGTACACAATAAAGGAAGGGCAGAACTGGGGGCAAACACAGGTCCTTCTTATACCATGACCACTGGAGCTCATTCTGAGGTTGTAAACAGGTGATAATGTACATGGCAGGCAGGAAATAGAAACATCAGATATGCATAACACAGTGTCCTAAGAAAACATAGCAATTACATATTAAACCCTTGTCCACTCTAGCCAGGCCCCCCCGTACCTGCCATTACCTCTGATTTCGTTCAATTAGCTCACTGATCTTGTCATTTTGTTCTTCTATCCGGTTGCTCTTCTCAAGGAGCTCCTGCTTCAATCTTTCATTTTCCTAAATCCAAACATACGATAGTCAAGGTAAGTGTCTTAAAAGTGCCATATAAAGGCCAGGTGTGGTGGCACATGTCTTTAATCCCAGCACTTAGGAAGCAGAGGCAGGCAGATCTCTGTGAATTCAAGGCCAGCCTGGTCTACATAGCAAGTTCCAGGTCAGCTGGGGCTACAGGGAGACCCTGTCTCAAAACAAACAAACAAACCAACACTGCCCCCCTAAAAAGTGCCATATAAGTGTCTTGAAAGTTCTGCTTCCTAGCCAAGTGTGGTAATGCATGCACCTGTAATCCCAGCACTCAGGAGGCAGAGGCAGATGGATCTCAGTGAGTTCAAGATCAGCCTGGTCTACATAGTGAGTTCTAGGCCAGCTGGTGCTACAGGGAAACCTTGTCTCAAAAAGACCAAAACAAAACAAAACAAAAAGGAGAGAAAGTTCCTTTTGCTTCCTGTCTGCTACTTTCACTTCCTGTCTGTTCTCTGCTTCCTGTCTTCAGCTGTGCTACCATGTGCTGCTGTGACTGGCTATATCCCTTCAAACTGTAAGACGAAAGAACTTGAACTGATAGGTGGCTGCGGTAGCATATTTTGAAACAAAACACTACAACTTATTTCCAAATATGACTATTAAAATAACATATCAAATTATACCCGATGGACTAAAATCACTACATCAAATAGGCTGAATGTTTAAATGGACATAAAAAGAAGTGAGATTCTCAAACAGGACCCAAAAGCAATGTTCTGACTATATACAGTATAAGTCACATAATATACTATACTCCATAATGCACAGTCACTATACTATATACTATATGTAGCATGTATAAAAAATAGCACAATAGAGCTTAGGATAAGACAGCATAGCATGCTATATTGTAATTAAACACAGTTGTAGTTTGAATGCAAAATGTCACCCATAAGTTCATGTGTTTGAACACTTGGTCCCCAGATGGGACACGGAGGAGGGGTGCAATTAGAAGTGGATCACTGAGGGTAGGCCTTAAGCTTTCCTAGCCAGGTTTCACTTCCTGTGTTCTCTCTGCTTCCTAACTGCAGGCTTAATGTGACCAATGGCCTCAACCTCTACCACCATACGTTCTCCACCATGAAGGTCTGTATCCCCTCAGACTGTGAAACAAAATAAACCTTAAGCTGACTCTTGTAAGGTATTTTGTCACAGCAGTAAGAAAAGTAATTAATACAAAAGTTTAAGTCATGAGGCCCAAATTAAGCCATAATAGTTTTTCTAGAGATTTCTAAATTAATTGTATTCAACACATGTTCTCTATTTGAGGGGTGAGTGGCAGATTTTAGACAGTAGCACATCTGGCAAGGGAAGTACAGACAAGCTCTCAGGCTGAGTGCCGTGTTCTTCGTCACCCTTACCTGAATGATCCGCTGGATGTTGCTCATAATCATGCTTGTTTCCATGGTAACTGACATGCTAGGAAGATGCATGGAATTGCCAGCACTATGCTTCTGTAACTCATCAACCTGCCCCAGGGGAGCCAGAAAGACCTTATGAGAATGTTTAAAATAGAGAGATGCAATTTACCTAACTACAACCAGTTTTCGAGTGGGACAATATCTAAATGTAAGCTATTTGGCTCCTGCTAACTTGATCCTCAAGTAAAGATAACTGCCCCTGGGGGAAGAGGGGGGCAGTTAAGCACTGTGACTCTGAAAATTAAAGTGAAGTTTACAAAGAAGAGAGCAGTTCTGGCTGCTTCTTGTTTATACTCAACTTACCATTCCACTTCCTTTTTTTAAAAAATTTTTTTTGTTATTACAATTTCATGCATGTAAATGATGTATGTTGATCATAGCCACCCCCTCTTTAAAAAAATACCATGTAGGGGCTGGAGAGATGGCTCAGCAGTTAAGAGCACTGACTGCTCTTGCAGAGGACCCGAGTTCAATTCTATTCCCAGCACCCACATGGCAGCTATGAACCATCCTTAACTCCAGTTCCAGGGGAATCCGAAGCCCTCTTCTGACCTCTGCAGCACTGCACAACACAGGTGCACTCACATACATGCAGGCAATACACTCACACATAAAATAAAAATAATAAAATATAAAAAATACTATGTATTTTATTTATTTAAAATAGTCTATTCATTATTATTGTGTATATGTACAATATGTGTGAGGGCAGGGGTGTATGCACATGCCCCAAAGCATGTGTAGAAGTCAGAAGACAACTTACTGGACCATGAATTCTGGGGGTCAATCTAGGGTTGTCAGGCTTGTTCAGTGCTTCCTGCAGAGGTATCTCACCAGCCCAACCAACCCCATTTTCAACAATAGCGCCCCAACTCTGGTTCAGTCACCTTAGTCACAAGATGATCCATTTTATCAGCCATTTTGCTGACTGCCATTCGAATTTCAGTGTTATGTTGCCGGGTTTCAGTCATGAGAAAGGACATCATGTCACCTGATCCTAAAGAGACATAAACCGAAAAGAAATGTATAAAATTAAAAACACGAAATTGTACGTGGAAAAGCCAAAGACAGTTTTAGCAGGAGAGAGCGAAAGGAATCCTTTCATGTACTAGGAAATAGGATAGGTGATTTCACACTGTCAGAAGACAAAGAGGTTAAAAGAGACAAAAGAGCTCCCAAGCTAACAATAATCATATTATATTTCTGCAAAATGCATCAAGCGCTACAGTCTGGCCCAAGGGCACACTGGTCCAAGCATGCTCACTTGGAATACTATAATTCTGATGGCTTGCATTTCTTCCCTGTTCACATAACTGCATCCCAGGCATTGTACAGGCACCAGGGATACAACCAGGAATAAAATGTGGTTCCAGATCTTAATGAGTTTCACTAAGGAAACTGACATGTAAACAAATCATCACAACAGCTGGATGTGATGGCCCATGACTGCAATCCCAGCATTTGGAATACAGGCAAGAGAATCCAGAGTTCAAGATCAGCCTGGGCTACATGAGGCTGTCTCAATTTTTTTTCCCTTTGGTCTGGAGAGATATTTCAGTGGTTAAGAGCACTGGCTGTTCTTGCAGAGGACCGGAGTTCAGTTCCTAGCATCCACATGGTGGTTAACAACCATCAGTAACTCCAGTTCCAGGAGATCCAATGCCCTCTTCTGGCTTCTGTGGGCATTGTACAATATGGATACACTTACATGCAGAACAAAACATTCATACATATAAAGTAAAAAAAATTATTTTTAAAGTTTTTCAAGTACAGAAAATAGACCATGCATAAAGTACAAAAGTAGCACCTTAAAAGTAGTATGAACGAACCCTTTGTAGACATTCATATATACCTGTGTCCATGAGAGCAGTAGATGGAGAGAGGATGATAGCCAGAGGAAATGACAATTTGGAGGGATGTAAAAGTGTTTCCCAGATGGAAAAGGGAGGGGCTCCAGACAAAGGCTGCATTCAGGAAGCCCTTCCCACTCCAGAACACAATCTAGGCTATAGGATATATTTGCTTCCTCTTGCCACTGTTCTAGTGTCAAGGTGATTACTGATAGATAAAGTAGCCTATGGATGAATCCGGTTGATCAGGAGAAAGAACCAGGACACAGAAAAAACTCCATTGGAATACAGTTTATTACAAAGGAACACATGGGACAGATTCCCTTCCAGGCAGGGAAAATGTCTCCCCGGGTCCCTCTGAGCTGGGGTCTTTTAAAGGGGTAGGCTTCTGCTTCCCGCAGAAGGCAGGAAGATATATATATATTTTAAATTGGGTGTGGGGGGGAAGCGGGAGAGTGGGTTGTTAAAACCTGCTCCCTTCCATCTGTCAGCCAGGATCTGGATCAGGAAGTGTTTGTTTTTGTCCTCTTAAGATAAGGGAAAAACTGCTGTGCTGAAGCGGCTCCTGAGATCTCTGGTTAAAAGGTGGAATCTGTTTATCTTGTCTTCGGAGATCAAAGGAAAAGCAAGCTGCCTTTTAGAAGAGTCTGCTTCTCTTGACTTTAAAGACCAGGGTGCTTATCAACTCAGTTCCCTTTTCTCAGGGGGCTTGCTTGCGAGGTCTGTGAGGCCCTGTTGGTGAGGAGGCAGGGCTATCTGAACCTTAACAATGACCACACAAAAAATAAACGGTAGACCAATGCAGGATACCAACAGAGCTGTGGACATTTCATTTGCTTTCTTTACAAAGACACCTCTACTTGCACATGCACACAAAATAAACACAAAGTTACCCAAGTAACAGGGAAGGACAGTTTCCTATTTCCTACCATCTGGAGTTTAATGACCTCAGAGAGGACAGCTACCTTTCACTTTGTTCCACTTCGTATTGTTTGACATTTTCATTAAAGTACATTACCTTCATAATCTATAAATTTTAGCAAACTTGTTTTCTTTTGAGTTACTCAATACCCACACCAGTCCTCGTGTGTCCTCCCAGTCTCCTCCAATGTCTGCTCTTCTATCTGCTGCTAGTCAGACACTGTTCTAGTTCTATCTGTTCCAGTCACCCTGACAGAAGAATTAAAAGGGCTAGTAGAAAAACATGGAAGGAAAAGACCAGAAAGTGGGCACAAAAGGACTTTGGGGGATAATGGAAATGTTCTAAAAGTGAATTGTCATGATAGATGTACAACTCTGAAATTTTTCTTAAGGAAAAAGTCTTGGGTGCTGGGGAGATGCTCAGTGGGTAAAAGTACTTGCATGAGGACCTGAGTTCAAATCCCCAGCACCTGTATTAAAAATAACAAAAGAAGCTGAGCATGGTTGTGCTTATCTATAACCCCAGCATTGGGAGTGAGGGGTGTAGACACAAGTGGAACCCAAGAGTTCATTGGCCAGACAGCCTAGTTAAAAGGGCAAGTTTCAGGCCAGGCATGGTGGTGTACGCCTTTAATCCCAGCACTCGGGAGGCAGAGGAAGGCGGATCTCTGTGAGTTCAAGGCCAGCCTGGTCCACATAGTGAGTTCCAGGACAGCTGGGGCTACAGGGAGACCCTGTCTCAAAAAGACCAAAAAAAGGGGGGGGCAAGTTTCTGGTTCACTGAAAGACCCTGTACTTAGAAGATAAGCTGGAGTGCAACAGAGGAAGACATCCAATGTCCTGCTCTGTCCTCTGCATGCATATACACAGGTGCACATATAGCACATTCACATGCATGCACCACACACACAAACTACACACACATACACTTAAAAAAATCTTTGAGTTGTATAATTAAATCATTTATATAGCATATAAATTACATTTCAATCAAGATGCTAAAAAAATGAAAAGAGGGGCTGGAGAGATGGCTCAGTGGTTAAGAACACTGTTTGTTCTTATAGAAGACCCGGGTTCGAATCCCAGCACCCACATGGCAGCTAAAACTGTCCAGTCCACTCCAGTTCCAGGGGATCCGACAGCCTCTTCTGACCTCTGCGGGCATTGCAGGACACAGGTGCACTTACCTACATGCAGGAATACACACATACACATAAAATAAAAATAATAAATAAAATTTTTTAAAAAAAGAAAAGAGTAGAGCTGTTGGAGTAAGAATGAAAACAGGATGAGAGAGCAGGGTAGAAGATGAGAGACAGGGTTATTCCGTACCTTGAAAGTGGGGAGCCTGGGAGAGTGGTGCTGGGTACAAGGGCCGAACAGGCTGCAGCTGCGAGGTGACTGAGGATGCCTGGGAATACGAGTAGGCCTGCACACCTGCATAGGGCTGACAGAGTGATACATTACTTGCTTGGTTTCCTAAGTTGGAATGAAGTGAAGAAGCAGGGAGGAGACTCAAAATTATTGAAGCTGGAGATCATGAGATCAGGGTTAGGCAGAGCTGCCTATGGGACTTGGCAGTACCTGGTCACTCAAGTCCTATACAGAATCTGAGGAATCAGAGATCACTACCCAGACCTCTGGCAATTTGATTTAATGAAGTCGGAGTTCATACCTGTATTTTAGTAAGTTTTAAAATGAAGCAAATCCTATTTAGTTTCTTCTGAGGCAAAAAGATGCATTCACTGAGATTCCAAACTAAGCCAGTCACATTCCAAAGGATGCCTCTGCTCTGCAATATTCTTTTTTTTTTTTTTGGTCTTTTTGAGACAGGATCTCTCTGTAGCCCCAGCTGTCTGCACATGTGTGTGTAGTGCCAGAAAAGGGCATCAAATCTCTTGGAGCTAGAGTTGCCAGATGTGGGTGCTGGGACCTAAACTCAGCTCCTCAGGAAGACCACTAAAGTGCTATTAACTGCTGAGCCATTGCTCCAGCCCCTAGATTCTTTTTTGTTTTGTGTTTGATTTTTGAGAGATGATTTCATGTAGCTCACGCAAGCCTTGAATTCACTATATGGCTGAGGATGCCCTTGAACTCCTGATGCTCCTACTTCCAGTTCCCTAGTGCTGAGATTACAGGCCCGTGTACCATGCCTACTCGCCCTGCTGGATGCTCATCTGGGTGACTAGGAGCTTCATTTTTCCTGAACTTCAGTCACCTCAATTGTGAAGGGAAGATAATATCACTTTGTTAAATAAACTAAATGAAATGATACAGGCAAAGTCCCTAACAAATGGAAAATTCAGTGTCTGGTAGAAAGTAAATGCTCACTAAACATTAGCTATCATTTTAATAAGGAGAGATATTCATCTCCAATAGGAAATCCTGCTTATTTCCAGGGACAATATAATGATTTAGACATTATTTAATTTAAAAAAACAATCTTAGTTTCTGACAGAGTAATTATCCATTGGGGGAGACTGTTTAGGTTTTGATATTCCTTATCCTAGTGGACCAATGTCTGCCCACCATGGCTCCCACCTCTCCATTAAGAATCACCAAGGGGAGCTAGAGAGATAGCTGTTAGGGAACTGCTTACTGAGCAAACATGAGGATCCTCAAGACCTTCATAAAAGCCAGGCCCTGCAGCACACATCTATAACCTCAGCACTGGGAGACAGGAGGGGAGAGGCGGATCCCTGAAACTCAATGAGCTACAGGTTCAGAAAAACATTCTGTCTCATAAAATAAGGTGTGGAGTGATCAAGGAAGACACCTGACATTGATTTCTGACACACACACACACACACACACACACACACACACACACACACACACCTGCATGCACACCCACACAAACACATGCATACACTACATACATGTGCACACATATATGAACATGTACATGTACCACACACACTATTACCAAAGAAGTTAAAGGTTCTGCTGTCACTGGGAGTATGTCCCACCCATCAAGTGTGCTCAGGCAGATGAAACAGTCTATGACCCTGGCAGTCAGTCAGTAGAGGCAGACAGGCTACTGTCACTGCCTTCTATGATAACAGAAAAATCTACTTAAAGAAACCACTTTTAGGGGACAATAGTCCAGCTTCCATCCTCAATCCACAAGATGCTCTGTTGAGTATAATACGGAATGTTAGCTTATTAGCTCTTTCATAGAAAGGCAATCAGAAGATATGAATATACCAGCACTGGCCCTTCACTGTGTGTGCTGCCTGGGTCTCTGCTAGGCCCAAGCCTTGTACTAGGTACTTCGCTTATTCTTGTACTTAATTTTCATAGACCTTGTAAATGGGGAACTCTGTGTAGTTTAGGGATAAGAAAGTGGTAATTTAGGGAGGTGGGAAAAAAAATCACAAACTTTGACTCTGGAACTGCTACTATATAAAGAGGAAAGAAGGAATCTTCTTGTATGCTCACAACAAGAAGACAGGAGACTGATAAGAACTGTAACAAATTATCCCCTGTAACTAGAACGGATTTAAAATGAAATTGTTACCTGGAAGGACTGAGCATTTCCAGACACAGCTGAGTGAGAATCAAGGGGTGCAACTTGCATTAAGGCAGCAGAGGGTGTTTGGAGCCCAGAAACAGATGACTGAGATGCTAAGATAAATCAAAACATTTTCACCATTATCCACCTTGCTTCTTGTGTCAACACAAAAACACAACTCTTACCTCAAAGGGGATAAGAGATAGTTTATTTTGTAGTCAAATATGAATGATCATGACCAGGAACACAGATTTAGGTCACCCCAAATTCCATGTTTTAGCATGGTAACAGTTTCAGTTTTTATGGTAACAGAACAAAAAAAAAAATTCATAAATCAAAACATTGATAGAAATCCTTATGAGTGTGTATCTTGATATAACTGCAGGAACCAGGAAAATGGAAGGAAACCAGGGAGGTAAAGGGAAAGAAGGAACCTGAGAGAGAATAGTAGGAGATAGGTTTTACTAAGGGAGAAATGTGTAAAAAAGGGGTAAAGGGGAAGGGGAGAAGGAGAAAGAACTATGGGAATAAAGGGGAAGAAGGCGCTCAAAAGAGGTGGGACCATAGCAGACAGAAATTATCAAGGGAGAAATGGGGAAAATGGGGACACTTTAAATGGGAAGGGCGGGGAAGGGAGGATAAGACAGGGAGAGAGAGAGGAGAGATAAATAGTGCCTAGCTAGTATAAAAAACCAGAGGGAATTGTATTAATCCAAAAACCTATTGAAAAATTATACATACAATATCCCTACATGAGTCCATGAGTCTAGCTGAAGACCACATGACAAGAAACAGTACCAGACAGGAGAAACCTTCCTTTTAGTTGTTGGCCAGGGTAGTCCAAGAGACTCCCAAAATTACATATGCTATTGCCACAGTCCTTGATTGCCTCCCAGAACTTGATGGTAAGATCTATTGCTAAAGACAGGACATACTTTGGACACCCAATTTGGAGCGACCGAGCTGGAACTAACCTGGAAGCCCCCTCCCCTGAAGGCCAGCTCTCATAGCTTTGGAGAGCACTAGGCAAGCTGGTAAGGAAGAACAACAATCCATGATCCAACCCTAGCTTCAAGGCCTAAAAATCACATCAGTGACCAGCACAGCAAACGACATTGGTGCAGTAGTGGCATTTTTATCTTGGGGGTAATCAACAGCTACCTAATTGGACTTAAAGTCCACTCAATGGGAGGAAGCTCATGTCTGGTACTGTAAACCTAGCCAAATACACATAGCTGGAGAGGTCATAGATCTTGGAGAAAAACAAAGGCTTTCATATCCCTAGATAAATGTAATTTCTTACTATGTGCAAAATGTGGATCCTTAAATTTATAGACAAGTATCCCAGTCATCACCCATCAAAGTAGCTTCTTTTTCAACAGACAGAGATTAACACACTGGTCACACACAGAGCTTCTCTGTGAACTGCCCAAGCACATCTAGGATGCAACCTCTACAACCTAAGATTCATAGAACATAGAACAAGGGATGAAGAGAACATTAATGTATCTTTCAATTCTCATCAATGAAGCTCCCTCATGCAACAGAGGGCCAGGAACACAAAAGGCCACAAATGGCCAAAATGCAAAGAATAAAAGTCAGCAGAGTGTGGATCTTTGGATAGGTCTCCTATATTGAGATCCACCCATCCAGGGCTCAGGGACCATTGAAGAGGGGGAGAAAAGATTTTAAGAGCCAGGGAGGAGGTGCATGACCATACAGAGATAGTCCTACAGGCACCTAGGACCCTCCTCATACAAACCTACAGCAATGTTGTCAGCATGCATAAGACCCATGCAAACTTAGGCAGACAAAAACCCAGCACAGAACTGTGGAAATGAACAGCAAGCCCCATTTTAACTTAACTGATTAAGTTAAAAAGCAAGCCCCAATCTTAGTCGAAGAATTATTGGCAGCTAATTGCTGCTGGGTGAAGAAGAGCTGATCTTCTTAAAGAGAGAGACTCTAGATTGGCTGACGTTTTAAACCCTGGCAGATGAACTTGCACTAAGGGACATCTCAGGACACTAACTTTACATAATAGGCCTTAATACAAATGACAGAATATATGAACTCCAGGGGGGGAGGGAGCTATGGGAGGGTGCCAAAGGGAAAGGGGGAAGGGGATATAAAGATGATTTTATGTATAAAATACACAAAAATTCAATAATTTTTTTTAAAAAATCTGGTTCTTCTTGGGCTAGGAAGATAGCTCCCCAGAACCCATGTTTAAAAGAAAAAAATAGATTGGTGGAAACATCAGGCAGGCAGGTTCCAGAAAAACAGTTACAGACCTCATATGCTATCTGACCACATTCTTAGCTGTTTCTCTCTACATTCCAAAGGATTTATTTAATAGCTACAAAGATGTTAGGTGACTTACAGACGAAGCCAATAAATGGCCATTAAGGTACTAAACATAGCCCAAGGCAAATCATAATTAGGCTCTGGACCTGTAACATTCCAACCTTTCCACAATCACTGAAGTTCTAATCAGTTCATCAGCCTTGTAAAAGGTTTGGTGTAAAGCACAGTTCTTTCCAGGACTTTCCTTCACACTTGATGCAAGTCTAACCTGACAATCCATGCTTCAAACCTGACCACTTAATTTACCTAATCTCCTAAAACCAGCTTACTGGCATCCCAGCAATGGGACCTTGAAAGGAAATGGTGTTCCCTTGTGCATCTGGCTCAGCCGACAGGAAGTGCAAAACAGCACATAGGGAGATGACTCAAAAGCTGAGTGCAGACTTCCAAAACTGATAATGCAACACAACAGAAATCACAACGAATGGGCCTAATACATCTCTGAGTCTGAAATGTTCTGCCCAGGGACAAACTAACAAGTTTTCCTCTCCAATCCAGGCCCAAGTACTAACAATGCAAGCCAGCAATTTAAAGAGGAGTGATGATAATTTTCATATTGATCCAACTCAAGGGCAGAGAGCCTTACAGAGGTTGTGTTCTTACCCTGTGAGGTCATCTGTGGTAACACTGGATGAACTGGCTGAAGAGACGGCTGGATGGAAGGCAGCACCAGGGACTGCCCAGCTCCTCGAACAGCACTTACATCCTGAAATGGGCAGAAGACTTGGTCACTGTGTGTAATCCTTTAACTGTAGACAGAGGAGACCGTCTCTAACTGCTTGCAACACAGGGTTTCTAGGGAAAAAAGAGGAAGGAAAGAGCCAGAAAGCCAAGAGTTGTGGGGGGGAGGCAATCATGCAAGAGAGGGAGAGCCTTTTTCCTTCAAATCATATCAAATAATTAAATACAGTTAATTCATAGAAATGTTCAAAGTTGTCCATGTTTTATCATTTGAAGCAGCCAAACTGACAACTCTCCAGAATATACCATTTCTCAAACCAGCACCTACCTTCAGACTGATCTAATCTGTTGCCAGGAACAATCCAACCTCTCCTCTTCTATCAAATAATCTCCACAGACCTCAGAGAAGCCACAGAAATAGGGCCAAGGACTCCCTGCACAGCACTGGCATGCTAGTTTAGGATAATATGTGTTCAGAATATTTGCCCTCATTCTTAAAGCTTTTTTTAAACTAAATAGAATAAATAATGCAATTCTAAATGAAGTTTCTCTATACCTTCCTGTTTTATACAAGAAACAGGAACTCTTGAAATACAGTAACAGTGGCTGACTGTAATCTACTATGCTGTGCGCCAATGGCTACAATCTCTTGGTCATTCTTTTACTTTAGAACTTGCCTCATCTCCTAATATTTCTTTCTGGAAAAATAAGCCAACTTTTAGATTATTACAGATTTCTAAATCAACTTAAATAACTAACAGAAGAGCAAAAGGAATTATGATAAATCTGCATAAAAGAACACTGGGTTAACCTTAAAAGGTAATAATGCCTTCTTTATATTGCTGATATTTACATAAATATTTATGATATGACATTAAGTTAAAAAGTCAGTTTACAAAGCAATGTATAAAGAAAAATGTCCCTTTGTTAAGCACATTCTTCTTTCTTCATATTTTACATTATTATACAACTAAGTAGCTATACATTTAAAAAAATTTTATTTGTTGTTTTTATTTTATGTATGAATGCATTGCCTGTATGCACACGAGTGCACCCATGTCGTGCAATGCCATAGAGGTCAGAAGAGGGCCTCGGATTCCCCTGGAACTGGAGTTAAGGACGATCTGTAGCCACCATGTGGGTGCTGGGAATCAAACCCGGGTCCTCTGCAAGAGCAGTCAGTGCTTCCAACTGCTGAGCCATCTCTCCAGCTCCCAAGTAGCTATACATTTTTAATGAGACTATATTATTCAAATTTCATTTGCAGAAACCAGGAGAATGATTATAGGACAGTAGGCTTCAGAAAGCCTATCTTCTTTTAAAATGTTACATTTTTTTTCCAAGAAAAATACTAAGCCATATTATAAAAAACAAAGGCTATTTCGGAAATTTTTTTACTCAAAAATCTTTTTCTTCATTTTACATCAAATGAGTCAATCTCTCAGATATTTCTGTTCATTTAAGAAAGAATTGTTGGAGCTGGAGAGATGGCTCTGTGGTTAAGAGCACTGTCTATTCTTGCAGATGACCTGGGTTTGAATCCCAGCACCACATGGAGGCTAACAACTGTCTCTAACTCCAGTTCCAGGGATCCAATACCCTCTTCTGACCTCCGGGGGCACTGCATGACATGGGTGCACTTACATACATGCAGGTTTCACACTCATACACATAAAATAAATAAACAAATTTTAGAAAGAGAGAGAGAGAGAAGGAAAGGAAGGAAGGTAGGTAGGAAGGAGGGAGGGAGGGAGGGAAGGAGGGAAGGATTGTTTTGGAGCTGGAGAGATGGCTCAGTAGTTAAGAGTCCTGGCTGCTCTTGCAGAGGACCCAGGTTCAGTTCCCAGTACCCACGTGGTGTCTAACTATGGTCTATAACTCCAGTTCCAGGAGAATCCAATTCTCTTCTGACCTCTGAGGGCTTGCATGACACAGGTGCACTTACACACATGCAGGCAAAATACTCATAAATACACGTAAAATAAAAAATAATATTTTTTAAAAAAAGGATTGTTGCATTAAATAAGAAGCTAACCACTTGTGTGTGGTGGTGCATGTCTTTAGTCCCAGCATTCAGCTAGTACTAAGGAGAAAGAGACACCTGTGAGATCCAGGCCAGCCTGGTCTACACAGCAAGTGAGTTACAGGCCAGCTGGGGCTGCAGAAAGATCCTGTCTCAAAAAAACAAAAAATACAATAAAAATTAAAAATAAATAAGTATAAATCAAAACAATTTATTATATATTTAAAAAATGTATTTTATGTGTATGAGTATATTTCCTGCATGTGTTTAAGTGTATCTGTGTCATGCAATGCCCAAAGAGGTCAGAAGAGGGCACTGGGTCCCCTGGAACTGGAGTTAGAGACTGTTGTTAGTCACCATGTGGGTGATGGGAACTGAACCTGGGTTTTCCGCAAGGGCAGCCAGTGCTCTTAACCTCTGAGCCCTCTCTCTAGCCCCTCAAAATATTTTTTAAAAGAAGCTAACCACTGGGAAAAGGATTAAGTTTTACTTTATATTCTTTGTTGATTAGAAATTTAGATCTAAATATGAAATAATATTTATGAAAGCTAAATGGCATGCTTCTAAAATCTGAAAATGGGAATGCTTTCCTTTGTGTGTATTTTACATTGGGAGGCTGTGTGCACGTGTGTGCATACATGTGGCTGTTAGAGGTCAACAATGGATGTCTTCCTTGATCATTCTTCACCTGAATTTTTGAGACAGGGTCTCACTGAACCTGGAGCTCACTGACTGACTAGATGACTGACTACAGCCCCAGGGATGCTTTTGTCACCGCTTCCTCAGAGCTGGGATGACAGGCATGTACCATTGTACCTGGCTGTTTATGTGGGTATTACCAATCTGAACTCAGGCCCTAGGATTGTATAGCATGCAATTTATAGTCTGAGTCATCACCCCAGTCCTGGGAATGCTTTCTAAGCACAATGTCAAGAGGAAAAAGCAAAGGGAATTGGTAGAGTTGGTCTCAATAAAATTCTTGAACTTCTAAATAATATTTTTTTTTAAAAGACAAAAAAACAAGGAGAGAGGCTAGAGAGACAGCTCAGGGGTTAGCAGCACTGGCTGCTTTTGCAGAGACCTAGGCTTGGTTCCTAGCACCCACATAGTGCCTAATGACTGTCCATAACTCCAGTTCCAGAGGATCTGATGCCATCTTCTTGTCTCCACAGATTTGCATGTATGTGGTGCACTTACATACACATAAAATAAAAATAAGCTGGGCATAGTGACACATGCCTTTAATCCCAGCACTTGGGAGGCAGAGTTAGCTGGATCTCTGTGAGATCAAGTCCAGCCTTGTCTACATACTGAGTTCCAGGCCAGCTATGACTACAGGGAGACCCTATCTCAAAAAGACAAAAAAAAAATCTAATTTTTAAAAAAAATTTTATTTTATGTGTATGGGTGTATTGCCTGCATGTATGTAAGTACACCCGTGTCATGCAATGCCCTTGGAGGTCTGAAGAAGGAGTCAGATCCCCTAGAACTGGAGTTAAGGATGGTTGTTGCCACCATGTGGGTGCTGGGAATTGAACCCAGGTCCTCTGTAAAAGCAGCCAGTGCTCTTAACTGCTGAGCCATCTCTCCAGCCCCCTAAATTAAAAAAAAAAAACAAAAAAGAAAGAAAGAAAAAAGAAACACATATATGCCAGGCATGGTAGTGCATGCCTTTAATTCCAGCACTCGGGAGGCAAAGGCAGGCAGACCTCTGTGAGTTCAAGGTCAGCATGATCTACTGGTGAATTCCAGGCCAGGGGGAGATCCTGTCTCAAAATGACCAAGAAAAAAAGAAAAAAAAACCCAAAACAAACTATATATAAAGTGAAAAGATGTAACAGTTTGACATTTCCTAAATTGGTCTAAACATTCAATCAACAAAAATGGATGGAAGCAGGGAGCAATGGCATGTGTCTATATTCTTAGATGCTGAGGAGCAAATTCACTTGAACCCAGGAGCTACCACCGTAGGCAACACAGTGAGACCCAGTCTCAAGGGAAAAAAATGAGAAGAGGAAGAAGAATTGAGGGCCTACTATGGCTTGCACATCCTGTTGCCTAAAGATTGATTTTTTTTTTCTTGACATGAAGCAAATTTATTAGTTTGAGACAGGCAGCTAAAGATTATCTTTATGGGAAATACAGATTTAGGTACAGGAAGACTAACTGACTGAACCTCTTTAAATGGTCTAGTTTCTGCATCTGATGTACAGATTTACTTCCTTCAGGGGGAAAGTGCTAATCACAAAAGAAAGGCACGTCCCCATACCACTCTCTAAATAATGATTCCAGATTAGAGGGAGGAGAAAGCACTTATTTCAACCAAAGGAGCAGAAGATGGCAGCACCTGTTACTACTCATTTTAAACAGTCAAGGACACATACCTCAGTTTCTGAGTCATTGGAATCCAGCTGTGGCAGAAGGATGGGCAGCATGGGCTGGCCCATTTTAGCCATCCGAGAGATCAACTTGGCCTTGACTGTATCAGGACTCTAAAAAGAAAAGAAAGTCACAAAAATCAAATCACTGTGATTAAGATTTATTGCTTTCAGACAGGTCTATTTCTTTGAGTTTTGTATCAAATCCTTTAACAAGTACTCCTACTGTAATGTTTTTGAAATCATTTCCTCTAGAAAGTGATAATTTAAAAAATTTTTTTAACTTACTGTTTTGGCTTTGTGTGTTAAGTGTATGTGCAATGCCCCGGAGGCCAAAAGAGGGCATCCTTCAGAACCCCCTGGAACTGGAGTTACAGGAAACTGTGAACCACCTAATGTGAGTGCTGGGAACTGAACCTGGATCCTTTGCAAGAGCAGCAAGTACTTTTAACCACAGAGTCATCCCTCCAGCCCCTTTTGAAATTTTTTTTTTCCTTTTTCTTTTTGTGGGGGACAGGGTCTCACTATGTTGTATTCTTAGCTGGAGTTGACTGATACATAGACCAGGCTGGCCTTGAATTCACAAAGATCTGCATGCCTCTGCCTCCTGAGTGGTGGGACTAAAGGCATGCAGCATCACACCCATAAGAATTATTTTGTATATACCTAAAAGAATCAAATACTATGTAAATATAGTATTGAGGAAATAACAAGAAAAACATGTTTGTACATGTTCATCTTAGCTACAATCCCCACACCCCCAAAAAGAAAGTGAGAAAGATGCTGTGCATAAAAGCTTACAATTAAAAACAGGAGAAATAGCCAGGCATGGTGGTACACACCTTTAATCCCAGCATTCAGCAGGCAGATGTCTGTGAGTTCAAGGCCAGCCTTGTCTACAGCTGAGTTCCAGGTCAGCTAGGGCTACAGAGAGACCCTGTCTCAAAAAGACCAACAACCAAAACAAAACAAAAAACCCCAAAATACAAACCCAAACAAAACCAGTAGAAATAAGTCCCCATATATCTGGAATAGAGTGCTTTCATATGTACCACCTCTTTTCAACTAAGTCTGCCTGCTGGGCATCATTACTCTCATTTTACAGATAAAAAGACAAGAGATTTTTTTTTTTTGTTTTTTTCATTTATTTAGAACATTTTCTTAGAGTTTGAAGGAAAAACAACAGGGCAGACAAGCTTTAAATCTTGGTAGCAGGGGAGAGATGGAGAAGAGGGAGAGAGCTAGCCAAGTCTTTTGAGTTAGGGTCCAAGAAAGCAGGCTGGCTGGGCAATGGAGGTCCACAAGCCGCTGCACGACAGAGGGGTTCTTCAGAGGGTGAGACTGTCCAGAGTGGCAGGACAAGCATGGCAAGGCAGGGGTGATGTGGGAAGGAGGCATTTTAGATGATAGGACCACCTCAAGAATCTGAAGCAATTCAGTAGATGAAGATTCTGTTGAGATTTATGGAAAAAAGGAAACAGGGGCTTTTTGTTCTATATTCAGATTCATTTAGCCCTGACTTGGCTCTAACCACACACTAGACCCTGTGCTAGAAGCTTCTGTATCTACTGGTTGGTCCAAAGTGTAATCTTCAGAAGGGCCAGGACGTACCCTTGAAGGTACACAAGATGATCTTCTGTGTATATCCATGATCATAACCTTCATTTCTATTCTTTTTTTCCATTATAAACATGAAACACTAAGTTTGCTCACAGGAACTATTAGTACTACATATATAATTTTTCAATAGATGTTTTGGGGATTGTGTGCTCATTTTCTCTTAACTGATGGAAAAATAATTTTTTTAGGTACAGCCAGTTTTGATAAGTATACCGTATCTAATTACTTATTCAAAACAAAAAAATAAAGACAAGTGAAAAAATTGTTTAAAAAGTACAAAGTAAAAAGTACAAAGGTGACTCTTGTCACCTATTTCTGTGCTTTAGTAACTTCTGATAGATGACTGCTCTCCACTCCGCCACACAGTTTTTTTGGTGGTGGTGGGGAGTTTGGTTTTTTTTTTTTTTTTTTTCAGGGTCTTCCTGTAGCCTCAGCTGGCCCAGAACTCACTATGTCACTATGTAGACCAGGCTGGCCTCGAACTCACAGAGATCTACCTGCCTCTGCCTCCCGAGTGCTGGGATTAAAGGCGTGCGCCACCACGCTTGGCAATTTTGTTCTTTTTAATTGAGAAAAAATAGATACAGCATAAAAGTATATTAGCAGCAATTATAATGGAACCAATGCTTACTGAGTGCTTATAATATGCCAGATAGAACACTGAAAATTTAATAAGTACTTACTTTCTTTAAAAGACAGTATTTCAATTTATAATAAATTCCTTGGGGTCACAGAGAATAAATAGCAGAGAAAGTTGAGGATTAACCCCTAACATATTCCTGTTTCAATAAATGTTATTTATAAAATGGAAGTATACTTTAACTGAGAGGCTCCTCCCCAACCTAATACCATTCTCCTAGTAATAACCACAACAACCACTCATTAAAAACCCACTTTACATAGGCTCTGAGTTCAGGACTTTATGTATATCTTTAAGACTCACAAGGACTATAAAAGGGAGCTATGAAAATTATTTCCACTGTAACAATGAAAAAGCTGAGGACCTATGAGTTTAGATAATTTTTTTCATGACCACATGCTTATAAGAATCAAGATTTGCCAAGCATGGTAGCATAGGCCTTTAGTCCCAGCACTTGGGAGGCAGAGGAAAGGTAAATCTCT
Organism: Nannospalax galili; assembly: GCF_000622305.1. NCBI lineage: Eukaryota > Metazoa > Chordata > Mammalia > Rodentia > Spalacidae > Nannospalax > Nannospalax galili. The sequence goes on along the minus strand of NW_008338996.1, from coordinate 10,183,033 downwards.
GTGAGATCAAGGCCAGCCTGGTCTATTCTACATAGTAAGTTCCAGGCCAGCCAGGGCTACAGGGGACCTTACCTCTGAAAAAAAAATAATAATAATAAGATTTAAAATCAGATCTGTGAATGTCAAAGCCCAAGCTAACTTACACTGATTCCCAAGTAGGAGGAAATGAATACAGTAAACACTGAATTTTATCTTAAGTCAGGGGCTCTCAACTATGCGCAGGCTCTGAAGTCTAGCATGGAGGGGTGAGAGGGCAGACTCATACTTACTGGATTTATTGTAAGCTGTTCACTCAGGGAGTTAGATTTGGAACAAAGAGCTGGCTCCCTGAAAGCAAATAAGACACATCCTGAAATCAACCAAAATCTAGAATCACAAAGCTAGATTAAACTAGCTTAAAAAAATTGTTTTTGAAAATGTTTGTCTCAGGGCTGGAGAGATGGCTCAGCAGTTAAGAGCACTGACTGCTCTTGCAGAGGACCTGGGTTCCATTCCCAGCACCCACATGGTGGTGCAGGCATTGACGACATAGGTGCACTTACCTACATGTAGGCACTCACACACATAAAATAAAAATAATAAATAAAATATTAAAAAAAAGAAAATGTTTTCCTCAATAGCTACATAACAGAATTTAAACTGTTCTTCAGTTGCATAATCTTTGAAAACCAGTGAAGCCAAACCACTTTCCATTCAGATGCACTGCACTTTCTCTGTGGGTCTGCATTTTGTACTCATGCCCTTTGCTTGGTTTTCTTCCAGAGTTTTGCAGGTGTTCTTACTTGAGTTAGCACTCTTATAGACTAAGACTAGTAATCCTTTGTCAGAAAAAACTGATGCAAGTACTTCTCCCATTTCCTCAATCCTGTTTTTTGTTTTTTGTTTTTGTTTTTACCAATTATTTCAAACTTATTGCAGTTTTCTGAATGCCTACAAGAGCCATCTCAAAGAACACTAAAAGAGTTTGATGTGGTTCTAGTATCTTACCCTGATTTGAAAGGCACCAATGTGAGTGGTGACACCACAGGATCAGCAAAGAGGCTGTCAGCAGCAGGTATGGGAGAAGGGGCTGAAGAATCCTGGGAACTAACACTGTGGCCATCAAAGCCGGAGTCTCTGGAAAACTTCACCTAGGGAAAGGGCCAGCACAGGCAGAAGAGAAGACAGACATGCTTACCCTTCTGTAGGTATCATTTTATTTACTCCTTATCATATTCATTGGCTATTCATTATAGGCAAATCAGAAAATGCAGAAAAATGGACAAAGGCAGTAATTATTTACAATTTATCATTATATTATCTGTATATGATATGAATGCATGTGTATCTTTTTATTTTAAACAATTTTTAATTAATTAATTTTTTGAGACAGGGTCTCTCTATAGCTCCAGCTGGCCTGAAACTTGACCAGACTGGCCTCCATCTCACAAAGATCCATCCGCCTCTGCCTCCTTAGTGCTGGGATTAAAGGTGTGCACTACCACACCCAGCCCTTAATTTATTTTTATTTTATGTGTATGAAGTGTTTTGCCTTGCATGCATGTAAGTATACCTGTGCACGTAATGTCCATAGAGGCCAGAAGAGGGTGTCAAGATCTCTCCAGCTCTCCAGGTCCCCAACATTGTTTTTTAAATGTGGAGGGGGAGTTGGGGGGGGTGCATGTTTGTGTGTTAAGTATGGAGGCCAGAGGACAACATGGAGCATCTTTCTGAGACATGCTGTTATCCTTTGAGACAAGGTCTCTTATTGGTTTGGAGCTCACTAATTAGGCTAGACTGGCTAACAAGGATCTGCTTGCCTCACTTAGTGCTGGAATTTCAAGCAAGCAACTGCCAGTATTTTCTTACTATTTATATTTTTAATTTTATGTGTACAAGTGTTTTGTCTGTATGTATGTGCACCTGTGTCATGCAAGTCCCATGAAGGCCAGAAGAGGGCATCTAATCCCCTGGAACTGGAGTTAAGGACAGTTGTTAGGTGCCATGTAGGTGCTGAGAACCCAACCCTGGTCCTCTGCAAGAGAAGCCAGTGCTCTTAACCACTGAGCCATCTCTCCAGTCCATAACCAGCATTTATATGTGGGTTCTAGAGGCTGAACTCAGGCCTCACGTTTGCAAGGCAAGCACTTTACCAACTCAATTATCTCTCTAGCCTACCATTTCTTGTTTTTGTTTGATTTGTTTTTTTGAGACAGGGTCTCCCTGTACCCTCCCACTCCCACCTGGCCTGAAACTCACCATGTAGACCATGCTAGCCCCAATTTCACAGAGATCAGTCTGTCTCTGCTTCCCAAGTACTAGGATTAAAACCATGTACCTCCATACCTGATCATTTCTAATTTTTTAACTTTTTGGGGGAATTTTTGTGAATTTCATACAGTAATTTTTTTTTTTTTGGTCTTTTTGAGACAGGGTCTCTCTGTAGCCCCAGCTGGCCTGGACTCACTATGTAGACCAGGCTGGCCATTAACTCCCAAGTGATAGGACTAAAGGCATGTGTCACCACACCTGGCTCATACAGTAATTCTTTATTAAAAAATATTTTATTTATTATTTTTATTTTAAGTGTATGAGTGTTATGCCTGCATGTAGGTAAGTGCACCTGTGTCACGCAATGCCCTCAGAGGACAGAAGAGGCTGTTAGGTCCCCTGGAACTGAAGTTACGGACAGTTGTTAGCTGCCAGGTGGGTGCTGGGATTCGAACCTGGGTCTTCTGCAAGAACAGTGTTCTTAATCGCTGAGCCATCTCTCCAGCCCCCATATAGTAATTCTTAATCATATTTAGCCCCCCTCTTCCCTAAATAGTCATACCCCACAGGACTTAATGCATTTTTTAATATATGTTAAGGCCTATCAAGTCAAGTCTGTGTACCGTGATGTCCCTTGGTGTGAGTTCAATCACTGGAGCCTGTTCAGCCTGTCTAGCATCACTCCTTTAAAAAAAAAAATCAACTCTCCCTCACCCAGCAGTGATCAGTGGCCAACAGTTCCTTGCCAAAATTATGGCCTCCTACCCATTTCCCGGATGTTTATTTTTCTCTTAGTTTTCATGGGTCTTATGCATGGTGTTACCATTTTTGTAAGTTTATATGAGTAAGTTCCCCGAGACCTGAACACTCTGTTTCTTTATGATCAATCATCAACACTGGCTCTTAGAATCTTTCCACCCTCATCTTCTGCAATGGCAGGTGACATTTAATATAGGAGTCCTGCCCAGGGACCTATACCCTGAAGTCTCTTATTCCTTACATTTTGGCCATTTCCACTGAAAGAAATCTGTATCTTCAGAATCTGATTTACAAGAACAACAGACCAGTTTCACTCACCCGCCTAACTTCCACCTCAAACACCAGGATTGAGTCTGTTGACTGAGTCCAGCCCATTACCCCTCCAGAGCCAGCAGCACAGGCTGAAGGGATAATAAGCAACCGCTTTCCTCCTTTCTTCATGCCCAGCAGTCCATCCTCCCAGCCCTATAGGAATCAAAGATAGGGAAAAGCGCATCAGACAAAAATCACTTTAGACAAAAATCACTTAAAATTTAGACAGTGTCTTCAGTGGTGAAGTTAAATTATCATACATATTGGTTATAATACCTAGAATAGGGTCTAGGGAGATGGCTCTGTGAAGTGCTTGCTATGCAAGTAGGAACACCTGAATTTGATTCTCAGCACCCACATAAAAAGCTCAATGTGGTGGTGCATGCTTGTAATCCCAGCACTGGGAAGGCAGAGACAGGTGATCCCTGGGGTTCACTAGTCAGTCAGCTTGGCCTAACTGGCAAGCCCTAGGTCCCAATGAGAGACTCTATCTCAATAAAAAAGATGGATGGCTCCTGAAATTGACCTCTGGCCTTCACACACATGTGCACATGAAGACACAAAAATATACACAGCATGCACACACACACACACACACACACACACACACACACACAAAAAAAAAAAGAAAATCTAGAATATAATTTCCAAATAAAAACTGGTATCAGGGGCTGGAGAGATGGCTCAGCAGTTAAAATCACTGATTGTTCTTGCAGAAGACCCAGGTTCAAATCCCAGCACCCACATGGCAGCTAACAACTGTCTGTAACTTCAGTTCTAGGGGATCTGACTGCCTCTTCTGTCCTCCACAGGCATTGTATGACACAGGTACACTTACCTACATGCAGACAATACACCCATACAAATAAAGAGATCTCCTGGAACTGGAGATACAGATAGTTGTTAGCCACCATGTGGGTGGTGGGAACTGAACCCAGGTTCTCTGCAAGAACAGCCAGTGCTCTTAACCACTGAGTCATCTCTCCAGCCCCCAACTTCCTTCTTCTCTTTTACTTGATTTTTTTTTTTTTTTTTTTTTTTTTTTTTTTTTTTATAAATGTCTCCCCATAGCCCCCGCTGTCCGTTTTGTCTTTTCTAAGACAGGTCTCCCCATAGGCCCAGCTGTCCTGGAACTTACTAGGTAGACCAGGCTCGCCTCGAACTCACAGAGATTCACCTGCCTTTGCCTCCCAAGTGCTGGGATTAAAGCCTGGCACCACTTCCTACTTTTCAACAAAGCATTTCCAGACTCTCAGATGATAAAGACAAGTTAGGGGAGGAAAAAAAAAAAAAAAAAAAGACAGGTTAGAGATGACATAAAATTTAATTTAAATTCCAAAACAGAACTTTACCTTAACAACTTTTCCTGATCCTAACTTCAGGCGAAGCGGCTTATCTTTATTGGCAGTAGAGTCGAAAACCTACCATTTGATAAAGTATATGAGGTCAGCCCCTTTCAAAAATAATAATAATCACTACCATAGTCAATTAACTGGAGCAGTATTTCTTGAATAGAAAATGGCAGATATAATGGAGACATAGATCTTAAAGAACCTAAAAAGATGAGCCTGCATCATGAGTAAAAGTGGTGATCACAATGAGTAGACGTCTCTGAACAATGATTCACCAGGTAGGGAAACAAACATTCCCACCACCAATGACTTGAAGCATGTTTTCATCTATAAAATATTTTCAAATAAATTTATCATTTGGTGCCGATATAGTCCTGCCAAGTAAGCAGAGGAGAATCACTAATCTCTATGCACAAATGGGGGAAAAAAAAATCAAGAGCTTAAAAGACTTGATGAAGGTCAAAGTGGGATACAATTGAGACTTGTAGTCACACAGTATCTTTCTGTCATAGCAGATTGCTTTTGAGGACGAAACACTATTAAAAACACCAACAAACCCATCATATTTACAGTGAGAAGGGTCTAAAAATAAGATCTATCCCTTAAAAGTATATTCAGGTTTAAAACTGGTATGGGAGGGCAAGACATACACATGAATACTACTTGGGGAACTGGTTTCCATTTGCCATTTGCTCTAAGTAGAAGAAAGAGAGAGGGGGAGGTACAGAGTAGAATTTGCACAGTAGCATTCCATGAACACATCCCCAAAGCCATTGAGGAAACTAATTCAGGTTTTCCAAAAGATTTCTATGTGTCAGTAGCAACAATTCACCCTCCTGGTGAACAGCCCTCATGCCACTTAACATTATAAAGAACTTGCAGAGTACATTCTCCTACCTGGCCCAGCACATGATTCTGAAGGAGCCAGCCTGTATAGCCTACTTCCAAAGAATCTCCAGCTTCTACAGCAGGACCCTCTGCCACAACAAGGTCCTGAGACAGTACTGCATTCATGGAAGAAGTGCTATTCCATTTGGCAATGCACACCTGCAGACACAAATCAGAGCAGTGTTAGTTCAGTTTAAGCTTAGTAAGCACACATTCCATTAATGCTAATACATTTTCTCAAACAGTTGCATTCATTAACAAGCAGATTACGAGTTTAGAAGTATACCAATCCAAAGTCAGTAATCTTGCCCAGGAATCAAGGTGCCTAAGAATATAGCTTTAGAGTCAGAATGTCTGGGTACAGATCCAAGGACTGCCAGTTCTTAACTCTGACCTTAGTCAAATAACTTAATATCCATGTACCTACAAGTTCTCACTTGAAAAAATGAAGAAAAAAGCTTTGCAAATCTTATAAAGCTGTTATGAAAATTAAGTAGGCTAATACAGAGTGCTAAGTAATGCATCTAGGAAATAACAGGGGCTCTGCTATCAAATACCTCTCAAGACCCAAATTCCTACTACCATCACCTCAGTGATTAGATTTTAATACTATGAATTCTGGAGGGGCAGGTCCATTCAAACCACAGCAAACAACATTTGTATTACAAAATATACTTCTAAGTAATTTTTTATGAGGTAGAAAGATGAAATACACAAAATGCAGAACTCTTTTTTAAAAAATATGTTATGTGTATGCATGTATTGCCTGCATGTAGGTAAGTACACCCTTGTCATTCAATGCCCATGGAGGACAGAAGAGGCTCTCAGATCCCCTGGAACTGGAGTTACAGACAGTTGTTAGCTTACAAGTGGGTGCTGGGATTTGAACCCAGATCTTCTGAAAGAACAGTCAGTGTTCTTAACCACTGAGCTATCTCTCCAGCCCCAAAACATAGAACTCTTAAAGGGATATACATAAGTGTTACTAAGTTAATAAGTGTTACTTTGGATAGTAAAGCTATAATTTTGTGCATGTGTATTGTGTATGTGTCTGCATGTTGGTGTGTGAGGTACACATGTATGCTCAAGTACATAATCTTATGTGTGTGCACATGTATGAAGGCTAAGGGACTACCTTAAGTGTTGTTCCTCAGGAATTGTCTACCTCGTATTTTGAGAGGGGTCCTTCACTGGCTGAGAGCTCTCCAATTAAGCTATGCTGGCAGCCCAGAGAGCCCCAGGGATCTACCAGTTTGCCTCCTTAGTGTTGGGATTACAAGTACACACCACCACCACTCTCAGCTTTTCTTATTTTTACCTGAGTTCTGGGGATCAAATTCAGGTCCTTATGCTTGCATGGCAAGCACTTTACCAGCTGAAAACTCTCCCTCACTCTTGAATTATTTTTTTTAAATGTATTTCTACATTTTCTCCAATGAATATATGAAAACTTTAAAAAATCCTTTCACAACACTATTTTTAAAAATTTCATGTATCTTTAAAATAATTGTGTAGCTAAAACAGCGGGCTTGAGTCAGGTTTGGTGGTGCCTGCTTTTAAACCCAGAACTCAGGAGGCAGAGACCGGTGGATCTCAGTGAGATCAAGGGCAGCCGGTCTACATAGTGAGTTCCAGGCCAGCTGGGGCTACAGGGAGACCCTGTCTCAAAAAGACTTTAAAAAGGGGGCTGGAGAGATGGCTCAGTGGTTAAGAGCACTGACTGCTCTTGCAGAAGACCCAGGTTCGAATCCCAGCACCCACATGGCGGCTAACAACTGTCTGGAACTCCAGTTCCAGGGGATCTGACAGCCTCTTCTGTCCTCTGCAGGCATTGCATGACACAGGTACATTTATATACATGCGGGCAATACACACATACACATAAAATATAAAAGATTTTTAAAAAACAATGGGCTTTTATGCATATGTATATATGTGTGGTGTTTTTACATATGTATATATGTGTGTGTTCACATGTGTGCGGCTACATGGGTGTGTAGGTACATGCATGCAGAGGACAGAGGCTGACATCAGATGTCTTCCTTGATTGCTCTCCACTTTATTTACTGAGGCAGGGACCCTCGCTGAACCTGGAGCTCTCAGATTCCGCTAGTTTAGGTAGTCAGTTTGCCCCCAGAGATTTGTCTCCACCATGCCTGCCCAGCATTTACATGAGTGCTGGGGATACAAACTCCAGTTCTCACACTTGCACAACAACAAGCACTTTAACCACTGAGCCATCCTCCCCAGTCCAGCAAAAAGTATTTTAATCAAACAAGCTTTTATTTAGTCAGTTTTCTCTTTAAATAATTCATCAGGCAATTTCAGTAAGAATTTCTATTCTTTTCCTGAAAACAAAATGCAGCAGTTATGGCTTTGCTATGCATTTCTTAAAATGAAGGGAGACTCCCCAACAAGTGCTCTGGCTTTGCACAGGAAAGAATAAGAAGACTCACCTGTTTACTGAACTCCACAGCAGCCTTCTCTGACTCAAACATGATGGACCAGTTTTGCCTTTGGTCATCATAAAAGGTGCTGTAGTTTTGGGGCCGGACCTGGGAAAAGAAAAAATGTTTGGGTGACTCAAGCACAGAAGCATAGTGGGCAAATCTGACTGCCTCAACTCACAGAGAAGGACCTGATTTGGGTGGACTCAAGAGAGGTATCAGGAACCTCTCTTCTTCCTTCCCTCCCTCCATCCATTAGCCCACCTTTCCTAAAGGCATCCAAGAGACCTTTCTGAAAGGTGGTTTACTGATACCCAGGCCTGAATAGAGGATTGCATTTGTGTTAGGTACATGCAGGCCCATCTCTCCTGCAAACCTATCACAAAGGGGCTAAAGATTTCAATATGGGGGAACCTTACCGTTAGCTCAAAGTTTGGATGAATCTTAGCAACAGTAACTGGCTGCTGCTGGCTGATATAAAGAAGAATCCTATACTGTATTCAAACAAAATGGGCAGAAAAAGAAAAGAGATGTTAAAGGGCAACACAGGATCAGCAGTAAGATATCAGGCTGTGCTTCACACGGCAAGAAACTCAAAACTGTTCACTTCTACGCTGTCATTTCACTGCCCACTTCACTGTTTCTCTCTTGACCTCACTCGGTAACTGTGGTTAGGAACACCTTTATTTTGTTGGCATTCCCATCCACATGAAAGGCAACTAAGAGACAGTGCCTGAGTACTTTAAAGAAAATACAAGACAGATGCGGAGGTACATGCCTGTGATACCAGCACTTCAGAGGCTGAGGCAGGAGGCCTGTCATGAATTTGAGGTTAGCGTGGGTTCCATAATGAAACTCTGTCTCAAAAAAAAAGCAGAAAACGGGCTGAAGAGGTGGCTCAGCAGTTAAAAGCACTGACTGTTCTTGCAGAGGACCTGGGTTTGGTTCCCAGAACCCACATGGTGGCTAATAATTGTCCATAACGTCCATTTCAGGGGATCCAATGCCCTCTTCTCACCTCCACAGGCATTGTACAACATTAAAAACAAAAACAAAAAACGTTTTCTATTTGAGGAAAAACATGCTAAATCACATGGATCTTCAACCAGCTTGAGAAAACCAATGGTTGTCACACCCTAGATTTCTCCCACATGCCTCTTCCTATATCAACAATCCCTCCCTACCCTTAGCTAACCACTGTTTTGACTCTATCCCTCATCAATTTCAGCAGTTAAGTTTACATAATGGAATTGCAGATAGTGAATTTGACTTGCTTCTTTCATTTAACATTAAGACTAAGTCTTGTGACTTCATTTACCTGTACTCTACCCATTCTGCTGTTTGAAGCTATCATGAACAGCGTATCTGGAACCTTCTCCGTGTCTTCTGGAGGGCAGGGACATTTCTTTCAACCTAACAAACTGCCTTCAGTGGTTCTTGTACCATGAATCTGCTGACAATGGATTGTCTCAGCTTTTGTGTCTGAAAATTTATTTTGCCTTCATTTTTAAGGGTATTTTTTTCTTGCTATAGGAGTCCACATGGGGGCTTAGAAACACAGCACAGGGCTAGAGAATGCACTTCTTCTGGAGGGCAGGGACATTTCTTTCAACCTAACAAACTGCCTTCAGTGGTTCTTGTACCATGAATCTGCTGACAATGGATTGTCTCAGCTTTTGTGTCTGAAAATTTATTTTGCCTTCATTTTTAAGGGTATTTTTTTCTTGCTATAGGAGTCCACATGGGGGCTTAGAAACACAGCACAGGGCTAGAGAATGCACTTAGCAGAGCACTAATAATAATAATAATAATAATAATAATAATACACAGGACTCTAAGAAAGTGTTACAGCCACCCCAGCTCTCAGCAGCCATTCACAAGATAAGTTCTTCCACAAGCAAAAGGGTTTCAACTTAGTGAGGCTGAGATGATCATTGGTCTCTTTAAGCAATAAAGTAATTTTAGTGAATTAAGGTATATATGTTTTCTTAGACAATGTATAACGAGAGTACATATGTAATAGATTACATATATAAACATAAAGATTACGTAAACATAGCCTTTACATAGGTTATATTCACGTGACTCACTTTGTTGCAACATTTGCTTTATTGCAGTGGTCTAGAACCAAACTTCAAGATCTCTGAAGTATGTGTTTATATTCAAAAGAACTGAAAGTGGGAACGCAAACATACACTTATCAATGTCCACTACCCCAATATAAACAAGGTCTCAAGATGGAAACAATGTTCATCGACTGAATTAAATGTTTATCTACTGAAGAATAGATAAACAAAATATGGTGTGTATACACACACAGTGGAATATTATTCATTCAAGAAAAGTACTGATAAATTGGTAGATACTACAACATAAATGAACATTGAGGTATTGGGCTAATAAAGGAAGCCAATCACAAAAATCAAATATTATGACTCCACTTATGTGAGGTATCTAGAATAGGCAAGTTCATAGAAATCATGAATTAGAGGCAAAGTAGGAATAAGGGAAAGGGCAATGGGGTCATTGCTAAATGGCTAGTTTCCTTTTGGTATTATGGAAAAGATGAGAATAGTGGTGATAGGTACTTAATACTTGGAATGTAATTAAAGCCACTAGATTGTGTACTTAAAAGGTTAAACTGTATATAAAATACATTCAGTCTCTATGAGCATGGATTCTACTTCTGTGCATTTAACCAACTGTGGATTAAAAGTATTGGGGGGGGGTAGAATTGTGTGCTGAACATATACAGACTTTTTTCTTATAGTCTATAAATACTATAACAATTATTTACATAGTATTTACATCATATTAGTATAAGTAATCTAGAAATGATTTAAAGTATATGGGAGGCTGTGCATGCGTTATGTGGAAGTATAGTACTATGCCATTTTATATAAGGAACTTGAGCATCCACAGATTTTCCTATCTGTGGGGAAGGAGAGGATCCTAGAACTGATCTCCCATAGACCAAGAAATGGCTCCGTGTGTGTGTGTGTGTGTGTGTGTGTGTGTGTGTGTGTGTGTATACACTATACAATGATTAAACAATCAAACCATCCAAATACTTAAAATTCACTCTCAGCAATTGGCGGGGGGGTTGTGAGAACTCATACATGATTTTAACATGGGAAATTATTTTCTTCTTCATGTTAAACAAACTAAGAGGCTGACTACCTCAGTTCAATTATTGACTGGGTTGGTTGTAGGAGGAATAGACATTTATTAAGAGTCAGAAAATTGAGCTGGGAGTAGTGGCACATGCCTTTAATCCTAGCACTTGGGAGGAAGAGGAAGGAGGATCTCTGTGAGTTACAGGCCAGCCTGGTCTACATAGCGAGTTCCAGGCCAGCTGGGGCTACAGAGAGACCCTGTTTCAAAAAAAAAAAGTCAGCCAACCTCTGAGTTGCCCTGATTCTTAGGCATGATTGTCTCAGGCTTTTGATTGAAAGCCCAGGTCTCTAATTCCTTAGTTCTTAAAGTTTTATACAGCAGAGACATTGAGCTAAGTGCTTTAGTCTCTTCCCCATGAGGTTCAAAATCTAGCAAGAAGGCAGTTGCTACTTGTTACAGGACCTGTCCCTAAAGAAATGTCTCTCCTGTGCACCATGAGGTCCAAGAGGTTTCCTCTGAATTTCTGACATAGTTCCTAGACTTCCACATCATCCCTGAATTCAGCAAATGACCCACAGGAGAAAACCAATCTAGTGTTAGGAGACTCTGAAACTCTCCAGTTTTGTCATTTCTACTTCTCTGGTAGTCCCTCTGCTCTGTCATAGCTGCTGCCTTATCCACACCTAAAATCAGCAAAACACTCAAGGGAAAGAACGGTCGTCTCATTGGTGCTTCTTTCTCTGAAATTTTAGTTCATCTTTTCATCATTTCTATTGCTCTCTACTGAATTTGTTTCACAATGAACCTTAAAATATAATTACTGCAATTTATCTGCTTCTTTATAATTGCTTCTCCAACCTACACCCTATCTGGTAGTCAAGCATGGTGGTCTCAAAACTAGAGTTCTAAAGTCCAAATGATAATATCTAATGGATTAATAGGCCCACATAACAGCCATCAGGGACTTCTAATATATAAATCAAGAGACAGCCAGGTATCATTTGCTTCCTGATAGGAGGATCAAAGATTTAAGGGACACAGCAACCAACACAATGTATTGCCTCATTAGATATTGATTCAAACAGATGTATAAAAAGAAAAACAACAGAGAAAGGAAATTGAACACTAACAGGTAGTGACAAAGATTAAGATATTATTGCTGGGGCTGGAGATATGGCTCAGTGGTTAAGAACACTGGCTGTTCTTGCAGAAGACCCAGGTTCGAATCCCAGCACCCACATGGCATCTAACAACTGTCTGTAACTCCAGTTCCAGAGGATCTGACAGCCTCTTCTGTCCTCTGCCGGCATTGCATGACATGGGTGCACTTACCTACACTCAGGCGATAGACACATATACATAAAAATAAAAATTTTTTTAAAAAAGATATTATTGCTTTGGGGGCTGGAGAGATGGCTCAACAGTTAAGAGCACTGACTGCTCTTGCAGAAGACCTGGGTTTGATTCCCAGCACCCACATGGCAGATAACAACCATCTGTCACTCTAGCTCCAGGGGATCTGACACCCTCTTCTGAACTCTGCAGGCATTGTAGGTAGGACATGGATGCACTTATGTGCACGCAGGCAATACACTCAGACACATAAAATAGAAAATAATAAATATGTTTTTAAATAGGTATTATTGCTTTTAAGGTGTGACAATGGCATGAGAGTTTTGTTTTTAAATATTAGAGTTATATAGTAAAGTATTTACAGCTGAAATTTTATGTTGGAGATTTGTTGAAAATAATCTGAGTGGGAGAAGAGGTGAGTGTGGGGTCATGAATGGAAGATTAGTAACTGTTTGAGCTTGGTAATGAATACCTGTGCACTTAATATTCAAGTTTTGCTTTTTAATGTGTGTTTCAAGTTTCTTATAACTAAGTTTTTTGTTTGTTTTACAGTGCTGTCCATTATTATATTAGTTACCATGAGCTAATAATTTTTTCTCTGCTGAGAGTCTCAGAGGAGCTGGAACCTCATGTTCTTTGGACCTCTGAAATGCTAAAATTTCTTACATTTATCTTAACAATGCCAAATACATTGTAGAGCAGTATTTGAAGCTGGACACAACCCACTCAAGGAAGTCAACCTCTGATATTTTAACTACATCTACTCCCCTAACCCCCACACACTAACTAATGTACTGTGATCAATTGCTCAGTCTTATTCTCAAACTTCCAAAGGATAAACATTGGTCACTAACACCAGCATGAAGGACATAATGTGCTAAGCAGTACAATGTTCACTCTCTATACAACAGAATGTTCTTGATAAATAGTTTAAAGTTTTCCAGTTCTTACATCAAGACCACATCACAAAGGAGATTTCTAACGTAAATATTCTGAATGGTTGCATTTGTTTTAATGTATAACAGTAAGCAAACTGTGGCCACTTACTGTGTCCTAATATTCCACGTTCAGAGTCAGCATTAGCAATCACTCTAGACCTCTGAAACATGAGACACTCAGCAAGCAGAAAAAGAACCAGATCCCTGATATTATAATACTTGGGATGCCTGTTTATGCATCAGATATGGGAAGTCTCACCTCTCTGACTGTGTGGTTCCCCAGAACAGCAGCTCCAAATTTGCCCTGCTTCACATATTGACTGTTTATGCTATTGAAGCAAGAAAACAACAGGTATCAGTACACCTCTGAACTATGCAGAGCCAGCTTTCTTTTCTAGCATATCTAGTCATTTAGCCTCTAGAAAAAGACAGAGATAAGCAGTATTTAATCTTTTTATTTTTTATTTATTCATTCATTTATTTTTTGAGACAAGGTCTCACTATGTAGCTCTAACTGGCCTCAAACTCACAGAGATCCACCTGCCTCTGCCTCTGAAGTGCTGGGACTAAAGGCCCACACTTTACAACATCCTTATTCTTTAAATATCTATTATTCACAATATCTCAAGGGTGTAGCTTTCTCTGAGAACTTAAAAAGGTAGCACTTGAGGGTACAAACACTTAAACAGAGTAGACATGATGGCTCTGCAAGTTTTACATGGAGAAATCACCAACAGAGATGTTAAGTGCTACTTCTGCTTCATCAGAGGTAGGGCTATGTAACTAGCCTGTACTGAACACAGGCTTTGGAGAAATGACAGGAGCTGAACAGTGGTCCTTTCCTTCCCTTCCAACTCAGAAAGCTTTCTCTCTCAGCTACTCACTATCGGTATGCGTGAACTGCAGTTGCAACCAGCACTGAGGACGTGCCGGTGGTAGTTGGTGCTGGTTTTGGTGCTGTCTGGTTTCCTGAAGATGAAGAAAACAAAGGTGTTATTCATTTTTTAATTTCTAACCTCTAAACTAGCCTCAAAATTCTTTTTTACACTTTACAGTTAGCATTCTAACACTTTCCTTACCATTATCCTCATGTGATTCACAAAGTAGCTCCATGATCTTGCCTGGTGGTGAGGAAACAGGCTCTAAGTGTGGATGCCTTTTACATAATGACAGTAGCAAGACTAGGACTAGACCGACTCCAGCTCTCATGCCACACACCAGAAACAAATGTTCTGGGCTGGACAAGAGCACTGTCTAGAAAGCAGGGCCCACTCCAGCTTTTTTTTCCTCCCTCCAGTATTCTGAGAGTTAGGCTATATCAAAATAGCGCTCTTCTCTAACTTCTGGTGCAGGAACTTTAGAATGGTAGTGTGAGTGAAAGTTCCTGGAAAGAGCCACATCTTACACCGAACCTTCTGTAAGTGTGATTAACTGATCAGAACTTCAGTGATTGTGGAGAGGTTGGAATGTTGCAGGTCTAGGGTCTAATTACAACTTATCCTGGGCTGTCTATCTTCAGCCCACTTAATAGGGCCATTCCTTGTGCACTCTTGTGTTTGACCTAACACCCTTGGGATGACCAGGTAAAACCTTTTGGAATGTATTAACTAAACAGACCACCAGTTTCTACCAACCATAAAGCTAAGAATGTCATCAGATAGCATCTGAGGCCCAAAGCAGACACCCCACCCCACCCCCTTTTGCTTTAACTCACCTACCAAATGTTTCCACCAATGTATTTGAAAAGTGCCTTGGTTTATGACTTTCTTTGTTCTATTACCATCAAACTTCATCAAACTGTTACCAGCACATCAGAGCATGGAATCTGAGGTGACCTGAATCCTTGTTCCCAGGCTATGATCACTCATGTTGGGCTTCAGAATAAACTATCTCTTATCTTCTTTGAGGTAAGAATCGTGGTTTTTGCCTTTAAAATAGTTAAATTAGACCTATTACGTAAATCCAACAAGAACACTAAAGGGCACTTTAAAAATAGGGTACTTGCATTTTTTTTGTTGTTGTTTTGGGTTTGGTTTTGTCTACCTATGTATTTGGGACAGGGTCCCATTTCTGTAATCCAGGCTGGCTTGAAACTGCTTTGTAGTTCAGTCTTGCCTGGAACTGACAATGCTCCTCCCTCAATTTCCTGAGTGCTGAGGTTACAGGCCTGCAGCATCACATCCAGTGGTGAAAAACACATTCACACTCTCTAGATGAACACACTGATAGAATGTGGTGCTACCTGATACCACAATTGCAAATGAAGTCAGTTAAGAAGGTTTAAGTTTGCTGTAATTTTGTCTTTCAACATTGCTACTGATAGAGCCAGCCACCAAAAAAACAAAGTGATCAACAGATTAGAGGTTATAACTTTAGCTCCACTCATCAATATCCAGGAAAGGTGGGCCACAGATCAGGCTGTATAAAAACTCTTGAACCCACTACTTGTCCATCTGGTGAGTCTAGTGAGCCTATGCAGGGGTGCCAACAATACAGCAGACAGTAGCAGGGATATCAGAGTACAAGGGCTCTACTGGGGGGAGGGCGGCTATGGGAGGGTGCCATCTGGGAAGTGGGTGTATAGTTGAATAAGATGGTTTGGGATGTTCTGTGTGATATACACATACACACACACAAGAAAAAATCAACAAATTTAAAAAATATATATTATATTTGAGGAAGTATGGAAATTTATGTCATGTTAATTAGTAGAGGTGATAAACATTACCATTGAAATCTACCTGATGACTTTATAGACATACACAGGTGCCAAGGATCCCAGTGCAACTGATTATGACTAGTAATAATCAGATACATACAGATTAGAGATGTATGCGCCAACATCTCAGTGTTAGTAGCAAAAACAATGAGTCTTTCTGCAAGGAACAATATATTCTAAAATGAAATGGAGATCTTTTTTAAAGGTTAAAAACTCAATTTTATGTCTTACAGGGCTTATACTGAGTTCAATATTATATAGCTGTATTAATTCAGCTGTGAACCTAGAAACTTACAGCCACTTGTGAGGAGATGTACTCTTGGAGTATGTTACTGAATATGTTAAAGCTATAATGAAATGCTTCTTCTAATCATGTAGTTATTAAAAAATTTAAAAACCAAAACAAAACAAAAAAAAAAACTCTTGAACCACAAGATACGAAGAGCTTCCAGGCTGTAGAACATATGGAAGTGCTGGGAGGGCAGTGTACCCAGAGAGTGCAGAAGCCTCTTGACCTCACTCATCTTCCCCTATTCATCTATTCATACAGCTGTTCATCTGTATCTTTTTAAAATCTTTTATAGCAAACCAGAAAACTTTTTTTTAAAAAGCTACCAGTCAGGTGAGGTGGTGCATACCTTTAATCCTAGCATTTGGGAGGCAGAGGCAAGTGGATCTCTGTGAGTTCAAGGCCAGTTTGCTCTATATAGCAAATTCCAGGCCAGCCAGAGCTACATAGTGAGACCCTGTCTCAAAAAGACAAAAACAACAAAAAAAGCTACCCTGAGTTCTACGGAAAATTCCAGTCAATTAACTGATCCCAAGGGAGGGTGTCAAGGATCCCTCCCTCACCTTGGTTTATACCTGGTCAGTCAGAAGTACAGGTGGCTGACTTGTGATTTGCTTCTGATTAATAAGTGAAGAACTATGGAAAAAAGCTCTCAATCTGAGGGATTTGACATTATGTTTAGGTAGATAACTTTAGAATTAAATTGAATTATAGGATACTCAATTGGTATCAACTGGAGAATTGCTTAGAGTAGGAGGAAAACCCTGCATACAACTAGGGTCACAGAAGTATGCTGGGTGAGCAGAGTCCAGAGGAAAGAACAGGAGTAGTCTGCGTCTTCAGTTTACATGGCCATACATGAGAGGTCTGCTACAACCACTCTCTAAATAGCCCTGTAAATACCCTCAGTGCCAACCAGCACTGTACCTACCACATAAAAGGCACTCAACACTTCATCCTTCATTTAATTTAATTTAATTTAATTTAATTTGATGACCCTCACCACCTGCTCTTCTCAGGGCTATGGCCATCAATCACTTTCTCCTCTTCAGCCTCTTGTCCCAAAACAGCAAAATGTAGAGAAAGGAATAAAACTGTGGAGTCAGTTATATTAGGGTTCAAATCCCAATTCTGCTACTACCTTCAACTTTGATCAAATCCCTGAACTTCTTGAAGCCTCCAAAGACTGGTCATGTCACCAACTTCACAATGTTGCTCTGAGAATGAAAAGCACCCAAGACACACAGCAGGCATTCTGGAGCTACTAGCCTCTCATCCTCTCCCTTTTTTCAGTTGGTGTTCATTTACCAAATGATTCCTGTGTCCTTCAAGATGCTGGCACAGGACTTAACAGAGCACTCGACAGGATGCACTTAGAGTGCCCTTGCAGTTTTAGAGACAAAGGGCAGAAGAACTTGTCTGCCATCTTTCCTATCAGCTGCTAGAACTCAGGATCTGAGCGCTTCGAAAGGCAACAACCACTGGAGATGAGCTTAGGCTGACTGGAGGAGGATGGGCAACTCGGCATGTGTATTAGTTACTTTATGTGCTGCTGTAACAAAATGCCTGACAAAAGCACCTTAAGGAAGGGTTTATTTTGGCTCATGGTTTGAGTATACAGTCCACCATGGTGGAGGAGTAGGAGTAGGAGTAGGAGCTTTGAGGAGGCTGGTCATTTTGCAGTTGCAGTCAGGAAGCAGAGAGCAAGGAATGCTGGTGCTCTGTTCACCTTTTCCTTTTCATTCAGGCCTGGATCCTAGTCCACAGGATGGTGCCACTCACATTTAGTGTGGGCCCTCCTATCTCAGTTAACCCAATCTAGGAAATCCCTCACAGATATGCCCAGCATCTGTCTCCTAGGTGATTCGAGAGCCTATCAGGTTGGCAATATTAACCATCACAACATGTCACTTCTGGAAGGTCACTGGCCATTTCAATCAACCTGTTAAGACACAATCCTAATGCCTCTTAACTTACCTGTTGCTGCTGTTCCGTGGCCTTTCTTAGGCTGCTTTGGGGCTGTGTACTGGAAGAATTCATTTCCATGGCCTGTAGTTGCCTGATCCAGTCCAAAAAGAGAGGCCAATCTGGCACTGTTAATAGAAAATAAAAATAGAATTTCATTTGGCATATCCCAAACTTGGAATTACTATAAAAGTTGCTCACCTGAAATTTTAAACAAGTATCTCTTTGACTGTAAATCTCACCATTCAATACCACAATAGCAATTAAAGCTCTCTGAAATCAATATTGTGTGTGTAACCCAAGCTCCATTTGATTTTACTTCCAGTATTTCTCAAACGCATTCACTGTTCCCCCTCTTCACTGCTACTTCTTCAATTTATGCTGCCATCACCTCTGTCTAGTATTCATTACTTCAACAAGCTCCTGATTCACCTCTCTGCCTATGTTACCTAGTTCATTCGTTCATTCCTTCTTTCCTTCCTTTCTTCCCTCCCTCCCTTTCGCTCTCTTTCTTTTCTCTCCCTCTCTTCTCTCTTCTCTCTCTCTCTCTCTCTCTCTCTCTCTCTCTCTCTCTCTCTCTCTCTCCAGTACTGGGGATTGAGTCTAGGGTCTTGTACATGCTAAGCAAGTACTCTATCACTGAGCTATATCCATTTTGGGGAGACAGGGTCTCACTACATAGCACTAGCTCGTATGGAATGCACTGTTGAGCAGGCTATCCTCAAACTCACAGAGATCTTCCTGCCTTTGCCTCCTGAGTGTTGGGATTAAAGGTGTGTGCGAATATGCCTGGCCCAGTGATTATTCTTGATGACTCCTCAATATTAGCAAGATAAAAATCCAAACTCGGGGAGGGTGCTGGAGAGATGGCTCAGTGGTTAAGAGCACTGGATGCTCTTTCAGAGGACTGGGGTTTAGTTCCCAGCACCCACATAGTGGCTAATAACTGTTGATAACTCAGTTCCAGGGGATCTGATGCCCTCTTCTGATCTCCATGGGCACTGCATGAATGTGATGCACTTACATACATGTAGGCAAAACACTCAAACACATAAACTAAAAATAAATTTAAAAATTTTTTTAATCCAAACTCAGGCTAGTGAAATGGCTCAGCAAGTAAAGGTACTTGTCACCAAGCCTGATGACCTGAGTTCAATCCCTGGGACCCAAATGGTGTAAGGAGAGAACTGACTCCTAGAAGTTGCCCACTGACCACCACATATGTATGTGGTGCATGTGTGTCGTCATTCATGTGTGCGTGTGGGCTTGCATGTGCACACACACATAGATACACAATAATAATAATTAATAATAATAAATGTAGAAGTTTTAGAAGTTCAAACTCCCCAAGATAACTTTAGAAGGCCCTTCAAGGTCTCGTCTCTCCTTATTCCCCCAGCTTTGTGCTTGGCCACTCATCACCTCCAACTGT
Source organism: Nannospalax galili (assembly GCF_000622305.1). NCBI lineage: Eukaryota > Metazoa > Chordata > Mammalia > Rodentia > Spalacidae > Nannospalax > Nannospalax galili. Next base: position 10,163,212 of record NW_008338996.1, on the reverse strand, counting down.
ATGTTACAGCTCCTCTAAGGAGCTTTTCATCTCTTACACAAAGCGAGAGATCATTTTTATGGAGGAGGTATGATGCTGGGGATTGAACCCAGGGCCTCATGGGCAACAGGCAAGGACTGGATCACTAAGCCATATCTCTAGTCCAAAGTAAGACATTTTTAATCTCTAGCCTTTGGACAGGCTATTCCTTTTGCCTGAAACATTCTTCCTGCTCCTGCTGTTCCAGGAAGTTCCCCTAATCTAAGTTAGAAGATTTTCCTAAAGCTCAAGAAATAATGTGTCAATCCAGGTGTGGTTGTGCATGCCTTTAATCTCAGCACTCAGGAGGTAGGCAGAGGCAGGCAGATCTCTGTGAGTTTCATTCTAGTCTGGTCTACAAGTAGGTTCCAAACCATCCAGTGCTACATAGTAAGACCCGATCTCAAAAAAGAGAGAGAGAGAGAGAGAGAGAGAGAGAGAGAGAGAGAGAGCAGACACTATACTAAATGCTAGGTATACATGGGTACACACATAAATAATAATAAATGTAAAAGTTTTAAAAGCCCAAATTCTACAAGATGTATTCTATTTTTCAGGGAGTTTATAGTCAAATGAGGGTATTAGATATTAAGTAACAAAATTACAAATTATGAGATATACAAAGGGTCAGCACTGTATTCCACTAAATGAGCTACATCTCTAGCCCTAAATTTCTTTTTTTTTTATTAATTACTCAGTCTGTTGTATTCTGTTTTAGCAACACAAATTAACAATAATTAACTCTAAGTCCAGTCTAGCTCTGAGCTCCTCTTCTCCAGAGGAATTCTTAGTTGGGGTGTGTAACCCTGAAATTTTTAATAACTCAACTCTTTTGACTTTTAAAAATATAATTTATAGCCAGGTGTGGTGGCGCATGCCTTTAATCCTGGCACTTGGGAGGCAGAGGCAGGCGGATCTTTGTGAATTCAAGGCCAGCCTGGTCTACATAGTGAGTTCCAAGACAGTTGGGGCTACAGGGAGACCCTGTCTCAAAAAGACCAAAAATAATATA
>NW_008338996.1:10141087-10162162 GCF_000622305.1 Nannospalax galili | reverse complement strand
CCAAAAATAATATATATATATATATATATATAATTTATATGTATACATAAATATATACTAGTATTTTGCAAAATACATTCAATATGGTTTCACACTATTACCTTGTTTTCTCAGAGTCTAGTTCATTTCCTTGAAGTTTCCTGTAAATGGGGTCAAAAATGCTTTCTTTAAGAACTAAGAGGTTTAAATGACACTGCAAACGTAATAATTGAAGGAGAGTATCACTGACTTAAATAAGACAGCAACAAAATTTCAAAGAATTTAGAAGAAACCAAGATTTTTCCTTTTAGTCAAGTCAGGGTGACCTATAGACTCTTTAAAAGAATAAAATTCTGGGAGAGCTGGACAATACCTTTAACAGTAGTGAAAAACTGACAAATCTTAGGTATACTTTAAAAATTCTTATTTTATTACCACTGTGGGGGGGCGTATGTGTGTGCCATATGTGGAAGACAACTTTATGGAGCTGGTTCTCCCCATCTACTTTTATGAGGTCGACAGAGATTAAACTTAGATTATTAGTCTTTATCTGTTTAGTCATCTTGCTAAACCAAAGCTTAAATGTAGATAAGATAAAACTGCTTTTGTATAAGCAATTGATTTAAAAAAAAAAAAATGTCAGCTGAGTGGTAGAGTACTTGCTTAGCATGTGCAAGCCCAGGTTTTTGACCCCCAGCACTGCCAAGAGAAAGGAAGGAAGGGGCCAGGTGTGGTAGGGCATGCTTTTAATCCCTACTGGGGAGGCAGAGGCAGATGGGGCTCTGTGAGGTCTTGTCTCAAAAGGTCTCTGTTAGGTCTTATCTTAAAAGGTCTCTGTGAGGTCTCTGTGAGACCTTGTCTCAAAAAAATGAAGAGAAAAGGAAGGAAGGGAGAAAACGGTAGAGGTGGAGGGAGGGAGGAAACAAAAAGGATGCTTTTGCTGGCTGCAGGAAACTCAGTATTGGGTTTGCTATTTTTCTTTTGTAGACATATCCTACTTCAAAAAAAAGACAAACATGTCACAGGTAAACTATTTCCAGAGATGTTCTAAAAGCCAGTTAGAAGGAGTATGCTAACTCTGGACTTGAATTATCTGTTAATAATTCATGGGAAAAGTTAATATGGTACTAATCATATTTTAAGGAATAGATGTCAGTCAATGCATTTAATTGCCAAGCCTTACTTTACCTTATTTACATACTACTCCCCCACACACACATACTTTTATTACATTGATGTGTGTGTGTGTGTGTGTGTGCACATGCATGACATAGCACATGTGTGGAGGTCAGTGGACAACTTCTGGGAGTTGGCTCGCTCCTTCCATCGTGTGGGTCACGGGATTGAACTTAGGTCTTCAGACATGTGGCATGTGACTTTACCCACTGAACCATCTCACTGGACCCCCTTTTTACTTTTTGATAAAGGGTCTCACCATGTAGCTCAAGCTGGCCTTGAATTCACTAAAAAGCACAGGTTGAGCTGGAATTTACAATCCTCCTGCCCCTGACTGCCAAGTGCTGGCATTATAAGCATGTATCACCAAGCCTGGTTTTGTATCAAAAACAAAACCACATATATTTGGCTTTAATATAATGGACGTTTTAGTTTGTTTTGAGTCCAGGTCTCACACTGTAGGTGGCCTGAAACTCACAGCAATCCTCCTGCCTGAGCCTCTCAAGTTCTGGGGTTACATATGTGTGTCAACAGGCCTGGCTCACACATTCTCTTTTTTTTTCTTTCTTTCTTTCTTTGAGACAGGATCTCACCATGTAATTCTGCTGGCCTGGAACTTGATATACAGACCAGGCTGGCTTTAAACTCACAGAGATCTACCTGCCTCTGCCTCTCAGTGGGACTAAAAGCATGCACCATCAAACTCAATGTCAAAGATCCTTTTTCATTGGTAAAGTAGTTTCTTCATGAACTGTGGCATCAATATCTACTTCTATAATAATGATAATGTCGCATGGGCAGGGCTGATGGAATCTGCATGCTTGATTTCAAATCCAGACTTTTTTCAAGGTGTGTAGCCTTGGACAATTTACCTCAGTGAGCCATTCCTATTTGTAAAATGGATATAATAGTTAAAACTACCTCAAAGAGTATAAACATACGCAGTTTTTCTCTATATGCCTGGCACTAAGCACACACTATGTTTTCTGTTTGTGCACATATTTAACTCACTCCTTTAAGAAAGAGATGCTTTGCTGGGTGTGGTGGTGCATGCCTGTAGTTCCAGCACTTGGGAGGCAGAGGCAGGCAAATCTCTATGAGTTCAAGGCCAGCCAGGTCTACATAGTGAATTCCAGGCCAGCTGGGGCTACAGGGAAACCCTGTTTCAAAAAGACCAAAAAAAAAAAAAATGCTTAATTACTATACAATGGCCTAAAACTCCCACTTACCATAAATACAAAACTATAAAACTGTAGAAGGGGATCAAAGATCACCCAGGGCAAACCAGGTATGGCAGTATATACCTGTAATCCCAGTACTCATGAGGCTGAGACAGGAAGATCATAAGTTCAAAGCTAGCCTGGGCTACACAGTGAAATCCTATCTCAAAAACAGGGATATAGTTCAGTGGCAGAGCTTCTGCCTCACACTTGCAAAGGCTTAGATTCAGTCCCCAGCACGGAAAAATAAGCTACAGATTGAACTACAGGGGGACAAGGATATAAGGTGACCTGTCCAAAGTCACACTCATATCTGGGGGCAGATGCAACATAAGAATTTATGCTTTTTAATAACATAGAATTTACAATGCCTTCTGATAACTGGTTCTAGAGTTAGCTTCCACCTCAATATAGGTGATTTCTCATGACAATACTTATCAGATTTGTCTACGCATACCTTTTAATCTAAAACAAGTTTATAGATAACTGGCACCTAAAATGCTATTATTATTTTGTTTTGTGTGCGTGTGCATGGCAGGGTCATACTATGTATCCCTGGCTGGCCTAGAACTCATAGCAATCGTCTTGCCTCCGCCTCCCAAGTACTGGGATTACAGGCCCATCTTAAAAAGCCTTTGTAAAAGACTAAGCATAGTAGTTCACTCTTGTAGTCCCAGCTACTCAGGAGGCAGAGGTAGGAGGGTTGTGTGAGCCCAGGAATTCAAGAACTTCCAGGGCAACATAGTGAGACCCTGTCTCAAAAAGAAGCTTTGTCATTCCGTTTATTATTATTGGATTGGTTTTATTCTACTACTAGCATGAAGTTTCTTAGGGGCAGGAACTATACCTTATTCCTGTCTGTATTATCTCAAGTCAAGTATGATGCACTTAGTAGGCATTTGTCTATATCTTCACTTAAAAATCATAAAGGTGAGGAATCAGCTAAGACGAAGAAAAATGCATGCCTTTTGATTACTATTTTTAGGTTAACCATTAACGTTAAGAGGCCTAGGAACCTGAAAAACAGAGTATCAGTTATTCAAACAGTCATCCTAGTCATGAGTACTCCTCCTTCTACAAGCCTTAAACATCCTAGATAGGAGCAAGATGGTCATAATGCCAAGTCAAGAGGCTCCAAACTTAGGCAATTTCTTTTACAGTAAATTGCAGCTATAAATGAGGAAGTGAAAAGCAGCAGCAGTGTTCACTGTCAGATGTTCAACTTCCTTAAAAAACCAGTGGAGGAAGAACTAAATCAGAGAAAACTCATGAAATGTTTCCTATTTGTAAACTTGTTTGATTCAATTTTCCTAGCTATTGCTTGAAAGAAAAAATTATCTGTAAAACTTTTCTTGAGCTCCAGGCCCTCTTTGTTAAGTCTTTTATCATCAACTTTTGTCTGTTTTCTCTCCTAAAAGCATGATCACGTGCCTAAAGTGTCTCACATCCTTAATAAGCCTGCTCAGGAAAGCAGACTATTTGAGACTTATCTTGGGCCAGGAATCCAGAGAAGAGCACATGACTGTCATATCTAGCTTGTAATTACTAGACAGCAGCATAATGCTTAATGCATTGGGAGCCTTCACATTTCCATATACACAGACTTTCCTTGAATACCCATAGTGAAGAATGTGAATTTAAAGTATACCTTGGATATATTCAAAAGGCCCAATATGCAGACACACACAAAACAGGTTTGTATGGGGGAAAAAAAGATTCATAAATTTAAAAGGCTGAAAACATAGCCAACAGCAGAGGCTGTAAATGTTTTGAGTGAAACAGGGAAGAAAGTAAACAATGTCCAATTTAATTCTAAAATAATGGTGCAACTGAAAGAACTCAAATTGGAGCTAAGTGGATGTAGGCATTCTAAAGTAGGGATGGGGTAGCAAGGTGGTGAAGAGTAAAAAGAATTAAGGTTATGTAATACAGAGATACTCTGGATGTCAAAAGATCCTAGTTAAGCCAGGCATAGTGGTGCATACCTTTAATCCTAGCACTATGGAAGCAGAGGCAGGCTGTCTGTGATATCAAAGCCAGCCTGGCCTACATAGTGAGTTCCAGGCCAGCCAGGGCTATATAGTGAGATCCTGTATAAAGAAAAAAAAATACTATTTAAGACCAAGAAAGAGGAGAGATGATTCAGTGGGCAAACTGTTTGCTGTGCTGAGTTCAGATACTCAGCACCAATATAAAAAGCCAGGTCTGGTGAAGGGTCAATCCCAGGCATCTTGCTGGCCAGCCAATCTAGAAAAAATGGCAAGTTCCAGGTTCAGTGAGACCCTATCTCAAAAAATAAGGTGGAGGACTATCAAGGAAGACACCTGACATCGGACCTCTGCTCTCCACACAGGTACACACACACGCACACCCTACACACACAAATAAAAAGGATCAAAAGAAAGCCAGTCATTTTATGGTCACCCATGTATTCAACTTTCCAAAAGACTGAAAGCTTAATCATTTTTGTAAACTCTTAGCATCTGATATAATAATGTGATGGGCACGTTGATGTACTTGTCATTTCTTCAATACCTTTTTTACTATGTAAAAAAAAATTTGTAAAGCAGATATTCAATATTCAAGGAAAGGCTCTGCAAAGATTTGAGCTTTGCAGCTAACAAGTTTGGAGTCAAGGTGTTCACTGACACAAGGGAAAACGCTAAACTAATTACTGAAAGAGGCAAAGAAAATGTCTTGCCTCCGGTTGAAGACTTCTACCCCAGGCTGGTATATATGATGTTTGAGAGCAGAAAGTAAGGACTGCAGTCTCTTCCCTTGGTTTTAAAACTCCGGGCTTACAAGTGCAATTTCACAGGTGAATACCAGGGTATGTGCCAGGTACTGTTTGGAACATGAGACAGAAATGAACAAGATAAACAGTTCTATCGGGGCTGTTTATTCTGCTTGGGGCTGTGGGAGAAGGGAATCACTAAAAAGTTAACATCCGAGGAAGGCTTTGAAGGATGCTGGAGCTGACCCACCCGGTCCTGGTTCTAAAGTGCCACAGCCTTGTTCACCGAGAGGAGAAAGTCTCATATTTACAGCTCATGTATTTATAAAGGCTGACTCCTATAAAACCTCCGAGGCAGGCAGTCTCGTCAGCAATTATCCCCATTTCACTGGAGAAACTGTGCTTCATAGAGCAAAAGGCAGATCTCGGGTCATACGGCGGGTCAAGGAAGATATTTGGTCCAGAAAGTCTGAGCCCAGGACTGGACCCGGAAGTTGGGGAGAGGCCCGAGAAAAGACCGACCACTCCGACCACCCGCCGGTCGCTCAGCCCCGCGCTCCGGCCCATATTTATCAGTCACTCACCCGCCGCTGGGCGAAAGGAAGTCGGTGTCGTCCTCGTCCCCGGCCCCGAACATCGTATGGGCTTTTCGCCGGCTGAGGGGGAGGATGTCGGAGGTTCCCAGGTCCTGTCACCACCGATGTCGTAAAATGCTGCGTTGGTGAGCTGCTTTCCGGCAGGACAAACTCATTCACGGTTGAGGGGCCCAGAGGGAACCATGCTATGGAGAAGTAGGTGGAGCAAAGGGTGAGCGCCTCGTGACGTCAGGCCTCTCCAGCCCTCCAAGGGGGTGGAGTTCCCAGGTTCTGAGCGAGGATTGGTCAGAGAACTCAGGGGGCGGGTCCTGGGCGGGAATCGGCGGCCTCTGCTGCATTCGTGGGACACGTCAAGCCGGGCGGTGCTGGCGGGGGCTTGTGCGGAGTCCTGAAGGGTGAGGGGATCAGGTTCCGAGAGGAAGACGCCGGTGGCGGGGCTAGACCCGGGAAGGTAAGGCCACCTCGCTCCTTCCCTAACCCTGGCGTGTTCTCTGTTCTCTCCCTCCCCCGGTCGAGGACCCCCCGCAGTGCTCTTCGCTGCTAGGCGGAAGGAAAAATGGCCAGTGACTGGAAATCTGAGGACTCGAGCCGCGTCGTGGCCTGGCCCTTACGGTGACATGGCTGGAGTGACCTTAGGCAGCGTGCTCGGTGCCTCAGTTTCCCCATCTATGCGACGGGGCAGTGTGTCCGGTGTCTCCATGTGCGGTTTGCCAAGGTTTTAGACCTCAGAGGTCATCAAGTCCAAGCCCGGTCTCTTCATAATCTCAGAATTTGCAGGCTACAAAACGTAAGAGCTAAAACACTTTGGCGACTAGTCTGAGGTCACTTAGAGTAAAGGGCAGACCTGGTATTTTGGATCGGGGGTTAGAGAGCTGATGAATGAGGAGAACTTTCCTAGCCTCCTAGAGTTATTGCTAGACTGTGGCATTCAGCTTGGGGAAGGACCCCTTTCTGCAGTCCTAGCAGGTGAGGTTCAGAAGCGCTGGGCTATTCGAGAGGGTGGATAATGGAGGGGACTTTGGAGGCAGAAAACCTCAGCCCAGCCTTGCTTGGCCAGGGGTTTTGCTGCCACCGTCCTAAGTCAACAGGAGTTGTCGCCGACTTCTCTGCCTCTAGTTTCCACCCTCTCTGTGTCTTACTTGTGCATTTCTTTGGTATCATCTGGTATCATCTTTGGAACAATCTTGAGCCAGACCTCGCTTCACCATGGTAGTGTGTCCCACCCAGTGTAGAGTCCATTTCCACAGATCTCACTGGAGTTAGTTCTTTAACGTTGTTTTCCTCTCAGTCTGGTTGGTCCTACAGGTGGTCCCTTACCTGAACACTTTATTCTGTTAGGATGACATTGAAGGGACTGATAGCTCCCTCCCAGAGAACTTTGTACCTCTTAGCACTTCCCCTGTTGGGCTTTTTATTAGTTTTTGAACTACTAAGCTGTAAGACTTCTTGCCCACAATGGGTTCTCATTAATTTTTTTTATTAGATTGAATAATAGAATTTATCCTTGTTCCCGTATTCCTTAATTTAGTCTCAAGGTTTTTGTGTTTTTTAACCCCCTGTGTGACCCAGAGAGCCCAGTGATGGCTCTTGCCTTTTATAGGTAGCTTCCAGAAAGTTAAAAAATGCTGTACTGGCTGTGAACTGTCTGGGTTGCTTGGTCTATTTTGTTAATTGAAGGTGACTGTACTATTATCTACAACTCTGGGGAGGGTGAAGCGGGAATAGGGTAGCTAGAAATAACTATTATGTTACTTATAATTTTTGTAAGTAAATGATTCCTCTGTTTATCTGAGAATAAAACTGTTGCTCTGCTTCCTGTGTTACTTTACAGATTAAGATGGGTAAAGCAATGATATAACAGGTATCTAAGCCCTAGAACTGGAGCCTGTAGCAGTAGTTCTGTTTAGATAATGATCTTGGGTACCTCTCAGGGGGAAAGCCAATTAGATAAATTATAATTCCTTCCCAGTACTCAGCACTCCAGCACTGAAACATTTGAGTGACACTTTTTATTTACTTTAAAAATGATAATAACAACAAGGGATCATTTGAGTTCTTTTCTTACATTCTTGGGTAGAGGTGTTTTTCTCCTGGGTGTTTAAAATGACCTTTTTATGGTATTCTGTAATCCTGAAATTGGCCTGTATGGTGATTGGGACACCATAGGCATGCATACTGATCTTGAATTTCATTGGCAGCATGAGGAAGAGAAAGGTGGTAGTGTGTCTTCCTCAGTCTTTCAAGCTTCGAACTGGAAATGTAGGATTGAGTGCACCTGAAAAGCCACTGTCTTCCTGATGACTATCTTCTCCTTGGTACTCTTGGAGTGGTAATCAGGAAATTTGAACTCCAATCCCAGACCTTCTAACTCACTCTGAGCTTGGGCCAGGTTCCTTAAACACCTTGAAAAAGGAATGGATGAGATGTAGACACATCTGCTGAATACTGGGATACAAAAGTGAGTCCTAAATACAACCCTGTTCTCAGGTTGAATTTTTGTTTATTTCTTTCAGTTAGCCATACATCTCTAATGATATATTTATAAATTATGTTGATCTCCTGAAAATTAACTAGGAAACAGCAAATTTAATAATTCAAGTTATCAGTAATTTTGCATAAAAGATGACCATTTTATATATAAGTGCATCCATTTGTACTGGTAGTATAGAGATATGATTGGATATAGTTTGAAGAAATTTCTATAGTTTTCATTCACTCAGTAACTAAAAGCAGAAAAATATTATACTACAATTCAAGAAATATCTCCTGAAAGTCTACTGTGGATCATGCTGGGGTTTGTGTAGGTAGAAAATGAACCCTATAAAAAGAAATTATTGTAGAATTTCAAAGGAGGAAGAGATCTTATCTAGTTTGGAGGAGATTAGAGATTACATAATGGGTTTTGAGGATGGGTAGGATTCCAAAAGAAAGCTAGGATGTTAGATTTCCCAGGTTGAAGGGGCGGGACAGCTCTGGTGGTTTTGTTTGTTGGGTTTTTGTTTGGGCTTTTTTGTAAACCTAAGGCCTTTGCTTTTTCTTGGAGTGTGGTTCTCAGACCTGCAAACTGCTGGCATATCTTATCTCAGTTTAGGTGTTTGTTTTTATAAAGTTTTATTGAATGCAGCCATCCTCATGTATTTACATATATCTATGACTACTTTCATCATACAAGGCAAAGTAGTTGCAGCAGAGACCATAGGACCCACAGTGTCTTGACCCTGTAGAGAAAGTTTATCTACCTCTGACCTCAATATATATAGATTCATATATATATATATATATGAAGTCTTAAAAGTCACTTGCAAAGTAGCCTGACTACATAATTTTTCTAGGTGTTTATGAAATTTCATGCCAGCCTTTAGAGTTGACTCTCTCACACCTAATAGCAGATTATGGGCATCTGCGTGACTCACTTTTATTTAGTCTGTTCAAAGCATTTGACTTGATTTTCATAGAAGTACCAGACCAGCTATGTAGACTAGTAGTCAACTCTGGGGTCAGATTTCTTCACTAATTACTGGTATAGGATTTAGGCAAGTTGCTGGGCTTCTTCCTTTGTAAAATAGAAGTGATAATCTTATTCATTTCCTAGAATTCTTGTGGAGGTTGTATGAGTCAATTCACATAAAGCACTAAGAACGTTACCTGGTAGATAGTTAGTACTCAATTAATGTTAGTGTAACCCATCTGGAAGGGATAAAGTTTTGTTTTGCTTTGTTTTTGTTTTTTTTAATTTTATTTATTATTTTTTATTTTATGTGTATACATGTATTGCCTGCATGTAGGTAAGTGCACCCATGTCATACAATGCCCACGGAGGTCAGAAGAGGCTGTCGGATCCCCTGGGACTGGAGTTACCACAGTTGTTAGCTGCCATATGGGTGCTGGGATTAGAACCCAGGTCTTCTGCAAGAACAACCAGTGTTCTTAACCACTGATCCATCTCTCCAGCCCCTTATTTCTTTTCTTTTTTTTTTTTTTCTTTGAGACAGTGTTTCACTATATATCCCTAGCTGGATGCCATATAGACCAGGCTGGCCTAGAACTCATGGAGATCACTTGCCTCTACCTCCCAAATTGCTGGGAATAAAGGTATGCTCTACCATACCCACCCTCGTCAATGAAGATATTTGAGATGCTTTTGTCCCTCAGTTTGGTTATTTGATTATTTAAAACAATGGACCCTAAGAAACTGGGAATCTCATGCTGGGACAAGAAAAAGCCTAAAGCCTTGCCAGCCTCTCTTTTGGAAAGAGATTGACTACTGGTTAGACCCCCTAACAGGAGAGACAATGGTAGGCAGGACCAGTCCCTGATTGGGACTGCTTAGATAGACATAACATTGGCCCTGTACTTAAACCTTAACCTTACCTCACCTAGAAGGTGGACTTGGGGGTGCCGGGTATCACTGGATCTCTTTGACCCTCTTCTCATAGTAGCCACATGGAATAATATTTTTTTGTCAGTTAAGATGTTTAAGAGAATTCTTTAGGGTAGTTTTCTTGTCTTTTTGGTTGTGAGCCTGAGGCTTTAACGGCCAGCTCTCCAGCCCTAGGATAGTTTTCTAAGAATTTAAACTAGTAATATAAGCTGGACATGGTAGTACACACCTTTAGTCCCAGCACTCAGAAGGCAGAGGCAGGTGGATCTCTGTGAGTTTAAGGCCAACCTGATCTGCATAGCGAGTTCCAGGCCAGCTGGGGCTACAGGAAGACCCTGTCTCAAAAAGAGAAGAAAAAAAAAAGTAATATACACAGAAATAAAATTAAATATTAAGGAACCCAGCGATATTCAGCAGATTCCTTGAAGGTCCAGATGACAAGTTTGCACTTAGATCAGTAGGAAATGGATTTTTTTTTAACCTCTAAATGGCATAATTAACATTTAAAGATTCAAATAGTTTAGTAGTATATAAAGTAAAAGTTTTTCTTGCTCTATTCTGTGTGCATAACCCCTTCATTTCTTCTAGTAATCCCTAGAAACTACAGCACTGGTACTAATCTTTAATTTAAAAAATTAAACTTAAAGCCAGTTTCCTTTTGAGTTGAGGGAAACAAAGGTTCCATCCAGACTGTAAATAAAATGAAATGACTGTTGTGAAGGTAATAATTAAATAAAAAGGCTCCGATCCTTAGCTGGAATGGTTGCATATGCCAGTAATCCTAGTACTGGGGAGGTAGAGGTGGGAGGAGTTCAAGATCAGACAGGGCTACATAGATAAACTTGTTTTTTTAAAAAGTCTCTGCTTAACTCTCTTTCTCTCCCTCTTGTTTCTAACTTGGCTCTACCGTTGATTCTTCTTTGTACCAGAAATGCTATGAGGGGAAAGATGACACAGTTAGCACTAGAAAACCAAATGTTTGTAGGTAAATTACTCTGCCTTTTAAAGTTGGCAAGGCTAGCCTGATTGGGGGAAGGGGAGCTAAAGCAGGAGGAAGTTGCTTATGCCTCTCTCCCATAAGCTCATAGCACAACAATGCCATTTTCAAAACTCACAGGTCTCCTGTAGTTTGTGACTAGATATGACAAGTCATCAAAAGTCTTATATTTTATACATTACAATGTGCTGTTTGTGTCACACAAAAAAATCTTATGATAGGTACTGGAGAGAAAATGCTTTTGAAGTTTCGTTGCTTTGAGTAATACCATTTCATAATGTAGGTAAAATCCCCCAGTAGAGGAGGGGCCCATCCTTAGGAATGCAAAGCCCTGCTGAGAAGGAAAGGGTTGAGAAGGGTCCACCCTACCTCTTCCTTTACACAAAAGCCCTAGAGTTTGTATACAACCTGCTTTTGTAGTCTGAGAACATGCACTACAGCAGAATGAGGTGGAAGCCTGTCTCTTAAATGTAAATGTGAGAAATGGTTTGGAAAGAATATAAGGAGAGCAAAACTCTAGCAACCAGTGATGTGCTAGTGGCGCTTTTTTTTTTTTAACCAGGTTGAATCTTTCCCTACATATACTTGCTATAGGACCGTGATGAATGTTTATAGTTTTGAAGCAGTGCAGAACACCTAGAATGTAATAATCATTCTGTTTATAAATGTAGGAAGCATGCTATAACTACATTTTCCCAGTCTCCACTCCTTTCCCCTACATTGTCAGTTAACTTTTTATCAGCTCCCATATAGCCTTATGCATTATCTGTAACATGTATCGCAGACTGCATTGTAATTAATTCCGTTTCTCTCTATTCTTCCATACTTCACATGGGCTTCATCATGGTGCCTTTGTTCAATGCATATGTATGAAGTAACTGGATGGATGGATGGATGGATGGATGGATGGATGGATGGATGGATGAATGAGTGAGTGAGTCCCTCAGGATAACATAGCCCTCTTTTGGAAACAGGGTCTTCATTATACTCTCAAGAGAACCACCAGTTAAAGTTGTGCACCACCTCCTCCAGCAGTTCCTATTATATAATGTATTTAATTGCAGTTTCCTACCAAATAAAAAGAACAATTTAGCTGTTTTGTAATGTCTGCTTCATACCATATTAATTCTAGGAAAATCAACAACATTATAGCTTGTACAGATGAAATCATATGTAACTAAATAAAAGCTTAAATATAAAAGACTTTGGATTGTAGCAAGTATAGTCTGCCTTTGATTGAAGTAAGCAAGTAGTTAAAAAAAATGCTTTGCCAATGTATGTAACGGAGTACTTAGTGTTCTTTAAATCAAGTGATAAAAAGTTAAATGTATTCTTTGGGAAGTGGAGGCAGGAAGATCAGGAATTCAGGGTCATCCTTGGCTACATAGTAAACTTGAGGCCAGGCTGAGCTAGATGAGCCCCCAAAAAGGGAGAGGGACCATATACTTTAAGAGACATAAATGACTTGCATGTCAACTTTTACATTTTTTTTCCAAGAAATGAACTAGTAAGATATGGTTACTAATATTCTAAAAAAGAAATTTTAGCAAGCCCCTCCTCAACATACACTCTGAAAAATATCCATATTGTATTATGTAAGATGTTCATAAGAAAGGACTGGGGCTCATGGGAACTCCATAATTTCCTTGTAACTTTTCTAAAAGGTCAATAAAATATAAACTTAAAAAAATTTTAATTACATTTTATTTTGTATGCAGGTATGAGTATTGTGATGCATGTGCATGGAGGTCACAGGACAAGTCGGTGGAGTCAGTTCTCCTTCAACTTTTACGTGGCTTGTGGGAATTGAAATGTTGATCCAAAAGCATAACTCTCACCTCAAAGGGGATAAGAGATAATATATTCTGGAGCCAAATATGAGTGACTGTAGCCCAGGAACACAGACTCAGGTTACCCCAAATTCTGTGTTCCAGCATGATAGTATTTCGTTACGTTTTTATAGTAACAGAACAAAGAAAACTCATAAGTCAAGACACTTTTCAAATACATTGAAAAATACATTATGTATTTTTCAGTAGGCAGGTCACAGCAGGTGGTGGGAGTTTCTACTATAGGTCTCAGATACTATCTGATGACATTCTTAGTGTTTCGATTGGTGGGACCTTGTAGTCTACTAAGTTAATACATTTTATTAGTCACAAGAATGTTAATTCAGAAACAGAGGTAGGCAAGGTGTGGCTATTTATGGGGTTAAAAATGTCCCCAGATAATTTGTGAATAGACAACAACATTCCTAACTCTCCACAGCCAATTAAGTGTTAATCAGTTGGTCAGCCTTGCAGGAAATTCGGCTCAGGATGCAGAAGTTCTTTCTGGGAACTTTCACACAACTCAGGTTTCCAGGTCTGCTCAGCAAGCACCTTTACCCTCTGAGCCATCTCACCAGCCATGGGTAATTTGCTTAATGTCACATGACCAATATGTGGCAACCTTGCTCAATCTCTGAAGCATAATGCAAAACTTGGCTCCACTTATACTATCCATAAAACATTCTGAAATCTTCATAAATCATACTTAAAGTAGTTAGAGCAGCCTGAAAATGCATCCAGACTACAACAGAACTAGTAAGGAGAGTAAGAAAGCTTTATTCTAGGATATGACTTAGCCAGCACCAAAAGGTAAAGAAATGGAGTACAGTATCCAGGAGATCCACTCCTCAGTGGACTTAGGCCCTTCTGCCATTGCATAACTAAAGGACCTTTTCAGTCTGTTTGTTTGTTTGACATAATCAAATTTGAGTTGTGCTATTAGGGCCAGGCAAATAAAAGCTTTTCTAAAGACCTTTGTGAGAATGAAGTTCTTTACTTGATCTTCTTTGTACAGAAAGGTGAGGGTGAACAAAAGAAATAAGAGCTTCTATATTATTTGCCACCAAAACAGGATATGTGAAGCTCAGAAACCCCTCCTGCTTAGCTACTTCCCAGCAAACCATCTGGAGGAATGAGAGGGCTGAGTGTTATAGAGCCTCATTTCAGAAACAGACGTTCAGGTATGTTCTTTATCTAGTAATGTGTGCCTTGGTTTCCCCATCTATTAAGAGGGATTGGACCTGATCATTTAGTTTTTAAAATTATGGGGCTGGAGAGATGGCTCAAAGGTTAAGAGCACAGACTGCTCTTGCAGAGGACCTAGGTTCGATTCCCAGCACCCACATGGCAGCTAACAACTATCCATAACTCCAGTTCTAGGGGATCCGACAGACTCTTCTGTTGTCCGCCGACATGTGCACGACATGGGTACACTTACCTACATGCAGGCAATGCACACATAAAATAAAAATAATAAAATATTTTTAAAAAATATTTTAGGTTGGTGATATTGACATGTCATTAATCCCAGCACTCAAGAGACAAAGGCAGGTAGATATCAGTGAGATCAAGGCCAGCCTGGTATACATAGCGAGTTCCAGGCTAGCTGGGACTACAGGGAGACCCTGTCTCAAAAAGACTAGAAAAAAAAATAACAAAACCAAAAATATTTTAGAGCCAGAGAGATGGCTCAGAGGGTAAAGTGCTTGCTGCCAAGCTTGCCCACTGAGTTCCAGACCCACGTAATGGAGAGAACCAACTCCTCCAAGTTGTTCTCTGAGCCTCACACACAAGCTATGGCACATGGGCTTGTACTCCCCCCTCCCCCACACAAATAAATGTAATAAAACCATTAAAGATATTTTAATTTGGGCTTAATTATGAGGGTGAAGAGAAAAAGAAGAACTCAGAAAACAATCCCAAGTTGGGGTACGTGCTTCCCAAAGAAGAGTAGTGAAGTTAAGATGGACCTAAGTAGGTATGGGCTTCTCCAAGAGACTAAGCAACTAATTGTCTTAGCATTAGCTGTATCTATTGTTTTGGTGACTCTTGAGTTACATCTCAAAAGGTTGTTAAGAAACTTTTTTCTCATTTACTATGTGAAATAAATAGGTGGCTCTGGAGACTCCTTGGGTGGAATTACAAGCTGATAAAATAAAACCAGGGGCCACTGGGGTTTCACCAAGGGTTTAGTACATGTCCTTTTCCTGTAAATGGGGCTTCTCTTAAGATTCCTGGCAAATTGCAAGTGTATGGTGGGAAAGGGAGAAAGGCCATGAGCATTGTTAATTGTGCTAGAATTCTTGCTCCTATAGGCTTTAACCAGATCCCTGGGTGAGGGGCTCCTCACTCTCTTCTATGACCCTGGGAGTTTCCCTGCCTTTCTAGCCTGTCTCAACTTCACTGAAGATGTATGGAATTGCAGACACCTGTGTCAAGAGTCCTATCTATAAAAGTTTCTAATGCTTTTCAGTGTGTAACTTCAGTGTGTAACTTACAAAGTGGAGATACAAACTTAGAAAAAGAGACTGTGTCCTATTCATTTACCAGTTAAAGGATTTGGAAAATAAACTTTGTATTGTAATCCACTTAGGGAGCAAAATTAAAAGATGAAAAAAAGCAAGACTATGTCTATGTGTTTTTACCCACCTCTCAGATGTTTTAATGATTATGACTAATTATATGCTTTAATGATTATGACTATAATTATATGATGACTTTGAAGTGTGTGATAACATCACAATCACCTGTCTTTCTGAGAAGCTGGGGCCCATAAATCAGGTCAGAAGTGTCATCCCCTCATACCTTCTTTTTTCTTTTTTTTTTTGAGACAGTCTCCTTAGCCCTGGCTGGCCTCAAAATCCTTATGTAGCTGAGGATGACCTTGAACATTTGATACTCCTGCTTCTATCTCTGGAGTCCCCCCCCATACCTTCTTAACCGTAAACTCTAACCTTCCCTCCTTTTCTCACTTCCTTCCTTCTCCTGTTAGGTTTTGAAGGCATTTTTGAAATTTACTGTTGTGTTATTGCAACTTTAAGCTAGAGCCTCCTGTCCTTTTTATCTTTGAATTCCCTGTGCCCTTGGGACAAAGGGAACTTAGTAAAGTGATTCAGCCTCCACGACCCTCGAAGGTTCCTGTCCTTCCTTTTCTCTGCACAACTGGCACATCTTTCAACTAATCCCTTTGCATACTCAAAGGAAAGACAAGAAACCATATTTCTTCAGTATTAGGCTTCCAGGAAAAATTACTGCTGGAAAATTGAAGCCTCACTGGGCTTCTTTCTACTTAGTGGGCCAATCTATAAAAGACTCACAAACTTTAAAAAAACTAGCCATGAAAAGAGTTTCCTTTGTTATGATTTCAACAGTACCAGAGGGCGTTATCATTTGGCTTAGAACTGTTCCCAATCTTAAGAAACTAGAATGTGAAAAAGATAAAATGGACAAAAAAGGTATTATATATGTATATATACTGTATATACCATAGTATATAGTATAATTACATTTCCATTTCAAGCTGTCATTTTGAACCTTTTCCTTCCCCAAATCCTAGTGAAATTTTCATAAAAATGTATGAAATCTGGGCCTGGTGACACATGCCTTTACTCCCAGCATTCCCGAGGCAGAGGCAGGGGATCTCTGAGTTCCAGGCCAGCCTGGTCTTCATAATGAGTTCCAGGCCTACATAGTGAGACCCTGTCCCCGAAACAAAACAACAGCAATAAAAATAAAAATATATTAAAAAGAAACAGTGATAAGAAAAAACATTTATACTCAGAAAACAGACAGAAGCTAGGACCTTTAAAATATGTCAAGGAAGGTTAGGTGCAGGCAGGAATGGGGAAAGTGACTGAGCACATGATCAACATAGATGAAGGGCATCCTGCCTGTGAAAACTGAGTAGCACTCTCCTGGAACCCCCAAACTGAGAAAGGCAAGATTAGAAAGAAGGGTTGGCTGTGGGATAGTCAGGTGGGGGCCAATCAGAGGATTTGGGAATTGTGTCTAGCATTTAGAACAGTAGATTAAAGAAATCTCAGCAGGTAAAAGGTGCTTGCCTAAAACCTGATGACCTGAGTTTGATCCCTGGGATTCCCTGGAAGAAGAGAACCAACTCCTGCAAGATTCAGGTGAACTTGAATTTATGATCCTCCTTCTTCTATCTCTGGAGTCCTGGGATTACATGCCTACACAAATGCAATAAATAAAAATGTAATTTTAATAAAAGTTAAAAAGAAGCAATAATTTTTAATGTTTATTGAGGACTTACTGTGTTTGGACATTGCTTAAGTGTTTAAATTTGCTTTGTCTTGATGTAAGTGTTGTTATCTCTCTTCTATTTGTTTGTTTGTCTGTTTTCTGAACCTGGATCTCATTCTTAAGCCCTGGCATGGCCTGAAACATTTTGTCACCCATGTTGGCCTGGAACTTGCAGCAACCCTCCAGGTTCAGCCTCCTGAGTGCTGGCTCAGATTACAACCATAATCCACCACACCCGGCTTTGTCATCCTTCTTTTAGGAGAAATTAATCTGTCCTTTAAATTTATGACATTGAACTCCTAATAACTTCTTAAAACAATATTCTGAGATAAGTATCTTTTATTAAGGCACAAAGGTATTAAGTAATTTGCCCAAGAGCCCACAAGTAAAATTTTACCCATTAGAGAGTGAATGTGGCTCCTTTCTTTGGGATTTGCCATAACAGAGAAGGAAAACTGTCTTTTCTACACATAGCTTCCTTGTTTCCAAAATTGGAAAGTACATCATTTGGGGACATTGAGATGATAGCCTGAGTTTAATCCATAGAACTCAAAGTGGAAGGAGAGAACAGACTCCCCAGGGTTGTCCTCTGACCTCCACATGCATATAAGTACGTGTATTCACATATCATATATACACAATAATAATGAATAAAATTTAAAAAATTTTAAACTCCCCCCATCTAGACTTACAGATTTTATTCACATTGTGGGAAAGGGAAAAAAAGAAAAAAAAAACACACTTTGATTCTCAAAGATGACCAATTAAATACTGAATTCATGGTTAAGTGTTCAAATCTAGATTCTATGTATTCTCCCATTATCTGTAGGAAATATGTCCCAGCACCCAAGTAAAATTTAAAAAATTTTAAACTCCCCCCATCTAGACTTACAGATTTTATTCACATTGTGGGAAAGGGAAAAAAAGAAAAAAAAAACACACTTTGATTCTCAAAGATGACCAATTAAATACTGAATTCATGGTTAAGTGTTCAAATCTAGATTCTATGTATTCTCCCATTATCTGTAGGAAATATGTCCCAGCACCCAAGTGGATACTGAAACTCCAGATAATACCAAGCCCTATATATGTGTGTGTGTGTGTGTGTGTGTGTGTGTGTGTGTAATCACATATATATGTACATACATATATATACTGGCAATAATGTTATATAAAACTGAGCAATTTAATAATAAGTAATAATGATAAACAATAAAATTAAACAATTATACTATATGTAATTAAAGTTATGTGAATATGGGCAGTCTTTCTCGAAAGAATTTTTTTTATTTTATTTCATTTGTGTGTGCATGTGTTATACACATATGGAGCTCAGAGGACAGCTTGAGGGAGTCCATTCTCTCCTACCACGTGGGCCCTGGGAATCAAATTCAGATTGTTAAGCTTGGCATCAGGTGCCCTTACTTGCAAAGCCATTTCACTACTCCATCCAAAGAATATCTTAATGTATTATATTCATCTCTCAAACCATGGAAAACAAAACGGAATAAGGGAGGTTTGTATTATCTTTGTAGTATCATTTATTTAATTTCTTTTTCTTTTCTTTTTTTTTTTTTTTTTTTTTTTTTATTTTTTTGAGACAAGGTCTTACCAGGGTAGACCAGACTTGGGCTACTATGTAGCCCAAGCTGGCTTGAAATTCACAATCCTCCTTTCATAGTTATCCAAGTGCCAGAATTACAGGTATTCACCACTCCCAGCTCCATAATTTTTCTTTTCAGCAACATTGTTGCTAAGTCTGATCCAAGCAGTTCTTGGACTATGCTTGGAGGCACACCTGAATTAGAAAGAAAGTAATTAGCGTTTATTATTTACTGTGCATGTTATTAAGGTGCCAGATGCTTTCATATGTATATTTACATTTGATATTTATAATATTGTGATGTTATTACCCAAGTTTCATGTGTTTATATTGTTCTCACAGAGTTTTAATAACGTTCTGAGTTCCAAAGATGGCAGGGCCCTTCAGTCAGCAGTCTGACTCCAGAAACAGGGAAGGCTCTTGCTGTTTCTACTTTAACAACATGCTTCTCAGAGATTATTGGTGAACTGGAAGGTGCTAGATGATCTGAAGTGTGTTTGATAAGTAAATGTTAAAGCTCCTGAAAGGTCACATGTCTAAAGCAGATCCACTAGTATTCAGAGTGCATTTAGAAAGACATGTTTGCTTCATTGGAAATTGTTACACATATCTGAACTTTTTTAACTGAATGGGTTCTAAAGATAAATTATTCCATCCCTTGACTAAGGAAACTGTGACTGGAAAGCTTAAGTTACCTAATGTGTATGTTTTCTATTGCCTTTAAAGCAGGGCATTAAAAACTGGAATTAAGGGCTGGGCATGGTAGCATGCCCTTAATTCCACTCAGGAAGCAGAGGCAGGCAGATCTCTGTGAGATGGAGGCCAGCCTGGTCTACATAGTGAGCTCCAGGCCAGCTGGGGCTACAGAAAGACCCTATCTCAAAGAGAGATGACTCAGTGGTTAAAAGCAGTGGCTGCTCTTGCAGAGGACCTGGGTTCAATTCCCAGCACCCACATAGTGGCTAACAACCGTGCATAACTCCAATTCTGGGTATTCGACACCCTCTTCTGACCTCCATATACTCCTACACATGAAATAATAAAATATTTTTTTTTAATTAGAATTACATAACTAGTCACTGATGTCTTGAGAGGAGATATGAGTGAAAACTGACGTTCTATATCACTGATGGGAACACCATGGTATAATATAGATTGTGTAATCCAGTGAAAAATTGTCAAGCACTTGCTGTATCTTGTATTCTGCTGCCTATGTTCCTCCTGGAGCTTATTCTACCTACTGTTTGTTTGTTTGTTTCTTTGTTTCTTTGTTTGTTTGTTTGGCTAGCATGTATCAATTTTAAGTTGCTTGTCCAAGTGCTATTGAAATCGGTACAACCTCTGTGCATGGTACTTATTCAACCCTAAAGACTGGACTGACAGATAGTATCACCTAGAGCTAGAAATGAACAGAGCCAGGATTTGAATACTCTCTGGCTCCAAATTCTTAACAGTAGTCTTGTAAGTTTAACTAAGCTGCAAAGGGTGACATATGACTTAAGAAACTCTTACAGTAAGGAATACATTTATTTGGTTTTGTTCCTCAAACCAAATTATGACCCAGAAACTAAATGGGTTTTCATTCTTTTAAAGTTTTAACAGATATCTTTCTAGATTCTGGCAAATTTAGCAGTTACAGCCCATGGCTCTGTAAGGATTTCTTTCCTTCTATAAATTTGCCTCCCAGAAGAACATAAACAGAAAATACTATTAAGAACAAATAAAGACTAGTTATCTACACAGTAGTCAGTATACTCATACATTACTAAAACATAAAGCTGATTGTGCAACTACCTGCTTAGTAGCCTTAAATAGCTCTCAATTACCCTTGAAATATAATTTAGACTCCTTACTAATAACCTATAAGGCCTTCAACTGACACTCTTCAAGTCTCTTCATGACCTCTGTCTTTGAGAACAACTGCTTCAATTAACCTCTTCTCCCTGAATATATTCTACTGAACTTGAATGCTTTCACTGAACTCTAATAATTCAGCAGTGTTTAAATGCTACCTTAGCCGGGCATGGTGGCGCATGCCTTTAGTCCCAGCACTTGGGAGGCAGAGGTAGGTGGATCTTTGTTATTTCAAAGCCAGCCTGGTCTACATGAGAGTTCCAGAGCTGGGGCTACAGGAAGACCCGTTCTTAAACACACACACACACACACACACACACACACACACACACGTACACAAAATGCTATCTTAAGAGGACATTGATGTTTCTTCCTACCTGCCCCATTCCATCTAGTTTTATTCTTTCATGGCTCTTCTCTCTTCTACCATACAGTTGTTTATT
>NW_008338996.1:10129411-10141067 GCF_000622305.1 Nannospalax galili | reverse complement strand
TATATTTAATGAGGGCTTTCTCCTCTAGAATAGCTCCTGAAAAGCAAATACTTTTTCTTTTTGCATCAGGAAATCCACATGAATTTTATAAAAATTAGTAAATGCCTTTTTTTTTGAGACATGGTTTCTTATAGCACAGGCTGGCCTTGAACTCACTGTGTAGCTGAAGATGATTTTGAACTTTCTGATCTTCCTGCCTCCACCTCCCAAGTGCTAGGATCATAGACTTGTACCACCATGCCCTGTTTATGTGGTGGTGCTAGGGATTGAACCCAGGGTTTAATGCATGCCAGGCAAAGCAGTAGACCAACTGAGCTTCATCTTCAGTCCAATAAATATCATTTGAAAGAATATTTGTAGGGTATTCTTCGAGAGGCTGTTAAAAACTTTCTAGTTTTTTATAAGTTAAAATTTCTGTAAGCAGGGAAACTTAGGGGAAAAAAGACTTTTCTTGTTAGAAATACATAGCTGCGCATGGTGGCACATACATGCGTTTAGGTCCAGTGGGAGGTAGGTCACAGGTGGAACTCTAATCTACAAAGCAGGTTCCAGGCCAGCCAGGGCTACACAGTGAGAAACCAGTCTCAAAAGAAGAAGAAAAAGAAAAGTAGGGAAGAAGAGAAATACAAGAAAAACCTCACAGAAGTGACATGGTAATCCTTACAGAATGATTAGCTTGTAAGTTCATGAGAATGAAGGGCTTTTATTTATCCTTAACTTGGGTACTATATGTATAGTGCATGATAAATGTAAATTGTGGCAGGATTTGGACCAATACAGATGATGGGAGGAAAAGGAGTTCCAGGAAATGACATAGGCAAAAAAAGAATATCATCTAAAGTGCTAAATTCGTTCAGAAAATATAAGATCAGTTTTGGTGAAACATATACATATTAGATTGAGATAAGGATGTAACAAAAAATGAGACTTAAAAGTTAGATAGTAAACATAAAAATCAGTGTGCCAGTTGGGGTGAAGATGTTTAGGTTTGTCTCTCTAGGTGGAAATTAGTTCCTCATATTACTGCCTAAAAAACAAATTGACAGCTTGAGAAATAGTAAACACCTAGAGTAGAAACACTAGTTCAACTTGGAATACTGGTTTTTTGACAAGCATCATCACCATCAAATAGCATAATTCAGATGCCTATGGAGCACCTTCTGTATTTGGCTTGGCTGGGAAGAGTGTTTACTTAGATTTCTGGAAGAGAGCAAGAGAGGCTCATATAAATGTCTGCAGTTGGTGAGAAGGAATTTTGGAGAAATACCTCCAGACAACCATTTCTCCTACCTTTTCCCAATACCATTCTGTCAGACTGCTGATAGCAGATTGAAAAGAAAAGAGAACAAGAGAATTTGTTCTCCCTGTTAGAACTATTGGGAAAGGTACAATGCCATCAAGAGATTGGAGCAATGGACATTCCAGACTGAAGAAACAGTTGTCTGGAACACAGAATATATGTGGACAAAGAAGTAGGTTGGGAGCCAGATGTCTTTAATCCCAGCACTTGGGAGGCAGAGGCAGGTAGATCTCTGTGAGATGGAGGCCAGCTGGGGCTACAGAGAGACCTTGTCTCAGGGGGAAAAAAAAAATGGTAGGTTGGGATCTTTGATTTAGAGATTCATGAACTGGGGAGTTGACAAAAAAAGGTTGATAGTGGGATTTTTTTTTTTTTTTTAGCAGATAAATTGATTCATACCTTGTCACTGATATATCATAGAATGGACAGAGGCCAGGCAGGGTACAGTTAGGAAAACTCCTGTTTGTAATAGAGCTGTCGATGGTGAAAGTCAGAGGCCAGCCAGTTGAATCTTCTAATTTACACAAGACTGGGCTAGTTATGGAGATAAGTAGGTTCTAGCAAAGGTACCACCTCAAGCTTTCCAGCATAGTACTGAACACCTTAGTTAAGTTCTCCATGCATTGTTTCCTCCATTTTAGAAAGGAGAGAGAGAGTGTGTGTTGAATGTACAAGAAGTATTTGTCATTTTTTAGCATGTTTGTTCAGGTTCCATACAATTATTTATTTGGTAAAATGTACAGTATAAATGTACTTTTAGGGTTATCTTATCGTAGTATGATCTGTTTCCTGGACTGTTCTCATTAGTGTCTCTTGGCAGAGTGTAAGGCCCTCAGAACTCAATTCCTAGGATATGAGTTGGCATTTCAGCCTTCTTAAAGGTCAATAGCAGCTGATGTACTCTCTTCCCTTCCTCCACTTTAAAAAAAAAAAATTATTTATTTTATTTCTTTATTTATTTTTGGTCTTTTTGAGACAAGGTCTCCCTGTAGCCCCAGCTAACCTGGAACTCACTGTGTAGACCAGGCTGGCCTTGAACTCACAGAGATCCACCCACCTCTGCCTCCCAAGTTCTGGGATTAAAGGCGTGCACCACCACGCACGGCTTATTATTATTTTTATTTTATGTGTATGCGTGTACTGCCTGCATGTAGGTAAGGACACCCATGTCATGCAATGCCCACATTGGTCAGAAAAGGCTGTCAGATCCCCTGGGACTGGAGTTACAGACAGTTGTTAGCTGCCATGTGGGTGCTGGGATTCAAACCCAGGTCTTCTGCAAGAACAACCAGTGTTCTTAACCACTGAGCCATCTCTCTAGCCCCCCCTTCCTCCATTTTTAGAAACAGGTAAGAGTGTTATCGGTCTCTTTCCTCAAATTTGATTTGATTTACTCAAATCAAAATAAATGTTTTTAAAACCATCTGTAAAAGCAAACAAGTCAAGACAGAAATTTTAAATTTTCAGATTTGTAGTTTCAGACTCTATAGACTTTTATGGAAATGAATAGTTGAAACTAGCCAGCTGTGGTGGTGCATGCCTTTAGTTCCAGCACTTGGGAGGCAGAGGCAGGCATATCTCTGTGAGTTCAAGGCCAGCCTGGTCTACATAATGAGTTCCAGGACAGCTGGGGCTACAGAGAGACCCTGTCTCAAAAAGACCAAAAAAAAAACAAAAAAACAACCCTGAAACTAGCTTGAATTTGTCTAGCTCCTGAATTCATACAATTTATAGGCTAGGGGGTGTCAGCTTAGTGATAGAATTCATACTATGTAAGCTTACGGCCCTGGGTTCAATCCTTACCATCACAAAAAGTAAATAATAAATAATCCTGCCTGCAGGGTCCCCTTCCCTAGACTTATTTAATGTCTGAGGTAAGCAAGTGACCAAAAACAAAGGAACAAACTTGGCTATGTTGCTTCTATATCAACTGTACTTTGCTACTTCTTAAGATAGAGCTCTTGAGTAGTTTGAAGGCACATCAGATATTATATAGCATGACAGACTCATGGTAGAAAGGAAATTGAGGTTATCATAGTATGCCATTAAAATATTAAAGAATTTGTCTGTATTATGTCTGTCAGGATAGAAATGCGAAAAAAGCAATTTATTTCTGCAAATATTTAATTTATTTCTGTGTTCAGGGTGTTAGAAAATGTAAGAGATCCAATAAAACAGAGTGCTCACAGAGCTTATAGTCTAATAGTGAAGATGAACTGAAAATGTAGAATTAGGCTTTTGCTTTGGATAGGACTCTTAATCATTTAAGCTGCTGTTTTTATAGTTAAGGAAAAATGAAGCTGTAAGACAAAAAAAAAAAAAAATTCACCCAGTAAAACAGTTTACCACTCGTGATGTCCCTTTCATGTTTTCACTGCTCTGTTTGCCTCCTTTATGTCGCTTGCTTCTGTGGTTAGACAGTCCTTTCACAGTTGTCCAGAGATGTTAAGTGTCTAGGGATTGGACAACAGCCATTTAAATGTTTGGCATTAGCATGCTTTCTCTTAAAAATTATAGCCCTCAAGTGGCTGTGTAATTCAACATGCAGTCAGTCCTCCCCCCCATCTGTCTTGTCCCAACAGGTTTCCTATCTCCTTTGTTCAGTCTGAGCAGCTTAATAAGGTGGAGTGAGGTGGGCTGATGAAATTTATGACACAAGAGGGTATTCTTGAACTAATAGCCAGAAACAAAGTATTTCTTATCTTCTGACTGGAATCAAATCCCAGGTTTGCTTTCTTCCTTCCATGGATCAAATTACAGTAAGAATCTCAAAGCAGCTCCTGAGTTACTGTCCTTGCTAAAATAGATATTCTTAGCCAAGAGCCTCCAAGGGAAAGAGCTACTCCCACTAATTCATAGCTGCTGTTTTATTCTTTAAACTTGTGAATCCATGCAGCATTTCTTGTTTGCCTAGATTACTGGCAACTCTCATAAAGGAAAGCTCTTTAAGTCTTAATTGTTTGAAGTTGTTTTCCCCTTGATGTGTCTGGCCATCAGTTACTTTTGATGCAGTCTGGGAGTCTGACATGTGAGTAATTCAACCACATAAATTCTGGTGGTACTTGAATATGTAGACTCTGCATAATTTGGGTTCCTTCCATGAAAAGTGCTTTCAGGGACTCCTGTGTTGATTATCTGAAACAATGCTTACTTAACATAATGGTAGTGATTATTGAATATCTGCACAGTGATGGAGGAGAAACAATGTTCCCTCTGGACTGTGGAGCTAGACCCACAAAAAGACTACACAGAGTGGTTATGTTTGGCTTATGGGCCCCCTTCCTAGCTCAGACAGATGTAATCTAGAGTCTCAGTTCTTCTGGAGACTGCCTCATGGTAAAGGAGATAAAAAGGCTTTTATTCTTAAAATGATTGGGTTCATATTCCTCTTTAGATCTGTGAAAACATAAAACAGACACCTCATTTTCCTGCTTTTGGTAGCCATTACTTGATACTGGTAGTTTATAAGCTTTGGGCAAAGCATAGATTATGAGAAATTCAAGGTCAGAGACATTATACCACAATAAACAGGAGTGCATACTTATGGACTATGTCCACATGATCAAGTAACCAGCTTAGCTGTGCTAATATTGTCTTTTGATGACATGTTCAGGGTGAGTAGATTCTCTGATAACTGGCCTGGCTTTGAGTCAAGTAGCTTTCAGAACTTCCTTGTATAAAGAAAGATCTACTCTTCTAGGATCCATCTTTGAGGATAGACTATAGGGGAGCCTTCCTGTAGTAAAACTTTAAACACTCTTGATGGTTTTATGGATTTCACATTTAAGTTGTCCTTCTGGGGAGTACCAGCAGTAAAGGAGATATAGGAATAAAAGGAAGATTCTGCTACACTATGGTAATACATGGGGTTTATGTGTCTGTCTATACTTGGCATTCTAGGCCAATGCATTGGAGTTGCCTGGAAAGCATAATTCCCAGTCAGCGGGGAAAAGGAAATACAATTTTATGAATATATAGGGAGAAAACCCTTCTCCCTTGAAGGCTATGGTGTTGTTCCATCCATCCCCTGGGCCCTGGCCTCACATTCCTGTTCTAAACTGACTGGCAGAAACATGATCATAATTGTGTGGGTATAACTATATAACACTTTGGGCATTGTAGCTGCCTTGTCTTTCTTGATGTGCAATGGTCATACATATTTAATTTTATCAGTCATTCAAAAGATAGTAGGTGTGAGTAAATCATAGTTCTAAGCTAGAGATGGCAGAAATTTATGACACTGGAAGTTCTGCTACACAAATATATTAAAAAGAGTAAGGGAAGGGCTGGATAAATGGCTCAAGGACTAGTCTTAAGATTCAGAAGGGGGCTGGAGAGATGACTGATTAGTCATCTGCTCTTGCAGATGACCGGGGTTCGATTCCCAGCACCTACATGGTGGCTAACAACCATCCATAACTCCAGTTCCAGAGGATCCAACGCCCTCTTCTGACCTCTGCACACCTGCAGGCAATACACTCATAACACATAAAATAAAAATAATATTTTTCAAAAACATGGTTTCATTATGTAGCTCAGGCTAGCCATAGGCTTGTGATTCACCTCACAAATTCTGGGATTACAGACCTGTGCCACCGTGCCCAGCCTCAAGTTAGTCTTTATGATGAGTCTTTGTTAGGGGAGATGGGGCAGGAATAAGGGGAGCTTCTTTTTTTGATGGTCCCTAGGGGTAGACTGTGAAAGAATTAGTACTGTTGACTATAAGGAAGAAAGCTATTTTATAAATACTATCACACTTTTTAGATGAAGAAAGGGAGGAAGGAGGAAGACCAACCAGTAAAGCTACTTAACATGCAGTATAGAGTGCATTTCCTTCCTAACAGTTCAGGGCAGAGGAACCACGGACATACTATGGCCAACTTCAAGTACCTCACTAAAGGTAAGAAAAATCACTTAGAAACTGAGTAGAAAGAGACTTGCTGATTTTATATGGATTCAGTTCCCTATACGTTTGTGCTTTTAACAAAAAATAAATTCTTAGACTTCCCTAAAAATCCAAGGAGTTTTCTATACTTCTAGAATGTTCTAGGAACTTCCACATACCTGCTGTTAAGTTCTGTCACTTTTTCCTAATACAAAGGTGATTCTCTAGCATGGGTCCCACTTTAGTTCTGTTAAAGAAAAACTAGCTTACCTGAATTGGCAATGGTATAAATAAAAGTAGTATTTCTGATCTTCCTACTTACTTTTACTAAGCTTAATATTGTAATAAAATATTGCAACTGGATTTTACCAGATTGAAAGTTTAAAATCCTAAGGATTTTTTATTTTAATAATGTGTAAACTGATGAAGTGTTACAAAGAAAAGTGAATAGTGGAGGTGTATCCCAGAATTGGCATATGCAGAGTGCCCTAAAAACCCAGAATGCAATGAATCAAAGATTTTCTTAAGGTTTGCCTATTACTTATCATTACTTTCCCACAAGTTTCACCAACCAACAGTGCTTTATAACCAAGAACTTGATTCCATAAAGGTAGACCAGTGACTACTTTGTGGACCTTGAGCTCAGTTCTTAGAAAGAGATGGATAAGGGTGGAGCTCAATTACTGCAAACAGTTCTTAGCAAGAAAAGTTGGCTGTTGGAGTTTGAGAAACTTGAATAAGGCAACGATAGAACAGCACAGATCTTGATTGCCATGAAGTCAAACCATACTCTTCAGATTACAAATTAAGAGGCCAGAAAGTCAGGCAGTCGTGTGTTTCTGGATTGTGAGTTCTTTCTTATATCAGTACCCATTTTTATTCTAGAATAAACTGAGTTAAGTCAACTTAGATTAAAACTAACAAAAGAAAACCAATAATACCTGTTTGCCTTCTGTATATAGAATTGTTCTAGAGAGAATGGGCAAAGTGTTTCTTTTTTTTTTTTAAGGTCAGTTACAGCCAGGCGTGGTGGCGTGCCTTTAGTCCCAGCACTTGGGAGACAGAGGCAGGCGAATCTCTGTGAGTTTGGAAGCCAGCCTGGTCTACATAGTGAGTTCCAGGCCAGCTGGGGCTACAGGGAGACCCTGTCTCAAAAAGACAAAAAAAAAAAAAAAAAAAAAAAAAAGGTCAGTTATCCAAATACATGGCACACCACTAAAAAGCCAAGTGGACAGAAAAATCAGTTAGGTTTGACATAGTCAGGTGGGATTTTTTTTCCTAATAAGGTTTATCCAACCCAGAATGGGCTTTTAATGAGCATAAAGACTTAACCAGGTTGGTTTGAGTTTGAGCTGCAGTTTGTTTGTATGTTAATTTCCACCAGATTTATACCTCCCTATTGAGACACCATTGGGTAAGCCTTGCATAAGGTTCCCATTACAGAAGTCCATTGTCCACTGGTAAGAAAAGCAAGCAGATTCTCTTCCTGGTGTAGTTGAATATGGACTACATCCTACACACATGACACTTCAGAACAGGTGCATGGCTTGAAAGGTTTCCTTGAGATTGGAACATATGAATTCCTGAGTCAAAGATGTGTCTGAAGAGTTTTGATAATTACTGTCATTGAATAATTTCTCTAATAGGTATATGGAACTTAAAAAGAAACCTCTGGGTCTTCAAAAATTGTTGCTGAAAATGAATGTTGTCAGAGTTCAAAGAAATCAAGGGTACCTGTCTTAAGTAGCTTGTGGTGCTGTGTTCCTGCTTTTTTAGGGATACTTGTCATCATCTACCCCAAAATGAAAAGTATGACTATTTTCCCTTACAGCTTCTATCTCCCTCAGCCTCTTATACCAGAAAACATTCAGTAAATGTCACTGCCTTTTCATGGACTAGAGTCATGTTGATAATATGGAATCAAATTATATTTTATGGTTTCCTACTGCTATCATTTTCCAGTCTTGCACTGAAAGAATACTAAATTTGTGATTTCTTTTTGGGTATCTTTATTAGTCCTTTCATTCTGAAGTCACTTCATTTGTCTGGTTCAAAATCATAATTTATGATCACTTAGATGCTAGTAATCCCTCCTTTCTATCATGATTTACTTTTTAAAATGAAAACTGCTGGGGCTGGAGAGATGGCTCAGTGGATAAGAGCACTGGCTGCTCTTGCAGAGGACCCAGGTTCAGTTCCAGCACCTACATGGTGGCTAACTGCAGTTCTAGGGGATCCAGTACCCTCTTCTGACCTCCATGGACTTGGCACGATATGGGTACACTTAATATATGCAGGTGATACACTCACACACATAAAAAATAAAAATAATAAAACATTTTAAAATGAAACTCTGACGACTTAACTGATTATCCCATCTCTGACACTTTGGGTTCTATTTTTTGTGTTTTCTGTTACTTAGTATTTACTATAAAACATTTATGGCCAAAAGCCATGTTAATAATGAGAGTACCCGATTGCCAACCTCTGAATTTTAAAATAAGGTGTCTGGCATGAAAGTTACTGAAATTCAAAGTAGAACTTTGATTATGCCTATGTGATGCTTTGCTGAATTCTTCATTGGAAATAAGCCTATTTCTTAAGCCTTCTGTCAGAATCATTGGCTGGGGATCAAGAGGGAAAATAGATGACTGGATATTTGTGTTCTTGCACTAGACATGTGGCTCCCTGGCTCCATGTAAATTTCCTACAATCTCTTCTCCACTTCTTAGTAATGTCATGTTACCCTGTTTATTTCCTCCATAGCACTAACTTACCATGTAATTATCTGTTTACCTCGTTGCTTCTCTCCTTATCAGGCACCTTGCCTGTCTTATTCATTGTTTAGTTACTAGCACCTAGCTAAGCATTTGGCTTATAATAAGAGCTTGATTGAATTAATAATCAGATGCATACTCAAGACTCATGAACATGAATGCCTACTTAGAATATCTTTTTCTCTTTTTTTAGACAGGGGTCTCACTCTGTAGCCTAGGCTTGCCTCAAACTCTGGATCCTCTTCCCTCAGCCTCCTGAGTTTCTGGGATTACAGGTATGCACCTGTTCCTGTCTGAATTTCTAAAGCTACTCTTTCTTCTACAAACTGGAGTCGAATGACACATAAAGAGATTTCATGAACCCCTCCCTCTGCATATACACCCCAGCTTCCCAGTTTGCTACTCTAACACCAACTATAGAAGTTATTGCTTCTTGGTTCATGTCCCAGGTTGATTTCTGCAGCAAAGCATTAATGTGGCAAAGATACAAGACTGAATATGCTGTGTCTAGACTTAATTTAATATAGAATATCTAATTTATGCCTTGTTTTTCATGTCCTTAACTCTAATGTCCTGGTAGGACTGAAGTTGTATATAAAGTCTGAGCACACTCCTTGCCCAAGGCAGCAGTAGACCTTTTTTCAGATTTAAATTAGCTGAAGGCTGGTTGTCCTCTAAGTCTAAATGGAATCTGAATAACCTGATTAAACACAGGCCATCCCAATTAGGTGAATTATCTGAAGTACTAGCTTTTTATCTCTTGACATTTATGATTAGAAAGCCTGAGAGCAAGTACATTCTGTTAATGGCATCCATTTGTACATTATTACAAATTGGCTGTTGCCTGCACCTGAAGAAACTGCCTTTTTCCCCTTATCTCCTGTTTCAATTCGAACACACATTCAACCTGTCTCTTACAGGAACAGTTCTGCAGAATAAGAGCAGTTGAGTGTCTCAAGTCCTCAATACAAACCCTTTCTCCTGTGGTCTCCAAGGGTAATCCTACTTCTGAGTAAAGATGCTAGGAGAATATTCATCAGGAGAGTCTATAAAGACAGACTATCAAGAAAAAAAAGTGTGTGTGTGTGTGTGTGTGTGTGTCTTTTTGAGACAGGGTCTTCCTGTAGCACCAGCTGGCCTGGAACTCACTATGTAGACCAGGTTGGCCTTGAACTCACAGAGATCCGCCTGCCCCTGTCTCCCACGTGCTGGGTCTAAAGATAATAATCAGATGCATACCATACCCAGCCCAAGAAGATATTTTCATATCCTTATTAATATATAATTGTTTTTTTTTTAAAGATTCTCCTGCTAATTCTCATCTATTCCTGGCAAAGTGGATCATTCCCACCATATGGGGATATACCACATGGACAACAGTACCATGCCACCGCACCATCACATGACCACCTCACACTCCCATGGCGGAGGAGACATGATGATGATGATGGTGAGTGTCACAGGAGAGGCAGCACAGACATTTACCTACACACTTGGGTAATAGAAACAATGGCATTTTAACACTAAAAGGTTATTTATCTTTAAAGGTCAGTTTAACAATAAGGGAAAACCAATGCAGATAACCCCCCCCCCAAAAGTCAAGTGATCTGCCTGTGTTCACGTGGCAGGTTTGCTACAGAGTCACACCAGAACCAAGGTTTTCTAGAATTCTTTCTTCTCTAATTTCTTCTTTTGAAATTCATCCTCTCGGAATTAAGTTCTGGTGGTTCTGTTTCATGTAGAAAAGAGAAAAAGACTTGCAATGATGGTGGGACACAAGAAAGGGCTTTTAGGGCCCAAGGTAGTAAAGCCTTACTTTGCCCAAAATTCTCATTTAGGATCTTCAGTCTTCTCTAATTGACTTATTTTGGTTTTCTGGCAGCCTATGACCTTCTACTTTGACTTTAAGAATGTGGAACTATTGTTTTCCAGTTTGGTCATCAATACACCTGGAGGTGAGTAACCATCAGGCAATGTTTAAAGATGACAGTCACTTGAGAGATGATGATAAAGAATTTGGAAGCCCACGACCTCTTTCTGTACTAATTACTGGTTCTGTATGGTTATGATACATAACTGTCACAGTTCCTATTCCCAGCTAGATGGAATCCAGTAAACTTCCCATAATTAGCATGTGTATGTTTTGGGGCACTGAAAAATAATTCAGTTGTCAGATAAAGGTCTTTTGCTGTCCTTTTCAGAGTGTTTCCTTGTTTGGTATGTTACAGGTTCTAGACCTAAGACAACAAACACATTCAAATACCACAAAGTAACCATAGGTTAAAAAACAGTTATCATATGTAATTCTCGTGTTTACAGATAAATAAGCCTCAAGTAGTGAAGTGGCAAGCTATAAACCACAGCATGTCAGAGCTAAGACAAAGATCATACTTTCTAGAGCTCTCTAGAGCTCAGTGCTGTTTCTACTGTATCAAACTATGGTTTACATGTTTCTGATGCTTGGCATGGTCTGTCTTAGAGTCACTCTTAGTTTTAAGGTAGCTGATTGCCTGTCTTTTTGTATCTATCATGTTGCATTAGTGTGCTTTAAATCTAAATTGCATTGGTATATATTTAATAGTCATTTAGACTGCCTCAGGTACCATGCATACTTTTGGAATAAACCAATTTGTTTTCAGAAAGGAGGGGGAAACAGTTGTAGTCATATAAATACATTAATCTTATCAACACTTC
>NW_008338996.1:10122538-10129269 GCF_000622305.1 Nannospalax galili | reverse complement strand
TAATCTTTTGAAATGCCTATTCAAGATATATAGTTAGCACTAATTGTTTTAGCTGGATGTGGTAGTGCACCTACCTGTGTAATCTCAGGATTTAGGAGGCTGAGGCAGGAGGATCTCCATGAAGTCAAGGTCAACCTGGGCTACTTATGGAGACCCTGTTGAATCCAAAACTGTTGTCCATTCCTCTTTTCGATATTCTACATGAGGCATTTGAATGTAATAGAGCTAATTTAACAACATCAAACAGTCAGACCAAAAAGGTATTGTTGCAGTGATTTTTTTTTTAATCTTAATCAAAAAGTAGTATGTTCTTGAGCAGAGGCAGTGATTTTTTTTCACTAACATCAGCTGTACCCTATGGGTAAAGAAGCAACAATTCAGTGTATTCAAAACCTGAAAATAACACTTTGTTTTGTTTGAGATAGCATCTTGTCATGTAGCTCAGGCTGACTGTGAACTCATAATCTGCCTCAACCACCAGAGTGCTGGGATCACAGGCCTGTGTCAAAGTACCCAGCAAACAGCATTTTTTTGTTGTCATTCTGGCTGGGCAACATACTAGCTAATGATACTGACTGTGCCACTATCTTCCTTCCTTCCTTAGAGATGGCTGGAGCTTTCGTGGCAGTATTTTTACTAGCGATGTTCTATGAAGGACTCAAGATAGCCCGGGAGGGTCTGCTGCGGAAGTCTCAAGTCAGCATTCGCTACAATTCCATGCCTGTCCCAGGGCCAAATGGAACTATCCTTATGGAGACACACAAAACTGTTGGGTAAGAAGATGGAACAGATCCAAAGGAAAGTTCTAGAGAGGTGTCTTAGTAATGCAACAAAGAAGCTATGTCTTCTTCCTGAGTTAATGATTCTATATAACTAGAAGTTTGAGGTTATGTTATGGGAGTGGGTTCTGCAAACACACACATTTGTTTCAAGTTTCAAGTGTTGGTGGCTTTAAAAGAAGTTAAGGAATCCAGTCTAAAATATTTGCTAAATATTAATGAACATGCTAAGAATTTACAGTCAAGATTTAAGAGAATGGCAGGATGCAATGGCTTCCTTTCTATCAAAAGTTATATCTCACCAGGCATGGTGTATGCCTATAATTCCAGCACTTGGGAGATAGATAGAGGCTAGAAGATCATAAGCGAATCCTTAGCTGCATAGTAAATTTGAGACCAGCTTGGACTACATGAGACCCTGTCCCAAAAAGAAAGGAAGGGACTGGAGAAATGGCTCAGCAGTTAAGGGCACTGGTTATTCTTGCAGAAGACCCAGGTTTGAATCCTAGCATCCACATGGCAGCTAACAACTATCTGTAACTCCAGGGCCCTTTGGAGCCCTCTTCTGTCCTCCATAGGCATTGCATGACACGGGTGCACTTACACATATGCAGGAAATAATGCTCAGACACATAAAATAAAAATAAATAAAAAGGAAAAAAGAAGTTATATCTAGCCAGCAATGTTTTGAGGCAAGGTCTCACTATGCAGCCCTGGCTGGCCTGGAACTCACTATGCAGACCAGGCTTACTTTGAACTCACAGAGATCTGCCTGCCTATGCTTCCTGAGTGCTAGGATTAAAGGCATGCCCTATCACACCTGGCTTCATTTTGTAAAGTTTAGATTTTAATAGAAATGTTGGTCTTAAAACTAGATTAGACTTAGGAAACCCTGTAGGCCAATGATCCTGCTTTCAAGCAAACAGTATTGCTTATTCCCCCTCACTAAGTTCCCACTGATGAGTTTGTTGCAGCCCAGCAAGCAGATGAGTTCTCCTGCTGAATGAGGTACTTTTATTATACCACCCACCCTGCAGTTCTAATTCATTTTAATCAAATGTGAACTTCTTAGAGGTGAAAATTCCAAAAATGTTCAGGCAAATCAGTGTGGGTTTAGGCTTCCCCTTTCAGGATCTAGGGCAGAGATAAGTGGAGATTACTCCTCTTTTTACCCTGCTCCAGAAAAGGACACCTCCTACCAACACAAAACCATATCTAGCCAGTGTTTATGAACCTCACAGCCCTATGGGGTTTCCTTTTAGGACCAGTAAACACCATACCTCATGCACATGTACTTGAGTTGCCAGGGTGGCTGTGAAGCAGTCTAGTTGAGGCTGTGCTCACAGCTCCAGCTGCTCCCCTGATCCGCAGATCCCAAGTCTGATTTTCCTGTCCCTGTTTACTCTCCAGGCAGCAGATGCTGAGCTTCCCTCATCTCCTGCAGACAGTGCTGCACATCATCCAGGTGGTCATCAGCTATTTCCTCATGCTCATCTTCATGACCTACAATGGGTACCTGTGCATCGCAGTAGCAGCGGGGGCAGGGACAGGATACTTTCTCTTCAGCTGGAAGAAGGCAGTGGTAGTGGACATCACAGAGCATTGTCATTAACATCAGACTGCACGTGTGGCCTTACCAATTGCAGTAGGAAAACAGCTGGAGACCAGAAGACATGATTCCCACTCCAATCGTCCCCTCTTGCTCCTCTTTACACATGCACATATACCTGCTGAATAGAGGTTTAGTTGACAGTCTTTGAGGTAAAGTAGTGCTTTTTCTAATAACTTAAAATTCTCGTTTATATTGAGAAGCCACCCATGACATGTCCTCTCCCACATCATCCTGATCCTTGTCTAATCCAAGAAACTTCCTAGTTACGGACTTGATTAGCTGCTCTTTTTCACTCTTCTGGTTTTTGTTTTAACAAACAATATGTGAATTTTGTGGGGGGGGGGGAGCCTGGGTCAGTGATGGACAGAGATTAACAGGATTGATGGCAGTTAGGGACATTCTTACCCAACCCAGAACTCAAAACTTCACATTAGGAAATAAGCTCCAGTCTTTTAACTCAATGAGTAGGGAAATACATTGTGCCTTTTTCTAGGTATGATGTGTTACACCAAAATATTTGTAGTATGTAGAGGGGTGGTTTGAAACTAAGTACAGGCTTAGAGTTTGTAGAATATGCATTCTTGAGTGGCTCACTTGTCAACTTGTATTCCCACTTAACATTTTGATTAGAACCAAAAAAGAGCAATCAATTTGAGAAGACAAAAATATTTTTAAATAAAACCATTGGCATTTTACTTTGACTTGGTACCTTGGTTTATCCCAACTGAACAAACAAAAGAGTTTGTATTTTTTTTTTCCTATTGCTGTTTTCATGTGTGTCCCTTGAAACCAATGACTTTTCAACTTTAGCATGTATCATAATCACCTAGAGGGCTTGTTAAAACTCTTGTTAGTGGGCCTCAACCTTAGAGCCACCAAATTTGGCATTTCTAAGTTCCAAGGTGATGTTTTTCTGCTGATGGTCAAGAGTCCTTGCTTTAAACTAGCCACATATCATAGGAGGAAGGGGGCTATCTGTTACTAAGCATGAGACTCTGAATTGCTGTTGGTAAGGTGGTATGTCTGAGTGTTATATCACATCTAAATGCTGCTGGTCAATACTTTATCATTCCACAAACATTTATTCAGCTCCAAATGCGTGGGTGTGTACGCACAGGCATGAGGGACTATAGCCAAAGTACACTTATCAGCATGTATTAAGTCACTAGTCCTGACTTTTAAAGATCTGAGGTTAAATGTTGAGAGATCTTTGATCTGCAGTATAAGTCAGCCACTCAGGGGCCAGGAGGGCAAAAGTCCAGCTTTCTGTTTGGAAAGACTTAGGGTGTGATCTGCTAATAGCCAGATTTTCCTGGGCCCCAAACATCTGCTATGCACTTTATGCAGATTCCTGTCCTCTTCTTGACCACCACTTACATAGATCACTAGTGGCCAAAACCTCTCTTCTCATTGAAGAATCACATTGGATGTTTATTCTGTTCAATCATTAGTCTATACTGCAGTCTTGCTCCCAAACTACCTCTTTAAAGTGATTCTTCCTGTGCTGGTCTGTAGAATCCTGCCCTCCTTGGTGCTAGATCCAATTGTGCCTCTCAGGGCAGAAACAAATCTGAAGTCTTGTTTGCCTAGTGTTGTGGTTTTAAAGCCTGTACTTTCTCTGTGGGTGCTACTTAAATATTGGAAAACAAGGGTTGTGTACTCTGATGGCTTTGAACAGAGAGGGTTGTAAACCTATTGGAAGCTAAAAATCTAAGAAATCAACATTCAGAGCTTTGCTTTTCTTTCAAAGAAAAGTAGTGCTGGTTCCTAGCATTTGCACAGTGAATGACAGGTACTGACAGAGCCCCACATTAAGGTGCAAAGAGTCTGCTGTTATCTCATAAACCAAGGAATAATAGAACCCTAAGGAATGAAAAACAATCTTAGTGGTGACCCTGGTGCTCTCTAGAAATCTCTATATGAGCTGCTATATAGAATACCTTCTAGGGGTAAGATTCAGATTACAATGGATCATTCACCTAACATATGCAAGGCCCTGGATTTAGTCCCCAGCACCAGAAATCTCACTTTGCACAGATCTTCAGGGCAGAAATAGTCACCTTGCAAAAATAAATTTTAGGGATCCCTAGCCTAATCAAAGGATGAATCTAGTAAAGAACAAAGTTAAAGCTTAAATCCTATCCTTGAGCTTTTAGATTTAATGATCTCATTGACTTGTTGATTCCTGGCTTTGGGGTTTGTTTCCTTTTGTTTTATCTGAATTTCTTTCTCCCTCCGCTGGCTGTTCATAATCTCTAAGAAGACTGTGTCCCCACTTCCTAGGCCCCTGCTCTCCTTTTCCCTTTCTGACTTTTATCACAAGTTTATTAAGTCTCCCTTGGCCTCTGGATGCCCTGGACATTACTATGCCATGGTTACACTTACCAATTATAACTTGGTATTTATAAATCTACTGGAGATCTTAAATATGCTTCAAGAAGCGATTGTCCCAGTGGAATTTCTGTAAGGCTTGGTAAAAGACAACTGAGTACCTTCCCCGGAGTTACAGAATCCTAGGTGCTAACTCCAGTCCACAATGGAAGAACACTCAACACCTGATTACCCACAATGTGGCATCCTTGGTATCCACCAAAATAGAAATTTTCTTCTCTGCACCTATGGTAGGGTTGGTACAGAATTCCCTTTCAGGCTATGGGTACCAGGCCTGGGTTCCAGTCACAAGGGGTTCCTTATTAGGATCAGGGGAGTAGGGCAGGGAGTACACATTACTGTCATTTAATCTTGGTCCTGCTCTCTCCAGCTACTTCTTCAGAAAATGCATCTAAAATGACAAAGTATGTATTTGATATGCCTTAATCATTGGGTCTACAATTCATGTTGACTGTTTTAGAGTGTAAGCTCCTGGAGAGCAGTACTGCTGTAGTTGGAGTGTTTCAAGTGTCATGTGCTAAAGAACAAAATAAATATTTTGATTTTGTGATTCTATGCATGCCTGTCTACCCAGAGTAGTATCCAAATAAGCTGGTCCCTTTACAGTCTCCAGTAACTTCCCATTACCATGAGTTTAGGATGTTAGTTATGTTAGATGACATGACCTTGTTGCTTTCATCTGACTCCCCTAAACATGCAGAGCTAGTACCCACCAGAAGAATTGCAATACCTTGTGTTGTGCCCAAGTGACAGGATCTTCATGAAGTTGCAAGTTTTTCAGAATACGAAGGATTCTGAAACCTAACTTTTGCCATTTTATCATCCCTTTCCTGTCCTGGAGCCATTAGGCAGAAGGCTCTGTACTAGGCCTC
This sequence comes from Nannospalax galili, assembly GCF_000622305.1. Taxonomy (NCBI): domain Eukaryota; kingdom Metazoa; phylum Chordata; class Mammalia; order Rodentia; family Spalacidae; genus Nannospalax; species Nannospalax galili. Next base: position 10,123,615 of record NW_008338996.1, on the reverse strand, counting down.
TAGGAAGTTCACTGCCAGGCTTGTGATAAACACTGACCCTTTGTAAGTACCAGAGTGCTACTGCTATTCAGGCTTCCTGCTGCCTACACTGGTGTGTAACCATTCACCATGTCTCCTAGTGCCTCAGTATTATGTGATGGGCACAGGCTTCAGAGACAGTGAGTGGGCTTGAACCTGGGCTCCATCAGTACGGTGATTTAGGAAGTTAGTCTAAGCATCTCTGACCCTTAGTTTTCTTACTTATAAAAAGGCAATGATGGCACATGCCTGTAAATCCCAGTATTTGGCAGGCTGGGGCAGGAGGATCATGAATTCACACCAGCCGTGGGCTATCCAGTGAATGGTTTCAGGTTTGGGGGCTCAGGGGAACACTGAAACAGATCGTCGTACGGGTAAGAAGTTTATTAGAAAAGTTACTCATGCCATGAGCATATATAGTCAGTGGCATGGCCAACACCACAGGGGAAGTTTTCACAGCCTGCAGTCAGGCTGTCATGGATTTCTGGGTGGCAGCCAGGGGATGGGATTTCAGAGAAGAAATTTGCACTCTGAGAACATGGGGGAAGTGAGGAGGGACACATTATATAGGTATACCCATTGTACAGGTAGGGTATGTGTCACCACTGGTAGCCCTCTGATGTCCCCGAGTCTGCAACCTGGGCTATAAACTTCTTTAGGGAAGTGAGAATGGACCCTGCCATCCTCCTGAAATTCAGGTACCCAAGAAGTCTGTTTACGGTTTCATAAACAAGCTCACTAGGGCCCATCTGTCTTTCCCTGTAGCAACAGGGATCTCAGAATCAACTATGAGGATGGAGATAAAGAGGGCTGCAGTGTCTGGTCTGGGATTCTAACACAGTGAAACTCCTCAAAAAACAATGGGTGGTAACCGGGCATGTTGGTGCACGCCTTTACTCCCAGCACTTGGGAGGCAGAGGAAGGCAGATCTCTGTGAGTTCAAGGCCAGCCTGGTCTACATAGTGAGTTCCAGGCCAGCTGGGGCTACTGAGAGACCCTGTCTCAAAAAAGACCAAAAATAAGAGTACTGGCTGCTCTTGCAGAGGACCTGGGTTTGGT
>NW_008338996.1:10114131-10122464 GCF_000622305.1 Nannospalax galili | reverse complement strand
CAAAACGACCCAAAAAAAAAAAAAAAATGGGTGAGGTCAATTGTGGTATATACCTTTAATCCCAGAACTCAGGAGACAGAGGCAGGTGGACCTCTTATGAATTCAAGGCTAGCAAGTTCCAGGCCAGCCAGGGCTACATAAAGAGACCCTGTTTCAAGAAACAAAACAAGTGAGAGGGGCAGTGGCTCACTGGTTGAGTGCTTGCCTAGCATGCCTATCTAAGGCTCTGGGTCAATCCCTGGCCCACATGTACACACATACAATTAAGACCAGTATGGATAAGGTACCCCACATGACAGGCATCCAACCCATAGCATGTTTTCACTATCTACTGATTATATTGTTCCTCAAGTCTTCAGGGAAAAAAAGGTAAGTTTGGGTAATCCATAAATAGAGATCCTAAAGAATTCAGAATTGATACCTATAATTTAGCTGTGCCAAGAAAAGATTAGTAGTTGCAATAAGCTTGTCTACTGATGAATAACTGTTTCATTCTGTTAGTAATTCCCTAGACCTAAAAACAGCAACTGCTCACTTTAACCCCACATCCTGCTTTCAAAGAAAGCAATGCTCTAAAGGACATGTAGAAGCATAGATTCGGAAGCAGACTGCATTCAAATCTCATCTACTTCCAGCTGAGCTGTGGTTCAATTCTGTACCCTTAGACTGAAGTGCCCTCTTCATAGGACTTAGGGCATCTGTACAAAGCTCTCGGATGTGTCTTCCAGGAACCTCTGCTTGTCAGCTATCAGTCTGGACAGGAGGCACACAAATAACCTCTGTAGATTCTTGCTGGGTAGCTGTAACCACAAAGATTTAGACAGAATCTGTTCCCTTCTTCTTTGCTCTTCTATAAGGCCCTTGCAGGATGTGATAACTTGATTTTCCTACTTACAGCCCAAGTCTTTGGGGTTTTATTGTTGCTTTAAGACAGTAAGATAATAAATTTAGGGCCCACGTGCCTTTCTATCCTCACATCACTCACAAACTGTCCCCAGCTAAGGGGTCTCCTTGGAACGGTTGATTTCAGAGATTCTTGTGTAAGATTCAGAGTAATAGGCCAGTAGGTCTATTACTAAATTTAATGGTGAAAACAATAAAGCACAGTTCAAAATCGTCCAGAGTTGCTTTCAGATGGGTTCCTGCTGGAAAAACTCTGAGGCAAGTTCAAAAAGGAGGAAAATTGGCATGACCTCTGTACTGTTAAAATTCCTCCTTTTATTCATTGTACAAAGCCATTCTGTAAACGGACCAGGTACCTACAACTTCTTTAGGTTTATACAGAATCACTAGAATCGAATCTCCACGATGGCAGGGATCTTTTCTTTTCTTTTGGGTTTGGTTTTATTTCTTGAGACATGGTTTCCCTCTGCAGCCCAGGTTGACCTTGAACTTATGAGAATCTTCCTGCCCCAGCCTCCCAAGTGCTGGGATTATGGCCATGAGCCACCTGGATCATCTGAGATCTTTGTTGCTTGTTAAAGAATTAGCACTCAATGGATACTTGCTGAATAAAGGAGTGAAATGAAGTCTGAGTCTGGGGTCTCTTACTGAAGACAGGAAGAATGGTGTCCCCTTGTGTAGCAATTGCCTGTCAAAGCCTGAAGATTAGCAGTGCTGCTATGCTTCAGGATGGCTCACACTTTCCCCAAAATATATTTATTTTTAAAAACAAAATCAGATAGGCTTTCCCAAGTCAAGTTTTCTAGAGACGAGCCAGAATTTGGATTCCAGCTTAGGGTCAAGGTTGGACATGAGTAATTTCATATAGAAGTTATTTCTTCCTGCAGGAGACAGAGCACATTCTGCTCGGCTGCACACACTTAATTCCCTCAAAATGCTCTGCATTTCTGCCATCATTTTATTCCATTCCAGGGGTCTGGCATGCAAGAGAATCCATCTCTAAAACTCAAAACTTCCAAACTGAGAGGAACGGTTGTTGGGCTTGGGTTGGGGTTTATAACCAATTCGATCATTTATCATTTGTTCCCGGCTCTTGGGGTCACTGCTGAGCCCAGTGGATCCTTCTCCATCACTGCTTCCCACAACGTCCACATCTTCCTTCTGTTTCTTACGGGTCTGAAAGTACAAAAATTTTAGGATTTAGGGCAACATTCTTTCAATTAGCAAGTGTTTGTCTAGTGTTATTGGGACAGGGTAAGGGACAGGGTTGGGGATTGAGAAGCAATAAACAGATAACCCAAGTTTAGGATAGTGACAAGTACCAGAGGGACCCAGGCATATAGTGTTTGGGTTGTTTGGATGTTTTGTTTTATGAGACAGGGTCTCACTATGGAGCCCTGGCTGGCCTGGAATTCATTATGTAGACCAGGCATCCTGCCTCTACCTTCCAAATGCTGGGATTAAAGGCAAGTGCCACCGTACCCAGCTCAATGTTAAAAGATACAACCCTACATTCCATGGTGTCCTGCTCTAAACGGGAAATGGGCATGTAGATCATTAATCATAGCAGAGTGATCACAGTTAAGATGGGGAAGCCCATACTACCAGAGAGGCACAAAGAAGGGGTGAGGAGTTTGGGGTGTGGTGCAGAGGCAGCAGGAAGCTGCAACTGCGGACAGAAGATGGGGGGCAACAAAGGATGTTTCAAAAGCAAAGTATTATTTCAGTAAATGGAAAGTCACGTGACCAGTAAAACAATAGTCACCAAAAAGCTATAGTCCAACTGGCTCTATGAGACTATGGGTAACACTAGAATCATTTATACTATCTTATCAAAAAGTCTGAGTTGAGCCAGGCATGGTGCCACACACCTTTAATCCCAGCACTTAGGAGGCAGAGGAAGCTGGTCTCAAAAAGACCAAAAAAAAAAAAAAAAAAAAAAAAAAAAAAAAAAAAAAAAAAAAAAAAAAGTTTGGGTTGGGGGTGCTTTATTCTGTTAGTTTTAAAATTATTTGTTTACTGGATTGAACCCAGGGCCTTGTGAATCTCAGGCAAGCAATCTACCACAGACCTATATCCCCAGCCCCTTGATTTTTTTTTTTTTTTAAAGTTAATTTTGGGCTGAAGAAATGGCTCAGTGCTTAAGAGCATTGGCTGCTCTTGCAGAAGACCTGGGTTTGAATCCCAGCACCCACATGGCAACTAACAACCATCTGTAGCTCCAGTCCAAGGGATCCAACACCCTCTTCTGACTTCTGGAGGCACTGCATGACATGGGTGTATTTATATAGATATAGGCAATACATTCATACCCATAAAAATAAATTTAAAAAGTTTTCTTCTTGCTGGGCGTGGTGGTGCACGCCTTTAATCCCAGCACTGGGAAGGCAGAGGCAGGTGGATCTCTGTGAGTTCAAGGCCAGCCTGGTCTACATAGTGAGTTCCAGGACAGCTGGGGCTACAGGGAGACCCTGTCTCAAGAAGACAAAAAAAAAAAAATTTTTTTTTCTTCTTTTACTCTTGTCACCACTACTACAATTCACAGGGCAATACCGAATGCAATGACAAGAAAAGACTACAGCAGATGTAAGGCCTTGGTGTGTATCCAACTGCCAATATGCACCAAATCAGCAAGTCACTGTGCTTGCAAACTGCCCATGGCCCTTCTGAACAAGAAGGGCTTCCAGTGTAAGATGCAGGAACCTTCCTGTTAGGGGTCATTATTCCTTCTGTGGCTGATTTTCTAGAATACATTTGGGTCTGCTGTGTCAAAGTAACCTACAGCCGTTTTCTGACATATCACTCTCCTAGCAGCCCTTTTCTGCTGTGTTTAGAACTCTGCTACCGGAGGATTACAAGTTCAAGGCCAACCTATGCTACATAGTGAGACCTTATCTCAAGAACAAGCAAAATAATTCTGCTACCAGTTCCACTATCAAAAGGATTGCCTGCGTTTCTTTCACCACAACTGCCCAGCTCATGAGCCCATGGTCTGACCATAGCTGTCCACTATGATTTCCACAGTGACTGTGTTCTTACCACCAAATTTTCCTTCAGTGTAATCACCATATTCTCAACCACATCTGCCTTAGTTTCTATATCCTGGTCCTGTTTAAAAATCCACACAGCCATCATGGGCCTCCTCCATAACTATCTCTCCTCCACCACTTCCACCACTATACCTCCCACCAAAGCTGCCACCATGGCCAAAATTATTTCCACTACTTCCAAAGTTTCCTCCAGGGCCTGTGAAGTTGCCAGGTCCACCTCCATGGCCTCTTTGTGGAGTGTACCTTGTTTAGAAAGGGCCTTTTCCATTTTATAATGATGCCAATTCACAGTGAAGTATTTCTGAATCAACTGTGTCATAATCAGTAGAAGTTACAAAAGCAAATCCTGTTTCTTCCATTGTCTTCCAGAACTTCTGTTTTCAATCTTGCCACACATGTCAAAATAGTCTCTTAAATGATATTCCTCTGAATCTTCAATATCACCACAAATCTTCACTGCTGATGTGCATGAAGCTTCTAGAATCCTCTCCATGCCCATCAACCTTGTGTGGTTGGGCACTAGTTGACATAAAAGTCCCAAGATGAAAACCCATGAACATTTTTTTGGGAGACTCTCCTTACCAGATAATCTGTGAGCATGTCCCACTTCTCCAAAAGTTCTCTTAAACTATCCTCTGCACTTTCAAAACTCAGGTCAATAAAGTTTCACCAATCAAGTTTTCTGTTCCTTTGATTGATGGCCCTTCACCCTTTTGTGGTGGCAGCATTGGCTACAGCACTGGCTGAAGGTGACCAGGCAGTGGTTTTACTAACATTTTGACTAGATATGGCTCTTCCAATTTGAGCTGAATATGGGAGGCAGAGAAAGAAACAAGCTCCATTTTGTTTTCATATAAAAGGTTTGGCTCTGAGTCACAAGTGACTATAGAATTCCAACAGCTATAGCCTGACAATATCAGTGATAAGACAAAAATCTCTAAAGGTGTGAGTAGATGCTTTATCTGGAGTCCCTTACTAGGAGAGCAACTCAGCTGCTCTAATCACCACTGTTCTATATCACCTGCTGATGGCTGTAAGCATGTAAGTCCTGACATCACTGTATGACAGTCGATAGGTAGAGGCTGAGGATCTCTTCTGAAATGCTTGGGACCAGAAGTGTTTCCAGTTGAGAGTTTTCACATTTTGGAATATATGTGTTGACTACAAGGGAGCATCCCTAATCCAAAACTCCAAAATCTGAAATTTTCTGCAGTTACCTTTTTTTTTTTTTTTTTTTTTTTTTTCCAGACAGGGTCTCAATGTAATCCTAGCTAGCCTGAAACTTGCTATGTAGACCAAGCCAGCCTAGAACTCACGGAGATCTGCCTGCTGCTGCCTCCTGAGTGCTGGGATTACAGGTGCGCACTACCATACCAGTATTGTGTGAGAGAGATAGCTCAGCAAGTAAAAGCACTTGCCATGGAAACCTATCATCTGAGTTCAATCCCTAGAACCCATGTTAAAAAGAACAAAAAGGCCAGATGCAGAAGTGCACATCTGTTATCCCAGACTCCCATAGTGAGATGGAAGGCAGAGACGGGAATGGCTGGAAGTTCGCAGGCCAGACAGCCTGGAGTATGCAGCACAGCAGCAGAAACAAGAGATCCTGCTTCAACAAGGTGGAAGGAGAGCACTGACTCCATAAAGTTGTCCTCTGACCTCTTGCCTCAGGTCTAAGGAGAGAACCAACTCCAGAAAGCCATCCTCCAACCGCTACACTGTTAGATATAATAAAAGGGAGCAGCAGCACTGGGTCCAGAAAGGAAACTGGTGGTTCAAATGAGAAAAGCCCCCCACCATGGGCTCATGGATTTGAATACCTGGTCCCCAGTTGGTGACACTGTTTGGGGAAGTTATGGAGTCTTTAGGAGGTGTGGCTTTGCTGGAGGAAGTATGTCACTGGAGGACAGGCTTTTAAGGGTTTCAGAGTCTCAACCCACTTCCTGTTCTCTCTCTCCACTTCCTATGTGTGGATGAAAATGTGATGGGGGCTGGAGAGACAGTGCAACAGTTAAGAGCACTTGCCGTTCTTGGAGAAGACCCGGTTCGAATCCCAGCACCCACATGGCAGCTAACAACTGTCCCTAACTCAAGTTCCAGGGGATCCAACACCCTCTTCTGTCTTCCATGGGCATTCACAACATATATTCACCTACATACATGCAGGCAATACACATAAAGTTAAAAGAAAAGGAAAATGTTATCAGTCAGCTTCCTGCTCCTCCACCATGTCTTCCCACCATGATGGATTCTATCCCTCTAGAACCATAAACCAAAATAAACCTTTTCTCCTCTAAATTACTTTTAGTCATGATATTTTAGCACAGGAACAGAAAAGTAACCAATATAGAAGCTAACAAATAATTCCTTTCAGAAGATATCGTTTATTAGGAGAAAGGGCCTCAAGGTCATGATCAGGCCTCCAAGCAGGAGGAAGAGCAGTAAACAGAAACCACACAAATCTGGAGATCTAAACATGATGGGACCTTAGAGAGAAGGAGAGGCTTCCTTTCAAACTGGAGAGGATCTCCATTAAGAGTGAGAATACCTGGGCCTGGTGGTGCATGCCTTTAACACCAGCACTAGAGAGGTAGGCAGATCTCTGTGAGTTCAAGACTAGCCTGGTCTACATAGTGAGTTCCAAACTAGCAAGAGCTACATAGTAAGATCCTGACTCCAAAAAAATAAAAATAAAAAAAGGGTGAGAATGAAGGTGGGGAGCAGGAGACAGCTGTCATGAAAGGAATGGAGAGAGCCAGAGGAGCCTGTTCAGAGAGCAGCCTTCAGAGCACGTCCCTGAGCAAATCCCTGAGGAGTCTCTGTACCAAAGAAAAATTCTGGCTTCCATAAGTTTGGGGGGAGCTGGCAAGAAGTTTCATATAACATGATTTAGCTCAACATAGCATACATGACAAAGAATATAGAGAAGCTAGGTACTATAAATTGAGAGCTGTCAAGTCACAGCACTGGGAAAGCTTCTTAACTCTCTCCCAGAGAGAGTAGCAGGGTCGTGGCCTGATCAGGCTGTGAGAGCTAGCCTTTTCAAAGTGACGACAGTCTCTTAGGGGCAATCCTGTGTTCTAACACACATGAACTGCAGAACATGCATGCCAACACTTCACATACATCATAAACACACACACAATACTAAGAATAAAAATTAGAATACATAATGAACTTCCTGTTACTCTCTAGTCAATCTCCACTACAAACAGGTGACATTGGAAAGTTCACCCAAATATCTTTATGAAAGTTCTAAGAAGCAAAGGAATCTGAGAATACTTGACTGGAATGAAATCATTAAAAAGTTTCATGCTATTACTAACTTTTCCAGAACTTACAGCTACACAGGTATAATCAAACTAAATGTTAGAAAAAATGAAATATCAGAGCATGGCATGGGGGTCCCCAACTATAATCCTAGTACTTGAGAGGCAAAGTATTCCCAGTTTTAAATGACCACAGATGCCAACCCAGATTACTATACCCAGCCAAAATGTCTGTTATAGTTGAAGGGGAAAGAAAAATCTCCCATGACGCCGGGCGTGGGAAAGAATTCATGTCCAAGAGCCTGGACCAAAGTATTCCCAGTTTTAAATGACCACAGAGGCGAACCCAGATTACTATACCCAGCCAAAATGTCTACTATAGTCAAAGGGGAAAGAAAAATCTTCCATGACATAAATAGGCTGAAAGAATTCATGTCCACAAAACTAGCCCTTCAGAGAGTTCTGGAAGCAATACAAAGAACTGAAGAAAGGAATGACTATATCCAAGGGGTTGCGGAAAGAAATCCAAAGAAGGTATAACTGTGGAAAAGTACAGCTATATCAAAAATGTAAACAGAAATAAAAATGAGAGGATTCAATACTCATCATTCATTAATAGCTTTAAATATTAACAGACTGAACTCCCCAGACAAAAGACACAGACTAGGTGAATGGATTAAGAAAAAAAATCCATCTTTCTGTTGTCTGCAAGAAACTTATCTCACTTTCAAGGACAGGCACTATCTTAAAATGAAAGGACAGAAAAAAATATACCAAGCGCGTGGTACTACAAAAAAAGCAGGCGTTGCAACGCTAATATCTGACAAAATAGACTTTAAACTAAAACTAATCAGAAGAGATAAAGAGGACCACTTCATTCTGACCAAAGGAACAATAAACCAAGACGATATTACAATCATGAACATATATTCATCAAACTCTGGTGCACTCAACTTCATAAAAACAGTACTATACGACTTTAAGGCCCAGATTAATCCCAACTCATTAATAGTAGGGGACTTCAATACCCCCATTGTCTCCATTAGATAGGTCAACAGGGCAGAGGAGTTAACAGACATCTGAATTAAACAATACCATATATCAAATGGGC
>NW_008338996.1:10113652-10114114 GCF_000622305.1 Nannospalax galili | reverse complement strand
ATATTCCACCCAAACACCAAAGAATACACTTTCTAGTCAGCACCCCATGGAATTTTTTCAAAAATTGACCACATATTGGGGCACAAAACAAACCTCAACAAATACAAAAAGATTGAAATAATTCCATGCATTCTATCAGACCACAGTGCAATAAAGCTTAAGATCAACACCAGAAGAAGCCCTAATTACCACACAAAACATGGAGATTAAACAGCACACTCCTGAATGATGAATGGGTCAAAGGAGAAATTAAGAAAGAAATAAAAGTATTCCTGGAACTAAATGAAAAGGACAATACAACACAACAAAAGCTCTGGGACACACTGAAAGCTGTCCTTAGAGAGAAGTTTATAGCTATAAGTGCCTACATTAAAAAAAATCGAAACATAGCTCAAATAAATGGCTTAATGATACAACTCAAGAATCCAGAAAGGGAAGAACAAACCAAACCTAAACCCAATA
>NW_008338996.1:10111561-10112800 GCF_000622305.1 Nannospalax galili | reverse complement strand
GAACATACCTCAACATAATTAAAGCCATATATAACAAACCCACAGCCAACATCGTTCTAAATGGAGAAAAACTGGAAGCATTCCCATTGAAATCAGGAACCAGACAAGGCTGTCCACTATCTCTACTTCTCTTTAACATAGTGCTTGAAAACTCTTACAAGAACAATAAGACGAGAAGGAAATTAAAGGAGTAATAATTGGAAAAGAAGAGATCAAATGATCCTTTTTTTCAGATGATATGATGTTATATCTAAAAGATGCCAAAAATTCCGCCAGAAAACTCCTGGAAATTATTAACACGTTCAGTGAAGTGGCAGGTTACAAAATTAATCTACAAAAGTGTGCAGTCTTTCTATATACCAATAACAAGGAATCAGAGAAAGAATACATGGAAACACTCCCCTTCACAATAGCTGGAAAAAAAAAAAATATCTTGGAACAAACCTGACCAAAGACATTAAAGACCTTTACAATGAAAATTTTAAATCTTTAAAGAAAGAGATTGAGGAAGACATCAGAAGATGGAAGGACCTCCCATGCTCATGGATTGGAAGAATTAATATTGTAAAAATGACCATCCTACCAAAAGCCATTTATAGATTCAATACAATGCCAATCAAAATCCCCATGACATTTTTCACGGAATTGGAAAAATACATCCTAAGATTCATATGGAAGCACAAAAGAGTTCAGTTAGCCAAAGCAACCCTGAGCACTAACAGCAATGCCAGGAGATTACTGATAGGTAAAGTAGGCAATAGATGAATCCGGTTGATCAGGAGAAAGCACCAGGACACAAAAGAACCTACCATTTGACCCAGTTATTCCACTCCTTGGCATATACCCAAAGAACTCATCCTATTGCAGAGACACATGTACATCCATGTTTGTTGCTGCTCTTTTCACAATAGCTAAGAGACCCTCAATTGATGAGTGGATAATGAAAATGTGGTTCATTTATATATGGAGATTTACTAAGCAGTAAAGAAAGATGAAATCACGAAATTTGCAGGTAAATGGATGGAACTAGAAACTGTTATACTAAGTGAAGTAACACAGACTCAGAAAAAAAATCAACATATGTTCTCCCTCATATGTGGATCCTAGAACCAGACTCTGATAAATAAGTATGCAACCAGACATAACTACAGGAACCAGGATAATGGAAAGGAACCAGGGAGGTGAAAGAATAGAATCTGAAAGAGAAGAACAATTGGAAACAGGCGTTAATAAGGGAGG
>NW_008338996.1:10109834-10110822 GCF_000622305.1 Nannospalax galili | reverse complement strand
CCCAAAAGGAAAGTATAACCAAAGATTAAAGGGGCCAATATAATTTTTAAGAGTCCATATGTATAGCTAAAGGCCACATAACAAGAAACAATGTCAGATAGGAGATACCTTCTTTTGAGTTGTTCACCAGGGTGGCCCAAGAGACTCCCAGATAGTAACCCAGCATAGAACCGGGAAAAGGAACAGCAGACCTCAATCTTATCTAAAGGAATATTGACAACTGATTGCTGCTAGATGAGGAACAGCTGACCTTCCTGAAACAAAGACCTCTAGCTAGGCTAACTAAATTCACTGGATGAACAAGTACTGGGGAATGGATGGGGGTGACGACAACACAGCCGACAGTAGCAGGGATGACAGCGTATAAGAGCTCTAGTGGCTGGGGGGGGGGGTTATGTTGGCTATGGGAGGGTACCATCTGGGAAGTGGTATATAGATGAATTAAGATGGTTTGGGATGTTCTGTGTGATATACACACAAAAAAACAACAAATTAAAAAGATGAGTTATATCTGAGGAGGAAGCATAAAAATTTACATCATGTTAATTAGTAGAGGTGATAAACATTACCAGTGAAATCTACCCAATGACTTTATATCCATACACAGGTGCCAAGGATCTGAGTGAAACCGACTACGACTAGTAATAATCAGATACATAGAGATTAGAGACGCATACACCAACATCTGTTATTAGCAAAAACAATGAGTCTTTCTGTAAGAAACAGTATATTTGAAATGGATATCTTTTTTAAAGGTTAAAAACTCATCCAATTTTCTGTCTTACATGGTTTTTACTGAGTTCAATATTGTGTAACTGTATTAATTCAACTGTGAACCTAAAAATTTTATAGCCACTTTTGAAAGAGATGTATCTTTGCTCTGGAAATTATTATGTTAAAGCTGTAATGAAATGCTTCTTCTAAAAAATAAAAAAAAAGCCGGGCGTGGTGGCACACACCTTTAATCCCAGCACTGGGGAGGCAGAGT
>NW_008338996.1:10093146-10109637 GCF_000622305.1 Nannospalax galili | reverse complement strand
AATAAATAAATAAATGAAATATAAGTTACCAGTTTTCAGATTAATGACATAAAACCAATCATGTTTTGAGTTCATGCAAGACGCAATGTCCCTTGCTATACAATACAATATGATACGATACGATATGATACGATACGATACAATTCAATACTATACAATATAATACAAAACAAAACAAAACAAGAACTGGGGCTGAAGAGATTGCTCAGTGGTTAAGAGCACCAGCTGCTCTTGCAAAGGATCTGGATTCGGTTCCCAGCACTCACATGGCAGATAACAACCATCTATAACTCCATTTCCAGGGGATCCGATGCCCTCTTCTGACATCTGTGGGCACTGCATGACATGAGTGTACTTACATACAAGCAGGCAATACATTCATACACATAAAATAAAATAAAAAATATTACATAAAATCTTTAAAAACAATACAATACAAACTATCTCCTAGAACAGCAAATGCAAATAGGCTTATGGGAAGCCCTCTGGAACAGACTCCAGAGATCAGTATGCTAATTATTGCTCTCAAGGAGCTTTTGGCCCAGATGAAGCAAACAGGTTAACAGTTACAACAGAGTGGCAGCACCTATGAGAGGTCAGTACATGGGGGAGGATGAGGAATCCAACCCAGGCAGGACTAGAGAGATGAGTCAAAAGACTGAGCCCTGGGTTCAATCCCTAGCATCACATCTAGCAGGCATGGTGCTGCACACCACTCATCCCAGCACTCAGAAGGCAGACATAAGAGGATCAAAAGTTCAAGGTCCTCCTCTACCACACAGAGTTTGTGATGCCAGCTGGTGCTACAAGAGCCTGTCTCAAATAAGGTGACAGTTAAACTAAGGTTAGATAAAAAGAGACACACTCCCCAGAGGGAAATAATATGCACAAAGGCCAAGGAAGTAATCAACATTTTTGCCTGTCCAAGGAAGCCGGTGTGGCTAGGGGGTGGACAAGGAATGGCATGAGGTGAAACTACAGAGGGGCCTGAACACAGGGCCTTGGAGGCTATGATAAAGGGTACAGACATGACTCCAGGTGCCCGAAATCACTGCTGAATTCTAAACAGGAGAATGAAAAATCCTAAAGATCATTCCAGATACCAGATGGAAAGTGAACTAAAGAGAAAAGGGCAGGGAGAAAAGATCACTAAACTTGTACAGAGAATAGGATACGGTGTCTCACACCTGTAATCCCCATACTTGGGAGGCTGAGGCAGAAGGACTGCGACAAGTTTAAGGCCAGCCTGGCCTATATAGTGAGTTCCAGGCCAGCCCAAGCTACAGAGTAAAACTCTGTCTCAAAAACAAAAAAAGGGGGGAGGAGGGAGAAAGGGGTGAAAACTATATAAATACATTTATGAAATTTTCAAAAAATTTAAAATTCAAATTTAAAAATGAAACAAAGAGATGGACACTGGAGTAGGGTCCGAACAGTACAGATACAAAGACATGAGATACAGGCCAGGCACGGTGGCGCACACCTTTAATCCCAGCACTCGGGAGGCAGAGGCAGGCGGATCTCTGTGAGTTCGAGGCCAGCCTGGTCTCCAAAGTGAATCCAGGCCAGCTAGGGCTACAGCTCAAAAAGACCAAAAAAAAAAAAAAAAAAAAAAAAAAAAAGACCAAAACAAAACCATAAGATACAAAGACATGTTTGCTGTTCATTATCAACTTGAGAGGATCTGCCATCAGCTAGGAGACAAACCTCCAGGCACACCTATGAGGGGTTATTTACATTCAGTTAGGCTCTGGGCATCCTGGTACTGTAAGCCAGAATAAGCCCTTTCTCCCTTAAGCTGCTTTGTCAGGGTATTTTATCAGAGTCATGGAACAAGCAACTACGACAATATGAGCAGACTGCTTATGTCCAGAATCAAAGGATTTACAGACAGATTGTTTACAACTAGATGGATATGGAAGGGGATGACAAATGACTGCTTTCAGGGACAAATCAAAGAGTTTCTCTCAGTTTCTTTCCTTTTTTGGTAATGCTGAGGTAGAACCCAGGGCCTCACACATTCTAGGCCAGCATTTTATCACTGAGCTATACCTGACTCCTTAAAAAAATATTTTTTATATATAAAATATAAATATAAAATATATTAATATAAATACAATATAAACATATTAAAATATACAAAGTAAAAAATATATATTTATAAAACAGAGGCAGAGGAATATTTCAGCCAGAACAGTAGACATGCAATCAGGGAGACCAGACTGGTATGGTCAAATTCACAGAACACCAAGCAACCACCAGATACCAGAGTAACCAAGGCAGGAACTGTCTGGCCCCTGGAGGGAACATGAGTGACCTGGTGACACTCTGACTTTAGTCTAATGGCACTGATTTCAGATTGTGACGCCCCCGAAATGTGAAAGGATCATTTTATGTTGTTTCAAACCACCAAGTTTGCAGTTCTTTGCTATTGACAGTCACAGGAAACAGACTGGTTTAGTTCGAGATGTCTGTAAAGCATCCAAGTAGATTTCAAATAAGCTGCAGGGATAGTGCAAGGTGCAGGAGTCAATTCCCATCTCCAGTATCTCCTGAGAGGTGGATAGTGGTCCCTTACCTCCAGGTCCTTTCGAATGCTCTCAAACTCTTCAATGTCATCAAGTTTTAGCTCCAGGCGTGTTGGCTTTCGTCGCAGCATATTGAAATCAACACTGAGAGTCAGAACAGGTGAACTATTTGCTGTTACAAATGGCAGAGAGAAGAAAAACTGTGGGTATTAAGTCTGAGCTACAAACAAGATCAGTTTGTAAATATGCACACTGAAATGAAAGGGATATTAAACAACTCAGGCATCAGATTATTCATATGTTAATTACACAATAGAGATCTCCTACTCTAATTCTAAAAAAAAATCTCTGAAAGAAATGAAAACAGCAAACTGCCAATAGAAAATCTAGGCAACAATCACTTTAATCTCATGTTCTGGTCACATCCAAATACACCAACTAAAAGAACACATAGCTCAGCACGGTGACACATGACTATAGTCTCAAGTACTTAAGATGAGGCAGAGGAGTCACATGAGCCGATGAGTTGGTGGCAAGCCTGGGCAACAGAGGGTGACTCTGTCTTGAGAGGAAGAAAAAAAGAAAGAAAAAGGAAGAAAGTTAGGGACATAACTCAGCAGGTAGAGTGCCTCCTGTGCAAGCATGAGGACCTGAATTCAAGTCCCCAACACCCACATAAAAGCCAGGCATGGTCTCACACAGGCCTGTAACCCCAGAACTATGAGGGCACGAAAGATTGCTGGCACTTGCTGGCTACCAACCTAGCTCCATGTTCAGTGAGAGACCCTGTCTCAAGGGAATGAGGCAGGGTGTGATAGGGCAGGACACCCAACATCCTCCTTTGGCCTTCACGTGCTCGTACCCACACACATGTGCATTTACCACATTCACATACACACTCACACATATACACACCTACACCCACAAAAGAAAAAAGGAAAAAACAGGGCCGGGCATGGTGGTACATGCCTTTGATCCCAGCACTTGGGAGGCAGAAGCAGGCAGATCTCTGTGAGATCAAGGCCAACCTGATCTACAAAGTGAGTTCCAGGCCAGCTGGGGCTGCAGGGAGACCCTGTCTCAAAAAAAGAAAGGGGGGGAGGGTTACTATCCCATCTTAATTGGTACAGTTAGGGGAAAGTGGACAAACCATTAAATTCAATCTGTTCTCTATGAAGATGATGAGATTGATCATTCCTAGATGCTAAAATTAGCTGGTTTAAATCTCATGAAAACTGAACTCACCAATTCCCAGGACTATCCACAGGCTCCAACCAGGTCCTAAATGGACAAGTCATTCATTAAAAAGATTCCTCCTGTGCTGAGCTACAGAGTTTAACCTCACCGTTGAAATCTATAAGGAAAACAGACAAGTCAACAGAATATGGCAGTACAGTGTAAAGAACTCTCAGGAGGGCCTTTCAACAGCACTGCATAAGCACTCCACCCCATCTGGGCTGCATGGGTGGTCCGGAAGGTTAAGTTCCGGTGGGAAATGATGTCTTAGTAGACTTTTGAAGGGTAGACAGAAAAAGACAGGGCCCTCTTCCGGTCCCAGACGCTTCTGGAGCCTTGGGTTCCTGTCAGGGTGGCAGATGTGACCCAGCCTGGGGAGCCCCAGCCCTGATCTGTCTTTCTTGCAGGTGCAGACAGGGCCAAGTCAAAGAACCACACCACACACAACCAATCTTGAAAACGGCACAGAAATGGCATCAAGAAACCTTGGTCACAAAGATACAAATCTCTTAAGGGGGTGGACCCCAAGTTCCTAAGCAACATGAGTTTTGCCAAGAAGCACAACAGGAAGGGCATGAAGAAGATGCAGGCCACCAACTCGAGAGCCATGACTGCGCGCTGAGGCTGTCAAAGCCCTTGTGAAGCCCAAAGAGGTTAAACCCAAATGCCAAAGGGTCCCAAAAGCAAGTGCTGCCAACTTGCTTTCATTGCCCACCCCAAACTTGGGAAGCGATTCGTGACTACGTGGCCAAGTGCCACAGGCTATGCCAACCAAGGCTGAGGCTGCAGCTCCAGCTAAGACCCAGGCTGCAGCTCAGACTCCCAAAGGTGGCCAGGCCCCTGTGAAGGCCCTGTAATAAAGGTCTTTGCCAATGTGAAGACAGATGAACTGGTGTGACCTCCCTCCTGTTTGCAGAAGGCTGGTGTCCTGTGCTGTTTTTACAAATAAACTTGAGGGCAAGATGTAAAAAAAAGAAAAAAGATGGGGCCACAGAGGTTCAAAAGCATTCTACAAGGCAAATGCTTGTGTTAACAAAAACCCATTTTTGTTTCAGAATGAAAAAATGTCTCCAGTAGAGCTTAACATCTGTTCATGGTATTATCTTTATATTTCTCACAGCATTCACAGTAAGCAGTCAGTAAATGTTAGAATGAGCCATCCAAACAGAGGAAGAGAAACAAAGTTTCCTGTGCTAGGTTCTTCCATTCCCATTCCTTTTTTCTCTGTTACTTTTGCTTGTTTTTAAATTTAAATTTTTTTTACTTTCAAGTGTTTTGCCTGCATGTATGTTTATGTATGTCATGCAATGCCTGTAGCGGCCAGAAGAGGGCGTTGGGTACCCTGGAACTGGAGTTATGGATGGTTGTTAGCCAACATGTGGGTGCTAAGAACCAAATGTGGGTCCTTTGTAAGAGCAGCCAACATCTTAATTACTGAGCTATCATTCTAGTCACCCATTTTAAGTTTTTTATTACATTTATTTATTGTGTATTTGTGGGTGGGTGGGTGCACATGTACCACAGCCTCTAAAGGAGGTCAGAAGACAACCTGGGTGAGTAAGTTCTCTCCTTCCACCATGTGGGTCCCAGGGATAGAGGGCAAATCATCGGCGAGGCAGCAGGTGCCTTTACCCAATAAGTCATCTCACAGTCCCTCCCCATTTCCTATTTTGTGTTCTTGTTTTAATACAAAGACCCTGAAAAGCTGGCCAAATTATGCCTGTTTAATAAAGCTAAAGCAAACCATTCAGGTTGGTTAACAATACCAGCCTCCTATAAAAGTTACCCATACAGCACTTGGGAGGCAGGGGCAGGCTGATCGCTGAGTTCAAGGCCAGTGTGGTCTACATAGTAAATTCCAGGCCAGCTCTACAGGGAGACCCGTCTCAAAAAACAAGACAAAACAAAACAAAAGTTACCCATAGACCACTAGAGTGAGAAGCAAGTGATAATGTAAATGAAAATTCTGTTAAAGTTTGTTCGCTATAAATTATTATGATATGTATCTAAGGTGAAGAGACTATAAAGAATGTTTACCCTTCTCAGGAGCCTCAGCACAGACAGGGATGATATTATCAACATAAAACACTGGCACATGACATTTCAAACTGCTTTGTACTAAATTAGATACTATCCTCTAACAGATTATCTATTAGATACATGCCAATGTAGAGAAATGGTAATGGAAGCCAGCTCCAAAGGGAAAAAGAAATACTTTCTCCGGCTTGTATGTAAACAAAAAGCCTCGCCACTAAGCGGCAGTCGCCTAATGGGGCTAAAAACTGCTTCATTCTTTTTCTTTCTTCCTTTTTTTTTGGGGGGGGGGCAGCTTTTTGATTCAAGGTCTTACTATGTAGCCCTCATTAGCCTGGCACTCGCCATATAAACCAGGCTGACCTTGAACTCACAAAGATCCACATGCCTCTGCCTCCCGAGTGCTGACATTAAAGGCAAGCGCCACCAACAAGCCTGGTCTACACTACCGAATGATTAGCTTCATCTCACCAGAACTTAGTTTCTGTGTCTGTACTCATTCTGTTATGTAACTTGAATGACGTAAGGTGGAGTAAGCTCCCGGAGCATAACTTGGTATTTAGTAAATACTCCAATAAGAGCTACGATTATTGTAGTTGCTTGGGGCGGGGGAGTTTAGGAGTGGGAAGAGACGGTCCAGTTCGGCAAACACCTCCCCCACCCCCCATGAACAGGTAAAAACCTTGTCTTGTTCATTTCTGATGATGCCCCAGCAATCAGAGGAGCGACGCCTCCCTGCACCCTTCGTTTCAATCCAATACAAAGAATGGGCTGCAGACAAATCAGCAAACCAGGCCGCAGCTCCTTCGCCACGTCTTTATTTACTTAGACGCTAGAAGGCTTTCCGAGCTTAAAGTCTCCTTGAGGCCCAAATTCACTGCGAAGTCACCCAGTTCCGAGGAGCCCCTTGGGAGGACTTCCGGACCCCGTAGACAATAGCCCTCCTTCCCCAGCTCCAGGGCTGCACTCAGGCATCTAGGGCGAGGTTCCCATGGCAGCACGGCCCTCGGTTCCAGAATGACAGATGATCTTTGGGGTAGGAGACTCGGGACCCTCAGTCGGCTCCAGAGCTCCGCTGCGATGCGCACACCTACCTCTTTTCAGGCCTCTGCCCCTTCCCGGAACCTCGACTCCCACCATGACTCGATGGCCGATCTGCCAGAACTACATTTCCCAGACTGCTCGGCGCATCTTCTGGCACGTCTCCCGCGAGTTTTTCTGAGCCACTCTACGAAGTCACTTCCTCCGACGCCAGCTGAAACTTGACAACTACGACTCCCAAGATGCTTCGCGCAGGCCAGGGCGTACAGTCCGCTCCCTACCCTCTTCCTGTCGTGACGCGTTTCCGTTTTCCTGGGCGCGCGGTGGACGGTCTGAAACGCCAAGCGAGGATTTAGCTGGGGCCTCGGGGCTCGGGAACCCAGCATGGCCTCTTCACGAGCCTCCTCCACGGTATGGAGCCCGGGGTCGTATTTCAGACCCGCGGGGATCCTGAAGAGGGCAAGGTCCCCGAGGGAAGGGGCCGTTAAGAGCGGGCTAGGGCTGCGGAGGGCGGAGGAAGGCTGTGGGACTCGTGTGTCGCGGAGCTTAGCAACGTTTTCTCGTTTCTAAATGCCTTCAGGTGCTGCCTCTCTTTTGCACCGCTCTGATTACAGCCTCAAACGGTGAGCACCTGCTCTGATGCTCCAAAACACGATGCACTGAAATGGGGACGAGTCTTGACTGATGTGTATGTCCTCGGAATTGTAACGAGGCCTCCAGACTTCGACTCTGGAGATACTTCAAATGTATAGTCCAATAACATTGTGAACTGGCACTTAAGGCTGCCCTGTTTATTTTCGTTTACCCTTGGTATTTACCTAGTGATGGACAATAAACCCTGGAAGTTAGCACAAAAACGGAGGTTGCACGATCGGTAGAATCGCGCTCCAAAGCAAGCCAGATTTCAAAATCAACCAGAGAAGTTACTATCAACCTCTTACGTCCTATCTACTAAATTTAATGAGAGCCTGAAACTCCCACAAATCAGTTTTGACAGATGTCCACCTTGAACTTTAGTGTGTGGGGAAAATAAGATGGAAGCTCAGTATTAGCTTTATCCTTTTGAGACGCCCGGGTAATTGTCAGGATTAAGTCTTAAATTAATCCGGATCTTTGATTTAACAGGCAACCAAAACTAAAGCCCCTGATGATTTAGTTGCTCCTGTTGTGAAGAAACCACACATCTATTATGGAAGCTTGGAAGAGAAGGAGAGGGAACGCCTGGCCAAAGGAGAGTCTGGGATTTTAGGAAAAGAAGGACTTAAAGCAGGAATTGAAGCGGGAAATATAAATATAACCTCTGGTAAGATGCAATTTGCAAATCCATCTTTACTTTTTTTTTTTTTTAAACAACACAGAGGATTCCATCCAGGGTCTTTTACATGCTAGACAAGCACTCCACCACTGAGCCACATCCTCAGCCCTTGGCTAGTATGTAACCCAAGCTGACCTTGAACTCAGTCCTATAGCCTTGCCCTCCTAGGTACTAGAATCGAGCAAACACCTTTAATGGTCCACCTTAAAAATGTAGGAATATGTGTATTTGCCTTCAGGAGTTTATGTGTATCATGTGCATGCCGAAGCCCTTGGAGGTCAGATTCTCCTAGAACTGGAGTTTTAGGGGGTTCTGAGCCACCACGTGGGTGCTAGGAGCCAAACACAGTTCTCTGCAATAGCAGTAAGCACTTAAAACCACTGAGCCATCTTTTAGCCCCGAAGATCTAGTTTTCTAGATACCTTCCCAAACTGGAGTGTCAAAAACTTCATTCTTGGGCTAGAGAGATAGCCCAGTTGGTAAAATGTTTGCTGGACAAGCGTGAAGTTTGATTCCCCAGAACCCTTATTTTTAAAAAGCTGAATATGGTGACACACACTTGTAATCCCGGTGTTGGGGAGACAGGCTGATCTCTACATGCACACATATAATACATGCACACACAAACACATCCTTCAGTTTTTACTGTTGCATCTGTATGTCTGTCCATGGCATCATCCAGGGAGTGTTCTTCTCACAGTGTTTCATACAGTTTTTCTTGCATGGATTGCTACTAATCTTGGCAAGTTTATTCACAGTGTGTTTGCGATCATTAGTTCTAGTTGTGGTCTGTAGACCTAATGTAGCTCTAGCATTGATTTTTTCACTAGAGTTGTTAGTTTTCTAATTATTTTTCTACTGCTTGAAATAATTTATTATAAATGTAAATAGTTACTTTTAGCAATAATTGTGCCTCAGATAACCTTATTGGCTACTTATTGACATTATACAAAGCAAAATAATTACTTCTAAAAGTTTTTTTTAATTAAAGTATGTCTGTATGAAGTAGAAAATCTTGTATAGAATTTTTATAGACCTATAGAAAAAAACATTTTTACTGTAAATGAAACCATGGTAATGTAATTGTTTTGTAACTAAGTTTTTCAGTTTAGTGACGAAATTAATTTTATTTTCAGACAGGATCTCAGTATGTATTCCTGGATGGCCTGGAACTCTCTATGTAGACCAGGCTGGACTCAAACTCACAGAGATCTACCTACCTCTGCCTCCCAAGTACTGGGGTTAAAGGTGTGTGGCACCATTCTGGGCTCATATTTACTTATTTTGGTTTTTTGAAACGGGATCTTACTCTGTAGCCCATGCTAGCCTAGAAGGTGTGGCAATCTTCTGCCTCACCCTCCTGAGTGCTGGGTTACAGAGGTGAGCCACCATGCCCAGCTTAAGAGTGTTATGTTTTTAAATTAAAGTTATGCATATTGGTCATAAGAAATTGAAATAGTGCACAAAGGTATAAAGTTTGAAGGTTGCTCTGAGAGCTGTAGATGTTACTCAGTTGATAGAGGTGCTTGTTGGCATGGTGGCCTGCAATCCCAGAACTTAGGTAATAAAGGCAGAAAGATCACAAATTCAAGAACATCCTACATGTTCTGGTTACATACAGAGGTCAAGACCTGCCTGAGCTAGAGACTCTGTCTCAAAAAAAAAAAAAAAGAAACAACAGAAATAAAAGATTGCTCTGAAAGACTACCAGGCTTCTCACACACACGCATCATTTGTTTATCCTTCAGGGCTCTTTAAGCCTGTCTTCATTCCCACTGCACCCCGTATTTTTCAGCCAAATATGTGTATTTGGTGTGGATTGTAAAAGTAGTTGCTAGCTGATCCAAAAAGCCAATACAGTCACAGAAATCTCATTTTCTGCACTAGTTAATGTATGTAATTGGTCCTGTACTGTGACTGTGCAGTTCTGTAATCTCAGCACTTGATTAGCAAGTAGCTTTGGCAATTGTGGAATAACACTTGTGCCTTACCTTCTGAGTAGATGACCTGGTTGATTCCTGTTCTCGCTAAGCTATATGTAGGTACTAGGTTGCCACAGGAAACATGAGGTGACTTGAACCTTGCTCCTGCCTTAATTATTAAAGTACCATTTGGATTTATATGTTCAGCATAATTTAACAAGCTGAAAACAGTGAACTGTATGTAAAATATGTATAGATTAGGCAGTTGCCTTTTTCATGACCCCAAGTATATAGTTAATACAATGGGTTTATAAATCATTTATTGATAACAAATCATAGAGAAATTTATTTTAAAACAATTATTATGTATAAATTTTTACCATTTATTAAAGACAAGCAAATTTGCATACAAATACAATAGATATATATCTTTACATAGAGAACTAAATCTTGGCTGATCAATATAGAGCATCTTCAGTGTCTTTCAGAGTCGATCAATACTTTGATTTTTACAACCATCAATACTAAGAATACTACTTTGTTTAAATATGTAGTACAAAATGACAGAAGTATGTTTCAAGCCATTCAGTAATTACTGGAAATTCAATTCTGTCTTAACCCAAAGTCAAAATTCATTCAATTATTATTTTTTTTTTTTTTTTTGAAACTTAAGTCAGAAACTCAAATAGCAAATCTTTTGTTTGTTTCTTTGAGGCAGGGTCCATAGAACCCAGGCTGACCTTGTACTCACTATGTAGCCAAGGATACTTGATCTGATCAAGTTCTGAGATTACAGAACTGCACTGCCATGCTATGCTTCACCCATCTTTCCTCTGTACCCCTCCCTTCCTTTTTATTTTTTATTTTGGCCAAACAGCATTTTAAATAATCAAACATTCTAATGCAATACAACCCAAAGATACATTAATTTGATACTAACATGCTGAGGGAATTAGGTGTTTACCATAATTCAACCATTATGTTTCTATAAGAGCAAAAATCTGGGCTGGAGCGATGACTCAAGAGCATTCGCTGCTCTTGCAGAGGACCTGTGTTCAAATCCTAGCACCTACATGGCATCTAACAACTATCCGTAACTCCAGTTCCAGGGGATCTGATGCCGTCTTCTGACCTCTGTGGGCATTGTATAACACAGGTGTACTTACATACAAGTAGGCAATGTGCTCATACACATACAAAAAAAATCAAATTAAAAAAATGAATTATAAAAAATATAATAAATAAAAATCTTTTATGTACAGTAAAAACATTAAAGTTCATAACACACGATAGTCTGAGCCATCATGTTTTGGGCAGTGCACCTTGGTGTAAGTGGCAGGACAGTACATGCAGTGCTGAGTGCACATGTGTTCAGAGTCAAGGCTGTAGTGAGCACTACCAGAAACAAGTCTGGTTTGGTATGAATTTGATTCTGAATTAATTGTTGGTCATTGCATGTCCAGAAACCTTTGTTCTTGGTCAATTCTTGGTGAGCCCCACATTCAGATATGCACTGCTTCATGGTGTTGATCCACAGTTTAAAAAGCTGTATTCTAGAGCCGCACACAGACTCCAGTTGTTAGACAATATCCCCCTATTTGAAGACAGTCTGGTGGTTATACTGATGGTGCTGTTCTTTTGCAGGAGAAGTGTTTGAAATCGAGGAGCACATCAGTGAGCGACAGGCAGAGGTCTTGGCAGAGTTTGAGAGAAGGAAGCGAGCCAGGCAAATCAACGTTTCCACCGATGACTCGGAGGTCAAGGCTTGCCTTAGGGCTTTGGGGGAGCCCATCACACTTTTTGGAGAGGGCCCTGCTGAAAGAAGAGAAAGGTGCCTTTTCTAAGTATTTACGCTTTTGTTTATTAAGTACAAGATTCTGATTCTGTACCCTGTTGAGGCTGTAGCTGAAGCCTCAGGAGAATATTTCATGGTATGAACAATATTATAAATTATGTAGTTTAGCTGATAATCTGAGTCTTAGGCTGATTTTTACTCCATTTCTAGTTTTTCTTTTTTTTCTTTTGGTCTTTTTGAGACAGGGCCTCCTTGTAGCCCCAGCTATCCTGGAACTCACTTTGTAGACCATGCTGGCCTTGAACTCACAGAGATCTGCCTGCCTCTGCCTCCTGAGTGCTGGGATTAAAAGCATGTGCCACCACGCCTGGCTTCTAGTTTTTCTTTATGGGTTGTGACGAAGGTATCAATGTACATCCCTTTCCTGCCCTGGTATAAAGTTTTGAGTCGGATAAATATTTGTCGTTGGGCTTTAAAAACATAGGCATCGAGTGAATTCCATGTCAGTGACTTAAGCTTGATACGTGTTTTTGGATATAATTGAGAGGAGTGCTGTTCTCAGCTTCTCCTCTTGTAGTTTCTAAGGTTGTAGAGTATCTTGATGGTGGACTAGCCATATGCAGTTGGGAGGCCCTCTCATTTCTATGTCCAGTGTTATCCTCTGCTTCATCATTAGGCCTCTTGAAGGTAGTTTACATTAACTCTCTTAAAGTTCTTAATTCCTTGTTTACTCTTCAGCCCATTGTAAATTGATTGACCCTTTTTACCTTGAAATCACTGTTTCTTAAAGTCACCAATTTGCCTTTCCTAAGACTACCCCGAGGTTGGTGTGGTGGCACATAGCTTTAATCCTAACACTCAGTAGGCAGAGGCAGGTGACTGAGAGATCAAGGCCAGCCTAGTCTACATAGCGAGTTCTACTGGGAGACCTTGTCTCAAAAAAGACCAAAAATAAGCCTAGTATACTGCTTCAGGCTTTCTGAATTTCCGCCTGTCTCCCTGGCTGTTCTTCCTTCCTAAGGCACTTTTTCCTTCCTCGCCTTTATAGGCTGCAGTTCTTTGCTTACTCTGTACTCACCCTGGTGATCAGATCCACTCTCTGGCATTGTTTCTGGTATGTCCTGCCAATTCCCAGATCTCTCTGTAGCCTGGATATCCTACAAACTCCAAGGTGTCTGAATTGAAAGCTATACGCTACCGCTCTCCTATTTGCTTTGCAAATGGATCTGCCATTCACATAGGACTCCTTTCAAAACTCTTTTGTTACCTGCAAAGCTTATTGTATGTATGAAATGTATCTCTCTTCTGTCTTTGCTGTTTCTGTTGCTTTCACATCTGGACAGTGTTAATTGCTTGCTGAGTGTCGTACTCTTGTCAGAGTAACTTAGTGGTATAGCTCAGTAGTAGAGAGCACTTGCCTGGCATACACAAGGCCAAGTGTTTACCTCAGCACCAAAAAACATTGGCTGTGATTATGCTTGGCGTAAGAGGTCTTCAGCCTCTGTTTTTCTTCCCCAGCTTAGACCAGGCAGTTGGGCTTCCTGAATACACAAACTCTTTTTATGTCTTTCCACTTAATTTTTCTTTTTGTTTCTCTCTTCTACCTTTTAGAGCCTTTTAATTTTGTTTGAGCATAAACGCTACTTGTCCAGATAGGCCTTTCCCTTGCAAAGTAAACCCCTCCATTATTTCCTGTCAAAATATGTTGTTTTTGTATTGGCTTTTTCAGAGGTTTTTGTTTTAAGTTTTTGTCTTTGTGTTTTTGTTTTGTTTTAAAACAGGGTTTCTCCAAAGCCCCAGCTGGCCTAGAACTTGCTATGTAGACCAAGCTGGCCTCAACATCACAGAGATCCTTTTGCCTCTGCCTCTCAAGTGCTGGGACTAAAGGCATGTGCACCATACGTGGCTTCAAAGGGTATTTTTTAACATTTATTTATATGGATATGTGTGTTCCACAGCGCATCTCTGGGGGTCAGAGGAACTTGTAGGAGTTAAGTTTTCTCCTTCTACCATGCGACTCCTGGGAATTGAACTCAGATCATGATGCTGGGCAGCAAGTTGCTTTATGCACTGAGTAGCCATGTTGCTTGCCCTCAAAGGGTATATTTTTACTGCTTATCAATTCTCTTCACCAGCAATGCCTATTTTATTGGATTATTATGTCCCTTAGGTAAATGCCTTGAATCCTACTGCCACTGCTTTAACTCAGATCCACCATTATGACTCAAGATTGCTATAACTGTAGTCTGGTTTTCCAACCATTATTCCCTCTGCCACCCATTTTCATACCAAAGCAACTAGAGATAGTTCTCACTCATAAACTATGCTTTGCCTAACATCAGTGGCTTTTTGTGACCTGGCTCCTGCTTGAAGTTCCAGCTTTGGCCTTCACCAGCCCTCTTCTTGTACTCCATGCTCTAGCTATACTGAACTGTCAGTCCAAGCTCAATCTGTGTTTCTTAACGCCAGGCCTTTCATTTCTTTAATCAGTGCCTCAACTGTCCTTTTGCCATTTTTGACGCCATGACATGACTGAGCACTTGATATAAATAACACTTTTTCTATGAAGCCTTCCCTGATTGTCCCCCTCAAAACCTGCATTACCTGCCTCTTCCATTTTCCCCTTTACTCTCTCTGCTTGCTGTTATGATGCCTGGTGGGATGGACTACTTTCTGTCTTCCCTTCAGAACTGTTCTTAGTCATTATGTAGCCTTCCCTCAGTCAGTTCCCTGCACATTGTGGCACTGAGAGGATTCTAGCTGTCCTTAGAGACCAAATGGCAGCAGTGTTTAGACTCTAAATGGACTAGAGTAATTGCTTATATTGGGTTTGAGGAACCTTCAAGTAAAGATTGAGTGGAAGAGCTCACAGAAAGCTTAGCATGCCCACTTGGCTCTCAGGAAAGGTTGCTAGAGGTCTGAGTGGTAAGAACGATGGTGTACAGTGTTCCCCAGTATTTGTCTTACTTTCCCTGGTTATATTTATCCGTACTCCTTTGTGGTCCAAAAATACTGACTGGAAAAATGTCAGAAGTAAGAGTTTATGAGTTTTAAATTGCACACCATTCTGAGCAGTGTGCTGAATTCTCCTCCATCCTGCTCCATCTATCCTGTGTACCCATTCTGTGTGTGCTGCCTTTCCATTGGTGCATGCAGTACAGTAAAATGGTGGTGTGGGGTCGGTACATTCACAGAACTTTGGTTGGTACTAATCTCTTACCACGCCTAATTTATAAATTAAGTTTTACAGAAGTATGAGTTGGGGGAAAAAATCTGTGGTATGGGTAAGGTGCAGTGCTCTCTGTGGTGGCAGACATTTGCTGGGGACCTTGAAACCTCTCCACATGGAGGTGAACTACTGTGCTTTTTGACAGTCTCATCGCAGCACTACAAATGCTCTGACCTCTTCTGTGACAGGTTAAGGAATATCCTCTCAGTGGTTGGTACTGACGCCTTAAAAAAAACAAAGAAAGATGATGAGAAATCTAAGAAGTCCAAAGAAGAGGTAAGCTGTGGTGGAAATGTGGAAATAGTTCTGTTTTCTCTGTCCAGTGGTTTGTTTTGCTAGGATGAGGGATGTCAGGGCTGTCACTTAGGAACAGTTGATGGTAGTAGTTTAGAATTCTTATGTGAGTATGGATGGGGTTAATTGAGCTCTCCATTCAGGAAAAAGCCAGAGTGTTTTGGTTTACCTTAATATGAAACCAGAGCCCATCTGAGAAGATGTCATAGGAAGAAAGGAGCAAAAGGCACGTCTGTTTGTTTCCTTCTATCACTGGATTAATTGCCTTCTTTGTGAGCACTTAGCGTTGAGAATTGACAGCTGTGAGGAGGGCAGGCATGCTTCAGACTTAACATTTCTGTTGTTAATTTGCCTTTCAGTATCAGCAAACCTGGTACCATGAAGGACCCAATAGCCTGAAGGTGGCCAGACTCTGGATTGCTAATTACTCACTTCCCAGGTAAGCAGAGTCTAGAAGACACTTGCTTCTTGTTGTGGGGACTGATGATGGGTTTTGTGTTAGCGTGGTTGTCAGGTGAAATTGAGCAGTAGAGACGTGCAGACCCTTGCTGACAGCTCCTCTGTTCCTGTAGTAACTGTTTCTGGGTCACAGGGCAATGAAGCGCTTGGAAGAAGCCCGTCTCCATAAAGAGATTCCCGAGACAACTAGAACCTCCCAGATGCAAGAGCTGCACAAGTCTCTCCGGGTAAGGTGCTCCCCTCTGTTGTCAGTTTCACCTGACTAGACTACTTTGGCTCACCAGAGGAAGGTAAAGGCAGGTACAGCTCTTCCTACCCAGTGGAGCTGTGCTGTGGGAGGCACCCTAAGTCATAGTGGCAAGGATATATGCTTCCTGCTCTGCAGAGGCTAAGGGCTCTGCTCTGCATGGCTCCCTGTTAGTAGGTCCCAGCTCTGCTTTGTTTGCTCTGTGGTTTTCATTTCTGTTTAGCTGATAGGGCTGTGGTAAATATGTGGAGTTCCAGACAAGCCTCAGTTCCATGCATTCATCCACATTAGTGTCTCCTAACCAGCAGAGGAGCATAGAAGCACCTTGGGGTGGACTGAGCTGAACCTTTTTTTTTTTTTTTTTTTTTTTTTCCTTTTTCCCTCAAATATG
>NW_008338996.1:10089596-10092926 GCF_000622305.1 Nannospalax galili | reverse complement strand
CATAAACAGGCTCTGAAATTAACACAGACAACATGTTTGGGTTTTTCCACAGCTCAATTTAATTTATATCAATAGATCCACAGCTATATCAGGCTTGACTGAGCTGAACCTTTTTTTTTTTTTTTTTTTCTTTTTCCTTTTTCCCTACAATAGTGGAAAAGCCAAGGAGTTCTTGCATTGGTCTAGTAATGATTGCCTTTTTTTGTTTCTTCTTTTTCAGTCTTTGAATAATTTCTGCAGTCAGATTGGGGATGATCGGCCTATCTCCTATTGTCACTTTAGTCCCAATTCCAAAATGCTGGCCACAGCTTGTTGGTAAGTTCCATTTTACAGTAACATTTTTCCTAAATTGGGGACGGGTTCAAGGGAAAAAATAGGATTTGGCTTAGTCATCTTTTTTGTGTCCCCTTCTGCTCATGAAGCAGGAGTTACAGCTCTGCTTGCTCATAAGCTGCAACATGCCCTCTGTTTTCTCAGTTCTTACTGCTCACGTGGGACCCCAGAGAACCAGGGCATGTAATGTCTGTCATGTTCTGCTGTTTGGGAGTAGGTCATACGGAGAGTTTATAGACCAAAGATTATTCACACTTCAATCTAGTTTTCTTTTCTTTCTTTTTTTTTTTTTTTTTATCTTTTTGAGACAGGGTCTCCCTGTAGCCCCAGTTGTCCTGGAACTCACTATGTAGACCAGGCTGGCCTTAAACTTCTAGTTTTCTTTTTTAGATATTTAATGTGGCTAAGATAAGTAATTCTTGTAAGCTTTTGTCCCATTATCTGTAAAGTGGAGTGAGGTAGCTAGCATTAGTAAAACATGTGTCTTGATAATGCTTACCATTTGGTAAGAACTCAGTAAATGTTAATTATTAATCTATCACATACACAGGAAACTCCCAGTATATGATAACTTTGGTTTCAGGGTGTCTGTTGTATGTGCTTGTTTGTGTATGTACGTGGAGGCCCAAAGTCAGTGTGAGGATTTTATTATTTGAGACAGTCTCTCAGTGAACCTGAACCTGGAGTTCACTGATTCAGCTAGACTGACTAGCCAGTGAGTTTCAGGGATCTACCTGTTTCTGTGTCCCTATGCTGGGGTTACAGACACTCGCCACCAGACCTGGCTTTTATGTGGTTGCTGGGGACCCAAACTCAAAGCCTCATGCTTATAGTGCAAGCACTTCACTGACTGAACTATCTCCCCAGCCCCATTTTAAATGTTTGCTTTTTTGTGTATTGTGGTTGTCTAGTGCAAGAGGAAAGCTAAAATCTAAAGTATTTTATGGATGGCAAGATGCTACTCAAATTTAAGATACTATCATTATTAATTCAGTTTAATTTGTTTTGCCTTCCCTGACAGAAAAATTGACCTGAAAATTAAGAATAGCAGCTTACACTTTATGGTCGCCTAGAAGAGACCTGTGGTTGTCTGAGACATTTTATAGTGTGCTCTTCTAAAACCCTTCAAATTACAAGCCTTTTCTTTTTCTGTCTGCTGCTGTAAAGTGTATAGGGGATAAGAAGAGATTGTCCTTTAGTAATGTTACCAAGGTACCTTTTCCTTCCCAGACCAACCCTGGCTGAGATGCTTTCCTTTGTGTTTGATAGGAGTGGACTTTGCAAGCTCTGGTCTGTTCCTGATTGTAACCTCCTTCACACTCTTCGAGGTGAGTTAGACTCATTTTTTTTTTTGCAGTGCAAACTTTTTTTCAGTAAAACTCTGGCTGACACCAAGATGTAGTAATCACAGCGTTGATTCTTGGTTTGATTGGACATGATTTGATTTTGTCTTGCCATTCCACCAGAATCATGACTTCACATGCATGTAGTTCATCCTCCTGTCTAGCCATACTCTGTAGAGTGTCTAAACAAAAAAATTACAATGGTTTTGTGTTTTACTTCTTTTGATTGGGTTTGATTTGGGGTATGTTGGTTGGTTGGTTGGTTGGTTGGTTGGTTGGTTGGCTGGCTGGCTGGCTGGCTGGTTGGTTGGTTGGTTGGTTGGTTGGTTGGTTGGTTGGTTTTTTTGGTCTTTTTGAGATAAGGTCTCCCTGTGACCATAGCTGGCCTGGATCTCAGATCCACCCACCTCTATCTCCTGAGTGCTGGGAATAAAGGTGTATGCCACCACACCTGGCCCTGGTTTGAAGTTTTGGGGACTAGATTTTATTGTTTCCTAAGCTGACCTTCAACTTAATATCCTCGTCCCTCAGCCTCCTAAGTGTCAGCTTCCGCCTGTTTTTTGTTGTTGTTGTTGTTGTTTTTTAATGTAATTCAAATATTGGTTTAGAACAGGCTTGTTTGTTTGGGTTGTTTTTGTTTTCTCCTTTTTTTTTTTAATATATCTGAGTGTTTGTTCAGAGGCCAGAAGACGGCATCAGATCCCCTGGACCTGGAGTTACAGATGGTTGTCGACCACCATGTGGGTGCTAGGGACTGGACCTAGTGCACTTAAACCACTGAGCCATCTCTCCACCCCCTAAAACAGTTGTTTTGGCGGCCGGAAAAATGGCTCAGGGGTTAAGCATGCATACTGCTTTTGCAGAGGTCCTGGGTTTAGACCACATTGAGCAGCTCACAACTGCCTATAATTCCAGTTCCAGGGGATCCTCCCATGGACACCTGCACTCTTATACACACATGTACACACACCATACACATAATTAAAACATAAAAATAATCTTAAGACAGTTCTTTTTTTAGTAGTTGAATAGTTTGTTCTACATGTCTGTTCGTGTTCCCTAACATATGTTTTTCCACATCGTTCATGATAGTCTGTATTTGCCTGTAGATTATAAAGAGCTGAGAACCTTTAACCTTTCTCTCCTATACTTCAGGTCATAACACAAACGTAGGAGCAATTGTATTCCATCCCAAGTCCACTGTCTCATTGGACCAAAAAGATGTCAACTTGGCCTCTTGTGCTGCTGATGGTTCTGTGAAGCTTTGGAGTCTTGACAGGTGATTATTACTATGCTATAGTCCATCCTTTTTAAGTCATCCCTTTAAGACAGGCAATTGACTGGGTTTAAAAACACAACACTTGCCGGACATGGTGGCACACCCCTTTAATCCCAGCACTTGGGAGGCAGAGGCAGGCGGATCTTTGTGAGTTCGAAGCCAGCCTGGTCTACATAGTGAGTTCCAGGACAGCTGAGGCTACAACGAAACCCTGTCTCAAAAATACAAAAAAAGAAAAAAAAACACACATATTCTTACCTTCTTCTTTACCTTGATTTTTACTTTCTTTTTCCCACATACTTCTTTCAAGATTGTGTTAACACAGAAGAGGGACCTTTGTTGTTGTTAACATACATTCTTTCTTTGGTAGACTCT
>NW_008338996.1:10057941-10087469 GCF_000622305.1 Nannospalax galili | reverse complement strand
TGTGTCAGATTCCCTAGAACTGGAGTTATGGACCTTGTTAGCTGCCATGTGGGTGACAAGAGCAGCCAGTGCTCTTAACTGCTGAGCGTTCTCTCTAACCCCTACTGTAAATATTCTTTTTTCTTTTCTTTTCTTTTCTTTTTTTTTTTTTTCGGTCTTTTTGAGACAGGTTCTCCTTGTAGCCCCAGCTAGCCTGGAACTTGCTATGTAACCCAGGCAGGCCACAAACTCACAAAGATCCGCCTACCTCTGCCTCCCCAAGTGCTGGGATTAAGGTGTGCGCCACCACATCCAGCTATTTTCTTTTCTTTTCTTTTCTTTTTTTTTTTTTTCGGTCTTTTTGAGACAGGTTCTCCTTGTAGCCCCAGCTAGCCTGGAACTTGCTATGTAACCCAGGCAGGCCACAAACTCACAAAGATCCGCCTACCTCTGCCTCCCCAAGTGCTGGGATTAAGGTGTGCGCCACCACATCCAGCTATAAATATTCTTATATGAGGCCTTTTTTCAAATTTGTTTTTCCTTCCTTTCTTTTGAGTAAATACTTAGCAGTACAGTTGTTAGTTCATAGGGTAAATTATGTTTAATATTTTTATACTTAGAGGCAAGCTAGGCACATGGCATATGCCTGTATCCCAACACTCAGCAAGCCATAGCAAGAGGATCACAGGTTTAAGACAGCCTAGGCTTTATAGTAAGACCCTGTTCTGCAGAATGAAAACTTGTATATGGCTTTTCAAAATGGTTGTGCCAGTTACATGCTGAGTTCTGGTGGCTTTGCTTCAAACCCCTGCCAACATATTTACTCTTGTCAATCTTACTATTTTGCTATTGTAGCAAGTGCATAATACTACTTTCCATTTGTAATTATTACCTGAGGACTGTTGCTATTGAGTATTTTGCCATATATTTATTGATTATATGTATCCTCTATTGTGCAGGGTCCAGTTGCTTTGCCCTTTCTGAGTTTGTCTTTTCTATCTTTATTTGTACCTACATAACCTGTCTGCTACAATTACTGAGGAGACGTCTGTTAAAACTGCTTTCGCACCCATGGTGGAAACATTTTGATCATATATTTGGGTCTGTTTTGTACTCTCTACTCTGTTTTTTCCTTTTGGTTTTTTTTTTTTTTCTAATGTCCAGTAAATATATACATGCTGAGTGAGTGAAGTAGTGTAGCAGTGGGATGAGGGGAGAAAAATTTGTTAGATTCTTGACTGAACCATTCTTAGAGAATTTTGTTTTTGTTTTGTGTTAGTGGCTGAATCCAGGGCCTTGTGCATGCCAGGCAAGCCTTCCTACCATGAAGTTTACCCCCCAACCCAGGGAATTCTCTTCTAAAATTAGCCAGTAACCTGGGTAGTGGTGGATACTTTTAATCCCCGCAGAGGCAGAGGCAGAGGCAGAGGCAGGCAGATCTCTGTGAGTTCAAGGCAGCCAGAGCTGCATAGTTGAAACCCTGTCTCAAAAAAAAAAGAAAAACAAACAACCGCCAAGGTAAATTTACAGCTTGTTCATAGTCTCCCAACTATCATCTAACGATAGGCTTAGATGGTGAGGCATTGTTTATACCAGGAAGAGATTTCTTGTTAATACAGTTGGATTGAAAAGTTACAAAAGTATAAGCTAAACTACAATTATTTAGTTCTTGTACATTATGGAAACTGAATCAATATGCTGGTCAGTTGTTAGTGTGTTTTGTTTGTTTTGTTTTCTTTTAAGCTATGACCGTTCATGGCGCTTATGGGATTTAGAGGCTCAAGAGGAG
Source organism: Nannospalax galili (assembly GCF_000622305.1). Lineage (NCBI taxonomy): Eukaryota > Metazoa > Chordata > Mammalia > Rodentia > Spalacidae > Nannospalax > Nannospalax galili. The sequence continues at coordinate 10,085,701 of NW_008338996.1, read as the reverse complement.
ATCCTGCATCAGGAAGGCCACAGCATGGGTGTGTATGACATTGCCTTCCATCAAGATGGCTCTTTGGCTGGCACTGGGTAAGACTTCTTCCACAAAGTAAGGGGCAACCCAGTAGTTTCACTTCTAGACATACCTGCCTCCATATAGAACTAAATTCAGAACATTCATGTATGTTGTCTCCTCAGGGGACTGGATGCATTTGGCCGGGTTTGGGACCTGCGTACAGGACGCTGCATCATGTTCCTAGAAGGCCACCTGAAGGAAATCTACGGGATAAATTTCTCCCCTAATGGGTAAAGTAAACTCACTGGAGAAGAGATAGGGGAAGGGTTCTTAGGCAGTACTCCTTATTTCTAACTTTGATGCTTCCTCTGATCCATAGCTACCACATTGCAACTGGAAGTGGTGACAACACCTGCAAAGTGTGGGACCTTCGACAGCGACGCTGCGTCTATACCATCCCTGCCCATCAGAATTTAGTGACTGGGGTCAAATTTGAGCGTAAGCTTTCGTCCTCATCCTAAACACCAGGTTGCATTCCTGTGGGATACAAGCCAGGTGCTAGCTTAACTTAGACATGGAACTAGACAAGAGTTTGACTTTGACCTCTGTTAAAGAAGCAAATTATGGGGCTGGAGAGATGGATCAGCTGTTAAGAACACTGACTGCTCTTGCAGAGGACCCGGGTTCGATTCCCAGTACCACATGGTGGCTAATAGCCATTTGTAACTCCAGTTCCAGGGAACCTGATGCCCTCTTCTGATCACCTCAGGCATTGCACAACACAAGTGCATTTATATACATGTAGGTAGAACACTCATAAACATAAAATAAAGATAATAAATTTTAAAATGTGGGTTTTTTTTTTTTTTGAGACAGAGTCTCCCTGTAGCCCCAGCTGGCCTGGAACTCACTCTGTAGACCAGGCTGGCCTGGAACTCACAGAGATCCACCTGCTTCTGCCTTCCAAGTGCTGGGACTAAAGGCATGCGCCACCACGCCCTGCTTAAAAATGTTTTTTAAAAAAGAAGCAAATTATAATTTTTTTCCCTCTGCCATACCTGTAGACAGTAGCAAAGCATGCTTCTTGTTGCCACAAAGTAAAGACTTCCAGCCGGGTGTGGAGGCAGAGGCAGGCAGATCTGTGTGAGTTTGAGGCCAGCCTGGTCTACATAGTGAGTTCCAGGACAGCTGGAGCTACAGGGAGACTCTGTTTCAAAAAGACCCAAAAAAAAAAAGACTTCCATAAATGCTTCATTCTTTCCTCCATGGACGGACAGTCCAGGCACTGTATCCTGATTACCAGGGAGAGAGCCAAACTGTTTTTACTGTTGTCAGTCTGCCCACAATTGTTCCTTTGTCTTGGAGGCCCAAGAGAAATATACAATCCATGTGTTGGGTTTTTCTGAAATAGCAATACCTTCTCTTTCGAAACAGTATGCTTTGGCAGATCTTTGTAATGTTTTCTTATGCTCTTTTGAGCACTTTTTGAAGCTAACTACTCTTTTTCTCCTGCAGCTATCCATGGAAACTTCTTACTCACTGGTGCCTATGATAACACAGCCAAGATCTGGACCCACCCAGGCTGGTCCCCACTGAAGACACTGGCTGGACATGAGGGCAAAGTGATGGGCCTAGACATCTCTTCTGATGGACAACTCATAGCTACTTGTTCATATGATAGGACCTTCAAGCTCTGGATGGCAGAGTAGGCAAGACCATAGAAGACGGACTTTGACCTCAAGCTCTCCCTTAGAAACCATTTTCAGCAAAAGAAAAATTGTATTTTGTTCTATCATGTTTTCTGCCAATTACCATGCTTCGGATTGGATTTTCCCATCAGCCTCACTTCCAAGTAGACAGCCCAGTCTCTAAGTGATGGCAAAAACCCTTTTGTGGTTACAACTCAGTTCTCGTCCTCAGGTTCTGCCATGAACTATGTAGACATTGTTTAATCGTTTTTTTGAATGCCCTTCCGCCTCCCTCAGCACTCAGGATTGTGACTTCTTTGCATTTTTTTTTTTTTTTTTTTTTTTTGGGTTATTGAGACAGGGTCTTTCTATGTAGCCCTAGTTTGCCTAGAACTTAGTATGTAGACCAGGCTAGCCTCACATCTGGGATCCTCCTGCCTCTGCCTCTTGAGTGATGGCATTTTTAATTCTTGAAACTTGATTCTCTGTTCCATTTTATGTGTTCAGGACTACATGTGATCTAGCAAGGAAGATGGCTGGGGTATTCCAAAGTTCTTCAGGTAAGAGGGCATGTCGCCATGCGTTACTTGAACAGTCAGTAGCTGACAGAGAGCCCCTCTCCTTCCCTTAAGAATGAAAAGTAAAGCAGTAGACTGCAGCTGTGCTGATGGTTGTGCAGTAAAGATCGGCCCTCTTCCTTTGGAGTTCATGTGGAATGTTAACTACATCGGGAAACTCAGAACTGAACACTTGCCTTATCAGGAAAAATGTTTTCCGTTTTGAAGTTTGGCATCCTTCATGATACCCTAAAGCAAGGCCATTGTGTCAAAATTCGAATGTGATTGTTTATATTGTACAACATCCTTTCTGTTTGTTATTTAAAGGGTATACTTAATGTATTAAAGGATATTTCCATATCAGAGTAACTGGGGGGGTCCCTAATGGGCATTCTCAAACATTTTTTATTATATACTTGTTGAGAGTATAAAAACTATTCTTCAAAGAATTATTTTCTAGTTAGCATTTCTGAATTCTAGTCCAAGGAAGTCCCTTAGTCCCTTTTTTTTTTTGGTCTTTTTGAGACAGGGTTTCCCTATAGCCCCAACTGGCCTGGAACTCACTTTGTAGACCAGGCTGGCCTTGAACTCACAGAGATCCGCCTGCCTCTGCCTCCCGAGTGCTGGGATTAAAGTCGTGCGCCACCACGCCCGGCAGGTCCCTTTTTGAGTTGTGAGATCTAACATACCATACATGGATTGCTCCAGTTTCTGTCTCCTCAGGAGTCACTTTGTTAACAAGTGTTTTGGGGTTTTGTAGTTAGGTTTTGTTTTGTTTTTTTTTTCTATGTGTATGCATGTATTGCCTGCATGTAGGTAAGTGCACCCGTGTCAGATCCCCTGGGACTGGAGTTAGGGACAGTTGTTAGCTGCCATGTAGGTGCTAGGATTCAAACCTGGGTCTTCTGCAAGAACAACCAGTCTGGCAAGAACAACTGAGCCATCTCTCCAGCCCCCATGGATAGGTTTTTTTTAAGATAGGGTCTTGCTATGTATTTCAGGTTAATTTCCCTGCCTCTCTGCCTTCCAAGTGCTATGAATTGCAGGGATAAGCCACCACACCCAGCAGTCAACAACTTTTTTAGTAGTGTTGTAGGCCACATCATTTCTCATCAGTCATCACCTTCCTGCTGCAGACATACATCCCCTAGACTCAAATTGCAAAGTAAATCCACACAAAAGGAATTTGGAAAAGATTAATATGGGCTTGAACATGGCTTCCCTTTGAGTATTCAAATTTTTACTGTTTCAGCAGGTATGGCTGGTGACTCTTCTGTAATTCTGGGTATGTGGCATATAGCTAAACACTGTTTTTAATCTGTTCGGTTATAGCCATAGTTAGAGTTCCTGAGGGTGGTACAGGTCTACCCTCCCTTGGGCATTTCACTACCATTAGCCAATTGTGTCTTTTACAGTTTTCCATGTAACTTTTTTTTACTGTTTTTGTAGTGTTTATAAAATAATGAGACTGATGTTTTACCATCAGTAAATCTGATGGTAAATCTGGATACGGCACACTAACAAAGGTTTTCAGTTTCTCAGGTTTAAATTTTACTACAGACTTGACCTTATGTCTTTGGTTGTTCCCAGAGAGTGATTGAGTTGAAATGTTTCATCTAAGCTTTTGGCAGAACAAATGTCTGATGAAATATCCATTTCATCAACCATCATTGTATAAAAGTGGTTGGCTGAGAAGCATAAAGCCAAATGTGGCTTTTCATGTCAGTGATGAGATTATGAACATCAGAGCTACTGTTTAGAACCCTTACTCCCTGTGGATGATGAACCAGGCACATTCAGGCAACTCATCCAACCTTTTTATGGTCAAGCACTCAAATAAGTTGTTCAGTTACCCAGCTAGTCAGTGGTGGAAACTGAATTTGAACCCAAATTGTCTGACCATTTGAGAGCCTGTAGAAAGATTTTACAGGTTTTATCGAGGATGTTGGCCACACTGATGAGCAAGTGTAGCCCTTGTGGTCTGATTCATGTACAAAGTCAGCTTTTCATCTTGTAGATTCCTGTTGACATATCATTCCATCTCTGACTCTGAGATAAGAGTTCCTTTCCCCTCTTCCTTTACGATGGGTGATGCTTCCTTGTATAGAACAGGTCTGTGCCCCTGGCCTGGGCACACTAAATACAGAAGTATACCCCATGCCCTTGATTGAGCACTGTGGAAGGTGCCTCAACTCTTTGCCCCATAAGATGAGACTTTGTCAAGGTTTGAACCAGAAATGTCCCCAGCTGGTTGTACTGTTAGGTGCTGTTGAACCTCTAGGGTGTGGAACCTGGCTGGAGAAAGTAGGTCACTGGGCCATTGAAGGTAGTTAGCCCAGCTTCTGATTCCAGCAGCTCTCTGCCTCCTGGTCTTCTGTTATGTGATGAGTGCCTGCAACAAACTTCCACCTGAAACAGTGAGCCTAAATCAACCTGTCTTGTTTCCATTAGGTATTGTGATCACAGTGACACAAAAGTAATACACTGCCCTGAGGTTAGAACTTCAAATGCAAAATAGAATTTTAAATATTTTTCTGTTTAAGTAACTCAGCCCTATATCTAGTTCTGGTGTACCAACTATCCCAAGAATGTGAGTTGTATTCTTGCTGAAGTATTCTACCACTTGCTAGTTGGGTGACTTTGGGCAGAGCTTTAGTTCTGTCAGCAGGATGAAGCTTCCTTAGACCAGTGGGCCCTAGTGCAGGGAAAATGCTCCCTGTTGATCTTTCCCCAGCTCCTGTCCCTGTCCCTCTTAGCTCAGAGAATATGGTGAGATCATTGCCTAACTTAACCTGCCACGAATTAAGGAACAAAAGTGTAGAAAATGAAGTCAGTGGGGAGAGGATGAGTCTCCACATCAGTGCAATTATCTGATGGTGCCAATGGATCGCAAGGGCTGGCCTCTGGAGGAAAACATGGGTAGCTTTCCAGTTTTGTAATGGAGAAACTCTCCACATTGGAGCTTAGACCTACTGGTTTTAATAAATGCAAAATAGATTTTACGTCTTGGCCATTTTGGAATATCTTTTACTTTCAGACCCCTATGGAATTTATAAAAGCTAGTTCTGTAAAACTGTTATTTATAGTAAATAAAACTGACTCAAGTTCTGACTTCTAACTGTATTCTACAAATTTTTAAATGTAAAATATCTTTTTTCTTAATTGTGTTTTAACTACTTTGGGATTGCTTCAGAGACTGGAGCCAGAAGGCCAGATTAAAACAAGTTCAGACACTGCATCGTGGCACCCTCTCCAGCAGCCACTGGAATGACTGAATTTCAGGTCCTTGGTTCCTGCATTCTGTCATGTGAAGAACAGGGTCACTCCCTGTGCCTCAGCCTACTCCCGTCTGGGACGTAGCATTACCCAGGTGTTCACCTTACCTCTTTGAGACCAGCTCCTGCAGGCATCCTCTGCACTGACCAAGAGGAATAGAGACCTGTTCCTTAGACCTCAGGTTCTTGCCACACATTCTGGCTTCCTCCAAACTCATCTCACACTCTATGCTGAAGAACTGCACACTGAAGAGGTCCTGTATACCCTCCCTGCCAGTAAGACCAACCTGCCATCTCTGGAAACCCCTACCTTTTCTCCCCCATGCCTGCCCAATAAATGGTTGTGGAAGGAATAAATTCTTTTTACTGGAACTGGTGGCAAGAATCAGAGAGAAAGCCGAAAGGGGGAAACAAGTACATTTGCCCACAGAATTGAAACACTGCAAAATGTCAGCAACACACATGAAAAGCGCAACTGAACACAGCTGAGTCCCAGGCAGCTCCACTGAGAAATGTAATACATTTCTGACTGGAAACTGTAGAGCCCTTTGGCACAATTTGCTGTGTGGCCATGTAGTCACAGATCTGCTGCTGTGCCTGCCATGACCCCACAGTTCACACTCAGGTCTCTGGCCCTTCAGCTCTTCCTCTCAGTATGATAGGACCATGTCTGGTCCCAAAGCAGACAAGATCCAACTGATCCCTGGGCTGTAAAATGAGCAATACTACAAGGAAGACAACATCAAAGGAGGCTACAGGCCCCATCCCAGCAGCAGCTGGTTCCTTATCCTGGAACAGCACTCACCCCATACCCCAAAAGAGCTGCTTAGTCCAAAAGATGGAGAAGATGAGCAGCAGAGTCACGCTGAGGATGACAGCCATCAGGTAGGTAAAGATCTGGAAGTAAGGGTTGCGGAAACACTCCCTCAGAGAATAGTGGCTGGGAATGGGGATTGGTACAGGCCTGGTGGCAGGGGCTGTGTCCTGGGGGTGCCCAGGCTGGCTCCCAGGCTCTGGTCCAAGGTCCAGTGTGTAGACTCGAGGCTGGCGCAAGTAATAGCGGTTCTTGGGCTGGTCCTTGAGACAGAGCTGGTGGCCCTCAAGGATGACGTGATGGGGCTCCAGGCGGAGCAGGGACAGCATGGCAGTGTCCGTGGGTAAGTCAGTAACAGGTTGCCCTGAGGCCAGCACGGTGGGCTGCCGACAAAGTGGGCAGAGCAAGCGGCGCCGGGCCGGGGTCACTAGGCTGAGGTGGGCCAGGCATTCCACACAGAAGGAGTGGCAACAGTCCAGCACTTTGGGAGTATGGAACGTGTTGTTGAAGGGGTTCCAGCAGACAGGGCATTCAGCCGTGAGCTCCTGACCCTGTGGCTCAGTCATCCTCAGACCACATGCAGGGAACCTCACAGGGAATGTCCTGGCAGAGGGGAATAAAAAAGCAAAAACACACCCATGAGGCTCTCTCCCTAGGCTTGGTCTGCAGCTCCCAGTTCAGGAGGTTAAACGACCACCCGAATTTCACAGGAGGAGGAACGTTGATTCGAAAGAAATCATGTTGGTCCCAGAGCACCCAGTCTTAGGTCACTGACTTAAGTCTGAGCTGCACAGCCACCCCTTCCCAGGATGAAGGCCTGAGTCTCCCCACCAGCAGCACCAGATTGAGCTGCCATAAAAGGTGACGGCACCTGGGCTTTGAAGATGACCAAAAATGCCACCTATGCGCCATGTGGTTGTTCTAGGCCACCTTGCCACCAGGGAGCATGAGGGCAAACCACAGGGTGTCTTGCTAAAGGACAGCTATTCCTTCCCTGCACCTTCATATCCCTGATTAGCACAGAGATGGGTTTTGTGATTCACTGATCTGCCCCCCCCCTCAGGGGACAAATACCAGCCCCTCTTTCCCTCCTTGGGCCAGTGCCCAACTCTTTATAGCTGATTGACCAGTTCCGGTCCTGGTGAGCAGCCCTGTGTGCCTTTTCTCCTTGACTTGGAAATTTGGGGGAGACCCCCAGATCAGCCCTGTGTGCCTTTTCCCAGATCTCTGCCTCCCTGGTTCATCCTCCCACTTCGTTCTGACACCCACCTGGGCTTCTATGGACTGTAAGAGAGGGGTCCGAGAGGCTACTCTGAAGGGTCTGAGGCTCCAGTCTCTTCCTCTCCTGAATCCGCCTAGCTTTGAGAAACTGCCTTCTTGCCATCAACCCCAGGGCCGTTTCCATGGCAGCATACTCACAGCACCTGGAGCTGCCAGGTGGCCCGGCCACAGCCTCAGCACACCTGCCTGGAGTCAAGGCCAGAGAGCTGCCAGAGTGGTGCCTAGGAGATGGGGACCCAAGTGCACCACACACACCCAGGGTGTGGCAACTGATTGAATCTGGAGTAGCTGCAGGTCTGCAGGTGCCTCTTTCCCTACCTGAAATCCCTGGACTGGAAAGGTAAGGGTGGCAGTTTCCTCCTTCTAGATCACCAGGAGGGCAAGTCTTCTGGGTTTCCTCTCTCCTGGGCCCTCATTTCTTTTCTAAAATGGCTGGAACATCCTCCAACACAAAGGAGCTGCCTGCTGTGCACTTCTCTTGCTGCACATTTCACCTAGATCTATCAAATTAATGAGGCCTCTTCCTCCCCCTCTTGTCCTTTAACTCGTCTAAGTAGCTGTGACCAAAGTAGCAGCCTCCTTTGTTCTTAGAACAGGGACAAGTTAACAGTTCCAGAGCTGGCCATCCTGCCAACCTTGGAGACTTAAAGGGGGCAGTTGGGAGGGAGGAGTGATTCAGCCCTGCTCCCCCATTTCGGGAAACACTTGGCTTTTATCTGTTTCTTATTTTGGTCATTTAAATTATTTGAAGAGTTGAGCTGCTGGGGGAAAACATTTAGAAAATGACTTCTCTGTTGAAACCACATACTTTGTAGATGGAAGCAAGACATGATTCATCCAGCTAGTCATGGTGGCACTGGGACACATGTCTTTGGATTCCCAGTCCACTGCATCCATTCAGTCCACCTGCTGTGTTCGTGGGAGCAGCTGATAGGAAGTGTTTCTGTTTCATCGATTTTTTTTTTTTTTTGGTCTTTTTGAAACGGTCTCCCCGTAGCCCCAGCTGGCCTGGAACTCACTATATAGACCAGGCTAGCCTTGAACTCACAGAGATCCACCTGCCTCTGCCTCCTGACTGCTGGGATTAAAAGTGTGTGCCACCACACTCGGCTTCATCGATTTTTTTTTTATGGCAGTAAGACCCTCAGGGTGGGAACCAAGGAAGGGAAGGGAATACCCGGAGGCAGCACATCTTCCTTGGATCCCTCTATGACCACTTTGATGCCTGAAGCAAAACTTTCTTCCACTTTTACCTATGGCTTCCTGGTTTTATCTAGACCTCAGTCACTGATCCAAACAGGGAAGAAGGGGATGAAGGTATTCCAGAGAGATGGTACAGCCCTAACCAACGCTAGGAGAGCAGCCAGGATGTGATACTTCCATCCCTTTCACATCACTGAGTGCTTAGCACATGCCAGGTGCTGTGCTAGGCATTGGGTGAACACATTTTTTATACAAGGTCTTACTATGTAGCCCTGGCTGACCTGAACTCACTATGTAGAATAGGCTGGCCTCCAACTCACAGAAATCTACCTGCCTCTGCCTCCCGAGTGCTGGGATTAAAGTTGTGTGCCACCACACTTACATACATGCAGGCCATACACTCGTACACATAAAATAATAATAAAATATATAAAGGTGTGTGTCACCAGCAAAATACATAATTTTAATGAATGCTACAAAGAACAGAAAGAAAAATGGGCTTGGAATGGCAGTTTTCTCCAAAGGGGTGATGTAAATTCTGAAACTCAGAATAAAAAGAACTCAGCCAGGCAAAGGAGAGAAAAAGCATGTCAGGTCCAGGGAACAGCACATGTCAAAGTCCAGAGATGAGTTCTGCCTGTGAGAGGAAGTAAAAGATCAGGGTAGCCAAGGGGCTAGGGTGCACAAGTGCTCAGTGCTCAGAGTGAAGTCAGGGAGGTGGGGACAGGACCTGGAAGCTCAGGAACTCATTTGTGATTTATTGATGGTGGCAGGCTTCCCTGACCTAGTTCCCTTTTTGTCTATTTGAGACAGGGTCTTATTCTGTATCCCAGGTTTGCCTTGAATTTGCTATGTAGCCCATGGCTCTCTTGCCTCCTGAATGCCAAGTGCTGGGATTACAAGTGTGAGCCACCACACTTGATTTCTATTTCTATTATTTATTTATTCATTTTTATTTTATGTGTATGAGTGTTTTGCCTGCATGTATGTAAGTGCACCACACATGTGCAATGCCCACAGAGGCCAGACGTCAGATCCCCTGGAACTGGAGTGATAGACGGTTGTTAGCCACCATGTAGGTGCTGGGAATTGAACCCAGGTCCTCTGCAAAAGTAGCCAGTGCTCTTAACCACTGAGTCCTCTCTCCAGCCCCACATTTCCATTTTTAAAATGGTATTCCAGCTTCAGAACAGAGAATAGACTGGAAGGGCCAAGAGTGAAAAAGAAAGATGAGCTAAGGTTAGAGCAGTGTAGACTAGGCGTGTGATGATTGTGATGTAGCTCAGGCAAAGGTGGACATAAAAGGAGATGGCACACAATAAATATTTGAAGAAATGTTCAGTACCCCTAGCCATCAGAGAAATGTAAATTAACATGCACTGAAATTCCATCTTGCCCTAGTTGGGATGGACATCAAGAAAGCAAAGGACAATAAATGCTGGCAAGGGGTACACACACACGACATGGATAGAAGGGGTTTATTGAGGGATGGAGAGGTCTAAGGAAGGAGATGGGGAGCTAGCAAAGGTAACGGGAGGAAAAGAAAGACAAAATATCACATGCTTTCTCTCATGAAATCCAGATGCACACATGTACACACACACACACACACACACACACACACACACACACACACACACACACCATAAAAGCAGAAGGAATACTGTTAAGGGAAGGAAAGGGGCCAGTGAGAGAGGTGAGGAGGGAGGGGAGAATAGTGAGGGATGAAGATGAGCTAAGTACAATGAATGGATATGTCTTTATGGATATGTCTTTATGAAGCCCAGTATTTTGTATAGTACAATTTTTTCATCAAAAAAAGAAAAAAGAAAAAGAAAAGGTGGGGTGGCATAAAAGGTCCCTTTAGAGACAGAATCAAAACCACTTTCCAAGAAGTCAATAGACGTCTTAGGAATAAGGTTATAGATTCTGGAACCAAGTTGTTAAGGGTCATGACCACCACTTGTTAGGACTATAAATCCAGGTGAGTTGCTTGGCTTCCCTCCCTCAGTTTCCCTTTGTGAAAAGAAAACTGAAAGTAGTGAAGCTTTTAGCTTGTTTTCTTAAGGTGCTGAGGATTGAGCCCAGGGCCTCGCTCACACAGGGCACCCACCACTGAGTTACACCTCTAGCCTTTGCAAGAGAAGCTTTTAGACTGAGTCCAGGTAAAGATGGTAAAGGGCTAGAGAGATGGCTCAGTGATTAAGAGTGCTGCTCCTGCAGAGAATCTGAGTTTGCTCCCCAGAACCCACGGTGGGTGGCTCACAACTGCCTATAACTTCAACTCCAGGGGATCTGATGCCTTTGACCTACATAGCCACCTGCATTACATGTACACATACCCACACACAGACACACATTTACACACATAATTAAAATAAAATCTAAATTTAAAAAAGAGGGTAAACAAGGCTGGAGAGATGGCTCAATGGTTACGAGCACAGCACTAGCTGCTCTTGCAGAGGATCTGGGTTTGATTCCCAGCACCTACATGGCAGCTAACAACCGTTTGTAACTCCAGTACTAGGGGATTCAATGTCCTCTTCTGGCCTCCATGGGTACTGTACAACATGGGTACACTTACATGCATGCAGGCATAACACTCATACACATAAAAATAAATTTTAAAAAATTTTAAGAGAGTTGGGGCTGGAGAGATGGCTCAGTGGTTAAGAACACTGGCTGCTCTTGCAGAAGATCCAGGTTCGAGTCCCAGAACCCACATGACAGCTAACAACTGTTAGCTAACCCCAGTTCCAGGGAATCCATCACTCGCTTCTGACCTCCTCAGGCACTGCACAACACCAGTGCACTTACATACATGCAGGCATAACACTCATGCACATAAAAATAAATTTTAAAAAATTTTAAGAGAGTTGGGGCTGGAGAGATGGCTCAGTGGTTAAGAACACTGGCTGTTCTTGCAGAAGACCCGGGTTTGAATTCCAGTACCCACATGGCAGCTAACAACTGTCTGTAACTCCAGTTCCAGGGAATCCGACAGCCTCTTCTGTCCTCCATGGGCATTGCATGACATGAGTGCACTTACCTACAAGCAGGCAATACACGCATATACATAAAATAAAAATAATAAAATATTTTAAAAAGTAAACATGTAGATCGAGCCCAGTTCTCTCTCTGAAAGGTGGTTTGTGTTATTACTACAGATAGTTTTAAAAGAGAGACATTCTGAGACCTTTAAAATGATACAATTTTAAAAAAGTTTTTAAGGGGGGCTAGAGAGATGGCTCAGCAGTTAAAAGCACTGGCTGCTCTTGCAAATGACTCTTTTCGGGCCTCTGTGGACATTGCACAACAAAGGTTCACTTACATATGTACAGGCAAAACACTCATATACATAAACATAGGGCCTAGAGAGATGGCTCAGAGGTTAAGAGCACTGGCTGCTCTTGCAGAGGACCCAGTTTCAGTTCCCAGCACCCACATGGTGGCTAACAGCCATCTGTAACTCCAGTTCCAGGGGATCTGATGCCTCTGCTGGCATCGCACAACATGAGTGCACTTACATATATGCAGGCAAAACACTCATACACATAAAAAAATTAAATAAAAATTAAAAACAAAATATAGTAAACCTATTACAACTGAAAAATATATACACAATGGGAAAAAATGTCCAGAAAGATAATGTCAATAGTTGGGGGCAAGATAGAGCTTTTGTTTTTAATTCTATTACTTGAAAATGTTCATTTTACTCTGGTAAGTTTGTCTTGCTATCTTAAAGCTCACCCCTTCAACACCCCAGATCAGACCTACATTTTCTGAAGTTCCACAGCCAAAGTTCTACACAGCTGTTCAAGGGGAGAGAGGTGCCAGTGTTACTTGGGTCCTTATCAGCATTGCTTCCCTCACACACCTGCTGCTCTCTGAGGTCAGTTGGTCAGAGTCTCATCTGTCTGGGAGACACACTGGTGTTTATTAACCCCAGCCTCTTGCCTGGACAGCTCAGGGACAGTATGCCCTAAACACTGCCCCACAGACATCACCAAACAGTAACTGTCTGCAGTATTCCCTGATGTGCTTGTTCAACACCCTGATGATAGATAGACACACAAAATTGACACAGATTGACAACACCTCATGGTTTTCAAAGGGGATCTGTCCTTCCCAGGGGCCAACACACCTACAGAGTATAATTGCCTTTTCCAATTAGTTTCCATTTCTGTGAGGCCATTTGATTCTCTAAACCCACCCTAGGAATAACATAGAAAGGGGAGTAAAAAGTCTGCACACTTTGAAACAAGACTCTTGCCGATCCAAATCAATGACTTCACTTTCCTCTGCTGAAGAGGCTGATGATCCCTCTTTAGAGGGTTGCTATAAGGAAGGAATAGTCTAGCATGTCTACAGAACACAGCAGGTGCCCAGTACCTAAGTTAGCATGATTTTGTTTATACCATCTGATAGACAGGGAAGCCAGGGCTCAGGATATGAAGTGACTTGGTCAGGGTTTCAAAGACAAAAGAGTAAAAAGTGACCCAGGAGCCTGCCTTCCAGGACAGATTCCATGAGTGATGCTGCCTGCTCAGCCAGGTTCTGTTCCTTACCTGCTGCTGCAAGAGGTGGCCTCCTTCCCCAGTGTATCCCTCAAGCATGTGTGCTGAGCTCCAGTGTCTGTACTGGCTTCCAGGCTACTCATTGGCATTGTCTCCCAGCACTTGACCCACTCTCTGGATGGATGGTTTCCCTCTTCTCCTCTCGGGTGACTTTGGACTGCCTGCACATACAGGGCACCTCGAAGCTTTGGTCTCTCCGTCTTGCTCCTATGAAAAACTCTTGCTCTTTCTCTGATCTGGTAGGAGGAAGTTCACTCATCCTTGAAAGCCTCTGTTCTGGGAGGGGTGGGGCTCTGGCCATCCTCTTGCTCTGGGCTGACCTGCTTTGACCAGCACTGGCTTTGACAGGAAGATAGGAGATCTCTGAAGCCAGGCACTTGGCTACTCTGAGGCACTGCAAAGACAGCACACAGAGCCCTTGCAAAATACAAATAACCCAGCAGAAAAATACAGTCAAAGGACAGTCCAGTAAGCATGAGTAGGAAGAGCCTGAATTCACCAGCAGGCCAGATGTTGGGGTCAGAGTCAAGACCCACTAAGAATCCAGAATCAATGACCTCTGCATACATACTAGCAATAAAGACAAATGACTTCACGTCACCAAGCCTCAGCTTCCTCGCATGAAACTGGGAATAAAAATCCACCTACTCAGGGGCTGCGGAGATGGCTCAGTGAGTAAGAGCACTTGCTATGCAGGTGCCTGTAACTCCAGCACTGGCAGGGCTGGGTGCAGAGACAGGCAGATTCTGGGAGCTGCTGACCAGTCAGCCTAGCCTAAAAGGAAAGCTCCCAGTTTAGGGGGAAACTCTGTCTCAGGAATAAAGTGGAGAGCCATAGAGGAAGGCACCTGACATTCTCCTCTGGCCTTTGCATGCAACACATACATACACACACACTACTCAGTCTGCTGATTACATGTGATAATACATAGAGAAATTGTGACAGTGAGATCAGGCAAATGCAGACGAAATACACAGCAGTTTAAGAGTGGGGACTGGCCTGGGCATGGTGGCTTAATCCCAGCACTCGGGAGGCAGAGGCAGGTGGATCTCTGTGAGATCAAGGCCAGCCCAGTCTGCATGGTGAGTTCCAGATTCCAGACCTGCTGGGGCTACAGGGAGACCCTGTATCAAAAAAAAAGAGTGGGACTGGCAGTCAGTCTGAAGTCTATCTCATCATCTTCCAAAAGTGTATCCACTTTGCTCACACAAGCAAAATGTCTATGTATTTCTTTTCATCCTTTCCCCAAATATGTGTGTTCAATAGATTGTTTTGCACCTTTCTGTTTTTTAACAACAATGTATCTGAGATATCATCTTGTATTGGTAACTAAATTTCTTTATTTTTCAGATCAGTAATTTATTATTTTTTTTATGTATATTGAGTTTCTGTGCCTTTCATATCATAGATCTTAATCAAATTTAGACTTTCTCTCCTATCCACACCACCTATAGCCCAGATTTCATGCATTCTGTCATACATATTAAGGCTTATCTGTACATTTGTACCCAGATGTCATTCAGTGCAAGTTCATCCAATGGAGACTAGTCAGCCTATCTAGAGCCACCCCCTTAAAGAAGATCAACTGTCTCTCTCCCCACAGTAATTGGTTACCAACAGTTCCTTGGCTAAGATTGGGACCTGCTGCCCATTTCCCCAGTTCTATGCTGGGTTTTTATCTGATTGAGTTAGTATGGGTCTTGTGAACGCTGCCACCATCATTGCAAGTTCATATGAGCAAGTTCCCAGAGGCCTGAAAGCCTCTGTTTCCTTATGTTCATGGACCAACTCTGATTCTTACAATCTTTCCACCCCATCTTCCTCAATGGTCCCTAAGCCATGGGTGAGTGAGGTTTAATATAGGCGTCCTATCCAGGGACACACACTCTGCAGTCTCTTAGTCTCTAAAACTTAAGCCAGTTGTGGCCTTCTGTGTACATCCCACTCTGTTGTATGAGGAAACTTTGCTGGTGAGAGTTGAGGAATGTATTCATATTCTCTCTACCCTCCAGTTCTGCTATGTTCTGTTAGCCTTAGGCATAGATGATCCACTGTACCAGTGTCACTTAGTGCGGGACATCTCTCAGATACATATTCTCTGTGTGTGACCAGGTGTGGAACTCTGTAATAGTCTCCATCTGTTGCAAAAAGAAGCTTCTTGGATGAATGGTGTTCAGCATACTAGTCAGAGTAGTGGGCAGGTCAGTGGCAGGCAGATCAGGAGGCCAAAGGCAAGGTGTGCGTGGGGACAGCCTGTGGAGGGTCTGACAAACTAAGCTGGAGAACGTAGCTAATCTGGGTGCAGGGAATCAGGATGCAGTAAGTTTTCTTCATTTTTAAATTTTAATTTTATTCCCTATGAGGTGGCCCTGATCATTTATTTGTGTGCATGTGTGCATGCACACACGTGTGCCATGACATGCATGTGGCAATGAGAAGACATGTAGAAGCCACTTCTCTACTTCCACTATGTAGGTTCTGGGGACTGAACTCAGGTCTTTAGGCTTGGCGGCAAGTGCCCTTCCCTGTTGTACCATCTCACCAGCCTGCTTTCTTCATTTTTATAATGGTTGTATTATATTTCATTGAGTAACTGTGCTATAAATTATTTAACCCACCCCCTAATAATCTAATCCTATAATTAATGTATTCATCTTTTGGTTTTGTATTTGTGTTTTGAGACAGGGTGCCCAGGTAGCCAAGGCTAGCTTCAAGCTATGTTGCTGAGGCTGGACTCCAACCGAAGGTCCTCCTGCCTCTACTTCCCACGTGCTGGGGACTACAGGTCTGTGCCACCATGTTCAGCCAACATAATCCTTTAATTTTAAATATATAAGTTTGACGCCCTCTTCTGGCCTATGAGGGCATGGGTACATGTATATATACATACATACATGCATACATACACACCCAAAAATAAAATAAATCTTTAAATGACCTGTTATAGCTCTACATCTATCTATTTATTTATTTATTTGTCTTTTTGAGACAGGGTCTCCCTGTAGCCCCAGCTGTCCTGGAACTCACTATGTAGACCAGGCTGGCCTTGAACTCACAGAGATCTGCCTGCCTCTGCCTCCCAAGTACTGGGATTAAAGGCGTGCGCCACTACGTGTATTGCCTGCATGTATGTGACTGCACCTGTGTCCTACAATGCTGCGGAGGTCAGAAGAGGGCATTGGATTCCCCTGGAACTGGAGTTAAGGACGGTTCATAGCCGCATGTGGGTGCTGGGAATCGAACCCAGGTCCTCTACAAGAGCAGTCAGTGCTCTTAACTGCTGAGCCATCTCTCCAGCCCCCACAATTCTCCCTCTTTATTTTGTGTGGGTGACAGAGGGATATGATTACATTGTGGTGGCCTAGAGGTTCCACCCAGCTTTGAAATTCCCTGCTTTCCAGTATCACCACTGGTTAACTAAGGTGTGTGTTCAACACCCATTCAGTTCAAAGAATCCCCAGTTGTATTTGAGGGTTTGGAAGTCTGGTCTCTGGTTTGGCATTATGAGTGTAAACCAACCCCAAAGTCACCAATTAAGTAGAATACTATACCACTACTTAAAATGATGCTGCAGAAATTTTTTTTAAAGATTTATTTATTTTTACTTAATATGTATGAGTCTTTTGCCTGCATGTATGTATGTGCACCATATGTATGCACTGCCCATAGAAGCCAAATGAAGGCATCAGATCCCTTGGAACCAGAGTTGTAGAGAGTTGTTAGCCACCATGTGTGTGCTGGGAACTGAACCTGGTTCTTCTGCAGGAGCAGCCAGTGCTCTTAACCACTGAGCAATCTCTCCAGCCCCAATGTTGCAAATTTTTATTGATTTACAAAAAATGATCCCAATATATGGGGCTGGAGAGATGGCTCAGTGATTAAGAATACTTGCTGTTCTTGCAGAAGACCGGGGTTTGAATCCCAGCATCCACATGGCAGCTAACAACTGTCTGTAACTCCAGGCTGAGTGTTCAGTGAACTCTTTTTTTGTGTGTATTCAGATTTTTTATTTTTTGAACAAAAGACTTAAGACAATGATTTTAAATAATAAAACATGTATATTCTAGAAAATTTTTTGTCTTTTTGAGATAGGGTCTTCCTGTAGTCCCAGCTGACCTGAACTCACAGCGATCCACCTGCCTCTGCCTCCTGAGTGCTGGGACTAAAGGCATGTGCCACCACACCTGGCCAATATTTAAAAAATAAAATAAATAAAATATTTTTTTAAAATGATCCCAATATAACCAGAGGGAAAGTGGCTTACAAAATTTTAAATGTAGCATTAGCCAGATTTTACAAAGCAAAATTTATGGCTAATGATTGTCTCTGAATGAAACACACTGGTATTTTCCTCCTCCTCTCCCTCCCCCCCCTTCCTCGTCCTCCTCCTCCTTCTTTTTCCTGTAGCCCCAGCTGGCCTAGATTTGCTACGGAGACCAGGCTGGCCTCAATCTCACAGATATCCACCTGCCTCTGCCTCCCAAGTGCTGGGATTAAAGGCCTGTGCTACCATGCCCAGCTCGTTTTTCTTCTTGCTTAATTGCATTATCTAAATTTTCAATTAATATACATTGCTTTGATCTTAAGAAAGTTCACATAGAAAGTAATTCTGAGTTTTCTGCAACCAAGGAATCTGGAATTTAAGCATTAAAGCAGATGGGGCAGGTAAGCAGGACATGGCAAGCAGTAAAATCAACAAAATAAGTCCTGGTCCTTCTCTGGGTCACTGATTGTCTGTTAGTCACTAGTTGTGAGTCAGGGCATCACCCTAATGTCTGTGGACAGCCAGGTTAAGGAGTCTTTGTAAACAGCGGAAATTTTTTCTGAGAGATGCCCGGAAGAGAGGGTAAGGCATCTCAGGAATTTGAGAGTTAAACTAATTTATTTCATGCTTGGGGGTGGGGGTGGGGGGCAAGCCAACCATCTGGAAAAGCACCTGCCTAAGCAGTACCTTGGAACCTGTGAGCCAAGAGTCATGAGACTGGATGAAGTGCAGCCAAAGTGGGGGCCAGGGACTGGGGTGGGATTAGCCATCTGGGAAGGAAGGGAAGGAAGCAGGCAGGAGGATAAAAGCATCATCAATGTTGTTGCCATTGGAGATGGGTCCTTTTGTATAAGTTAGATTAAAAGAATTAGCCCAAAATCTTTGAGAATCACTAACAAGAGTCAACAAAGTTACTCCAAGATTAAGCAGAAGGCCGAGTGAACAACCCTGATATACTCACGGTCACCAAGCTAGACTTGAGTGGAATCAGTTCTGTGGTCTGTTGTCAGTGCCCTTTCTAGGGTGAACAGATGTTTGTTCATGTCTCCCCAGGAAAAGCCATATGATATGGAGAAAGGGGCTGAATGCTAGCAAACAAATGTTCTGACCATATGCTCTGGAAACAAATAAACAAATGCTCCAAAACAAAGAGGCGATCCAGCAACCAACTTAGAATAAAGCGATGGGCCACTGGCTGAAACAAAAAGGTCCAAGCCCCAGAAAGCTCACCAGAAGGGGAAGTTGGACATGAACAACCCATGATAGTACCTGTTGCTGATCTGGGTGACTCCTCTACAGAAAGTAGATCATCGTTGGTGCCCCATGTTGGGCACCCAAAACTGTTAATGCAAAACATAGCTCTCACCTCGAAGGTGTAAGTGATAGTTTACCCAGAGCCTAATATGAGTTACCATGGCCCAGAATGCAGGGCCAGTTTGTCCTGAATAACATGTTCCATTGTGGAAATAGTTACATGAGTGTTTAAAAGATGTATTTATTTAATGTATGTGTATGTGTGGTTGCCTGTGTGACTTTATGTGTACCACATGCAAGCAGGAGCTTGAGAAGGCCAGAAGAGGGTGCCGATCCCCTGGAACTGGAGTTACATGTAGTTAGTTATGAGCCTCCATGTGGGTGCTAGGAACTGATCCCAGGTCTTCTGCAAGAGCAGCCAGTGCTTTCAACCTCTGAACCATCTCTCCAGCCCTTCCATGAACTTTTATTAGT
This sequence comes from Nannospalax galili, assembly GCF_000622305.1. NCBI lineage: Eukaryota > Metazoa > Chordata > Mammalia > Rodentia > Spalacidae > Nannospalax > Nannospalax galili. The sequence goes on along the minus strand of NW_008338996.1, from coordinate 10,066,311 downwards.
CACAGAACAAAAGAAAGTCGTAAATGAGTACATTTAACAAATCCATGGGTAGGGACTACAGGTAGACAGGTTACAGCAAAGCAAGGAAAATTCCATAGGTTGTGGGGGGGTTTTCTCTTTTTGAGACAGGATCTCCCTATAGCTCCAGCTGGAACTCACTTTGTAGACTAGGCTGGCCTCGAACTCACAGAGATCTGCCTACCTCTGCCTCCCAAGTGCTGGGATTAAAGGAATATGCCACCATGCCCGACTCTGAGGACAATCTTAGCTTTTGGATTGGTAGAAGCTAGTGGTCTGCTTAGAATAGATTTTAAAGGTTTTACTGTTAGCTCAGACACAGAGGTGGGCAAAAACTGTCTATTTAGTGGACTGATCATCGCCCCAGATCTTGGTTCTGGATCTGCAAGATTCAAACTTCTTAAAATCAGGAAGTTCTAATTAGTCAATTAGCCTTGTAGACTTTAACCTAGGTATGGCTTTTTTTCTGTTCATGTAAATAACCCCCCTGAGATCTTGGACAATATTCTGCAGTTTATTATAAATATTGACACCAAGAAGAATAAATACCACAAAGGTATATCAGGTTTGGGTACCAAATGTAATGAAATATATCTTGATTTTTCAAACTAGAGGATTTTGGAATAAAGGATAAGGGTCTGGGCTGCTTTATTTTGTTACTTTACTTCTAGACTGTGTTGAGTGAGTAATATTGGAAACACTGATACAGCTCTATCTTCCAGCCTTTGTTGACTGCAGGCTGCAGGGACTATAACACCTAGATATGAAGTCATCTAGCCCAGTTCCTAGTAATGCTAATTGTCAGAGCTGAAGCTCAAAACCCAAAGCCTGGGATTTCCTATCAGGATATCCTCAGGGATATCAGAATATCCTTGGGGACAGTGGACCTAAGGTCCTGGGCACACCCTGTTCCTTCTCAGTCCTCATGTGGAGTATGGACAGGATCCAGTTGAGGGGTTAAGGATAAAATGCCTTCTGTGCATGCTTGGCTGCTATACTTGGAAACTCAGGACTGGGCTGGCGAGATGGCTCAGGCAGGTTAAAGGTACATGCTGCCAAGGCTGACAATCTAAGTGTGGTTCCTGAACCATAGTGGAAGGAGAGAACTGACTTCCAAAAGTTGTTCCTTGATTTCTACATGCACGCCGTAGCGTGTGTCACAGCAGGGCATGGTGGCGCATGGCTTTAATCCCAGCACACAGGAAGCAGAGGCAGGAGGAGCTCTGTGAGTTCAAGACCAACCTGGTCCACATAGTGAGTTCCAGGGTAGTCAGCACTACATCATGAGAGCCTGTCTCAAAACAAATAAATAAAAAGAAGTGGATGTTGCTATAACAATACCTGAAAATGCAGAAGTGGTTTTGGAACTGGGTGATGGGAGGGCCTGGAAGAGTTCCGAAGTGAATGTTAGTAAAGCCTGTCTTGGAACATTAAGAAAGATTCCAGTGAGGGCTGGAACACAAAAAGACTGGGAAAAGTCTAGAACTTCTTAAACATGGCTTAAATTATCATGACTAAGAAGCTAGTAGAAATGTGGACAGCACAGGCCATTTTGATAGCATCTCATATGAAAATGAGGAATATCTTATTGGGAACTGGAGCAAAGGCAATTCTTAGTAACACTGCAAAGAACTTAGCTGCATTTTGTCCACACCCTGGGGCCTTGTAGAAGGTAGAACATAAGATCAATGGTATGGAATTTCTGGCAGAAGAAATTTCTTTGGAAATAAGGACTCTCTATGTTGCCCAGGCTGGCCTTGAACTCCTGAATTCCAGTTAACTTCCTGCCTCAGCATCCCAAGCTCTCGAGACTATAACCACATGCCACTGAGTCAAGCCTAGAAGACATTTCTTTTTTTTTAATTTTATTATTTTTATTTTATGTGTATGAGTGTATTGCCTGCATGTATGTGAGTGCACCCGTGCCACGCAATGCCACAGAGGTCAGAAGAGGGCTTCGGATTCCCCTAGAAACTGGAGTTAAGGACAGTTTGTAGCCACCATGTGAGTGCTGGGAATCAAACCCGGGTCCTCTACAAGAGCAGTCAGTGCTCTTAACCCCTGAGCCATCTCTCCAGCCCCTAGAAGACATTTCTAAGCAATATATAGAAGGGACAGCATGATTACTTTTAACCACTTCCATTTAAAGACAGAATTCATAGTTAGTGAATTCTGCAGCCTGGCCAGATAGCAAGCAAAACATGCAAGTTTCAAGTTTCAGCCGGGCAGCACACTTCTTTGTTGTAGTTACTGTTTTCATCATCATCATCATCATCATCATCATCATCATCATCATCATCATCTCCTCCTTCCCTCTCTCTGTTCCTCCCTCCTTCTATCCTTCTCTCTCTCTGTCTCTCCCTCCCCCTCTTTGCCCCCTTTTCTCTCCTTTTGTTTTTTGTTTTTAATTTTTATTTATTTTTATTTCATGTGGATGAATGTTTTGCTTGCATGTATGTAAGTGCACCCATGGTGTGCAATGCCTATGGAGGGCAGAAGAGGGCATCAGTCCCCAGAACTGGAGTTAAGGATGTTTGTCATCCACCATGTGGGTGCTGGGACCCGAACTGGGGTCCTTTGCAAGAGCAATCAGTGCTCTTAACCACTGAGCCGTCTCTCCAAACCCCCTATCTTTTGTTTTGATCACTTTTTTCTTTCTTTCTTTCCTTCCTTCCTTCCTTCCTTCCTTTCCTTCCTTCCTTATTTCCTTCCCTCCCTCCCTCCTTCCTCCTTTTTCTTTCTCTTTCTTTCTTCTTTCTTTCTCTTTTTCTTTCTTTCTTTCTTTCTTTCTTTCTTTCTTTCTTCTTTCTTCTTTCTGGGTCTCATGTAGCCCAGGCTGGCCTCAAACTCACTATGTAGCTAAAAATGACCTCAAACTTCTGATCCTCCTGCCTCTACCTCTCCAGTGCTGGGATTACAGGTGTATGCTACCACACTCAGTTTCTGACAGTGCTGGGGATCAAACCTAGGGCCTCATGCACACTAGGCAAGTACTCTACTGAGTTATATCCCCTCCCTCCCTCCCCTCCTCTCTCCTTGCTTCTTCTGATTCATTTTTAAACATTTAAAAATTAATTTGTATGTGTGTGCATGTATGTATGTCCACACACAAGTGTGCAGAGATCAGAGGACAATTTACAGCAATCAGTTCTCTCCTTCCACCATGATGGTTCTGGGAATTGAACTGAGGTCATTTGCCTTGGCAGCAAGCACCTTTACTTACTGAGCCATCATGCTGGCCTGGGTTTTCTAATTTTTTCCCTCTCTCTACCGAGCAACCCTTTGATGAGATTAGTGTGACTGAAAGAGAGCTGGGTGTGAGGTCAGCCCTCTAATCACTGGCCCAGAGGCTTATGTGGGCACAGTGGTTTCAGGTCACTGGCCCAGGTCACATGCAAGGGACTCCACTACCCAGGTCTGCCTAAGGATGCTGTTCCTTCAGTCTCAATCTAGTGTTTTTTTAGCCAGCTCAGTCATAGCTTAACTGGGCCCAGGTGCAACTTCCACCACTGCTCTAGAGGGTGCACATAGTAAGCCTGGCAGAGTCCAGACAGGGTCAAGTCTGCACAGGATCCAGGTGCTGTGAGAACTTGGCTTCCTGCATCTAGATTTCAAAGATGTTGTGAACATGGGAGGCAGGCAAAAACCCACCACAGACTTGGGACTACAACAGGGATTCCCTGTCAGAAAAGGACCACCAGTGGAATGTCAGAACAGTACAGTCACCAGCAGAGTGCAGTGCCTGCCTCAAACCTAAGCAAAATGAATCATGGCCAGCAAGGCCAAGAGGGTAGGGTTGCCCAATGTTCTGGGGCACAAGTGGCCCAGTGCATCCAGAAGGGGGGCACACAGAGGCGTAGAGACATATTGTCTGCCGTCCTGGGTTTCAGACTTGCTTAGGACCTGTCAGCCTTTTCTTCTGGTCTGTTCACCCTTTGGGTATGGGAGTATCTTCCCTATGCCTTACCATTGTATCGTGGATGTAGAGAACTTGTTTTGATTTCACAGGCTGATAGATGAGACTTTGGACCTTACAGCTGGTGCTGGAACAAGTTAAGACTTTTGGGATAAGACTTTGGTAACAAGTTAAGATTTGGGAATGGAGTGATTGTATTTTACATTGTGAGGGGGCAGGGGTGGAATGCGATGGTTTGAATATGTTATTGTGCCAGTGTTGAGAGGCAGCAAGGCAATCAGGAGGGGATTAGGTCATTCAGAGGCATAATGCTTTCCCTGGAAAGCAGGTTCTTTCTGGAGAGAACAGACTGACATAAAGCAATGCCAGCCTGCTGCTTATCTGGGCCATATGGCCCCACTGCCCGTCCACTTTCCATGAGTCAAAGCAGCAGAAGGCCCTCACTAGAAGCCTGCACCATGCTCTTGAAATTCTTAGCATGTAAATTACCTGGTCTCAGGTGCACCATTATAGCAAGAGTAAACAGAGGAGGAAAGTCCTTCCCATGGGCTTCTCTAGTGTCAAAGTCAGGATGCCAGAGATCTCCTATGTCTCTGGGCGGCTCCCTGTGGCTCCTGGGGTCTTCTGAACATTTGCTTTTCTCTGTGGCCACACACGTTCACACTCATTGGTGACCCTCTCTATCACTGTACAGTTTAACTTTTATTGGATAATGCATCCAGTGAAGAAAAATGACAAAACACAGGTGAACATAATGTTTGATGCTTAGGAGCATCAACCTGAACTTCCGAACAGCCCTGATGATGACTCTAGGCACTCTCACCATCTACTCTGTTTTATAGATGAGGACACTAATGCAGAGCGGTTAAGCTGCCAAGGTCCCCTCAACCACCGGGCCACGCTGCTATCTATTAGAAGAAAGTGAACTCACCCCAAATCCTACATGCAGAGTTAATCATTGACCCCCTAGGGATGTGCGTGCCCCTTCTGTCCCTTTTCATTGTATTTGAAATGTAGAAATATATTTCATAAATCGTGTCACGCTCTGTATTCTGTTTCCTAGCCTTTCCATACTTTATCATCTTTCTATATCATTCAGGCTGGAAAGGTTTTCTTCAAATACAAAGGTCTTGCTTTGGTCCGGTCTTTCCTTGCTATTCTCCCATTCAGTTTGTCTTTTGACTGTAAAAAAATATATAAAGGGAAAAAATCCCATGCACGTGCACACACACACATAAACTAGGATACATTAAAGACTGGCCATTAGGTTACTTCTAGGGGAAGCCAGGTGGATAGCAGCCAGGGAGGAGAGGGAAATTTTCATTGCACAACCATTTGCATGCTTGCTTGTGACTAAGTAATGTATTATCTATTTCAAAGGTAAGTTTAAAAATAAAACTGATGGGCTGGAGAGATGGCTCAGCAGTTAAGAGCACCTGCTGTTCTTGCAGAAGACCCGGGTGTGAATCCCAGCACCCACGTAGAAGCTAACAACTGCCTGAAACTCCAGATCCAAAGGCATTGCATGACATGGATGCACTTACACACATTCACGCAATACACTCATACACACAAAATAAATAAAGATAATAAATTTAAAAAATGTAAAAATAGGGGCTGGAGAGATGGCTCAGCAGTTAAGAACACTAGTTGTTCTTGCAGAAGACCCAGGTTTGAATCCCAGCACCCACATTAACTCCAGTACCAGGGAATCTGACATTCTCTTCTGATCTCTGCAGGCATTGCACTACACGGGTGCACTTATCTACATGCAGGCAATATACTCATACACATAAAATAGAAATAATAAATATTAAAAAATATAAATAAAACTGATAAACCCTAATTGCAAAACAAGTCAATATAGACAGGACGAGAACAGATGAGCTCAGCTTTAAACTTGTTACCCAAATAAAACACCATCAATATTTTTAAAAAATATTTTATTATTTTTGTTTTATGTATATGAGTGTATTGCCTGCATGTATATAAGTGCACCCATGTTGTGCAATGCCACGGAGGTCAGAAGAGGGCTTTGGAGTTCCCTGGAACTGGAGTTAAGGACAGTTCATAGCTGCCATGTGGGTGGGTGCTGGGAATCAAACCCGGGTCCTCTGCAAGAGCAATCAGTGCTCTTAACCGCCGAGACATCTCTCCAGCTCCCCACTATCAATATTTTTTAATTTTAGTTTATTTTGGAATGGAGGGATGGTTAAGAGTGGTTAAGAGTACTGACTGCTCTTGCAGAAGACCCAGGTTCACTTCCCAGCACCCATATGGTAGCTAACAACATTCCAGTTGTAACTACAGTTCCAGGGGATCTGACGCCCTCTGACCTCTGCAGGCATTGCATAGCACAGGTGTGCTTACATACATGCAGGAAATACATTCATACACATAAAATAAGAATATTAAAATTTATTTTTAAATTATGTGAATGTGTGCTTATGTCTGTGTGAGGTTATGTGCACAAGTGCAGTGCACATGTGGAAATGGACTGGATGTTGTGTGTGTGATGTTTAGATCTAGTGTCACTCCATAGGTGCAAACACCTCCCTGTCTCTGTCCCCTTCATCCTTCAAGCCTTCTACCACCGCAATTCCACCTTGTCAGGAGGAAGCAGTCTGTATGTTCAAGACCCAAGCTCCCATCTGTGCCCTGCCACATGCTCTTCAGCCTCGGGCAAGCCATTCTTCTGTAGAATGGAGATAAGGATTTCCATGCCACCTAGCTCTTGAGTTTTCTTGGAAGACTCAGAGGAAATTGTGACCATGAGAGTACTATGTAAATACAGGGCACTGTCCACACAAGTTTTATTGTAAAATGCTGAATCTTAACTGAAGGTGTCAGAGGGGTGGATGCCCAAGCCAGCTGGTACAGCCTTTCTATTTTTGGCTCCTGGAACTCACTCCCTTAGTGCATTTTTGAACATCAGCATTATTGTTTTTTAAAACAAAGTGTTGTAAAAGTTCAAGAGCACCAAGAGTGGGCAAAGTGCAGAACGGAACTGTTGACTCTCCCGCACAGCTCGGGGAGCAAAGAGGTCCAAGTTCCTTAGGAAGATGTCTGGCAGAATCTACTAAAGCTGACTTACATGAATGATGAAGGCCCAAGTTCTTTGCTCACTACAGACGAGTACAGGTACACATGTATGCTCACCAAAAGACTATGAGAAAGTTCTAAGAGCAATGTTTGTGAGAGTCCCAAACTGGACACTACACAAGTACCATCAGTAGCTCCATGGACAAATCACAGTATCTTCATATAACAAACTACTATCTAGCAATGAGCAAGGATTTAGGTGTGTGAGACCACTGTATCAGACTCACCAGTGCTGAGCGAAAGCAGCCTGACAAAAACCAATACAATACAAGCTTGCTTCACTCACCTCCCTTCTCTCCCTCTCTCCCTCTCTCCCTCTCTCCCTCCCTCCCTCCCTCCCTCCCTCCCTCCATGTTGTTCCCCCTCCCCTACCATCCCCCCACAGAGCCTGACTATATAGACCAAGCTGGCCTGGAACTTGCTATGTAGATCAGAAAGGCCTCAAACTCAATCCTTTTGCCTCTGCCTCCCAAGTGCTATGTGATTGGAAGGCAAGTACCACCACACTTGGCCCATCACTCAAAGCTCTTAGTGCATAAACAAACCACTCAAAACATATAGTCCTAAAGCAACAGTGATTTATTATTTCGGAATAATGAGCCCCTGAATTGTGGGATGGATGTACAGTTCCTCTTCCTGATTTCACCTTAGTTCATGTATGAGGCTGCACCAAGCTGCAGTGGGCTGCGCTGGAAGGCTCAGGGTGCCCTCATGCATAACCTCATTCCTGCAGTGTCGATTCTTCTCCACCTTCCTTATATGGCAGCGATCAGAGTGCAGCCATTCATGAGGATGAACGCAGTACTGCACAGAGCTGTAAAGCTCAGGGCCAGACCTTGGCAGTTGCCTGGTGCCCACTCCCCTGCACTGTATAGGTTGAACTGAGTCAACAGTCTAGTCCAGATGCAACAGGTGTGGATCTGGACCTACTGCTTGATGAGAGGAAGTCACTTTACAAAGGTGTAAAGGAATGGGAGAACTTTGTGACTGTGTTTTTCATCTACTACAATATGACTATTTACATAAGAAGTAGAAAAGCAAGCAAAATCCATGCGTGCTGATACTAATTCCTTGGCAGATGAGGCCTGCAGAGTGTGCCACACACCGGTAGATTTCTTTCTCTCTCTCTCTTTTTTAGTTTTCCCTCTTTGAGACAGGATCTTTTTTAATTAAAAAAATTTGTGTGTGGGGCTGGAGAGATGGCTCAGCGGTTAAGAGCACTGACTGCTCTTGCAGAGGACCCGGGTTCGATTCCCAGCACCCACATGGTGGCTACGAACTGTCCTTAACTCCAGTTCCAGAGGAATCTGAAGCCCTCTTCTGACCTCTGTGGC
>NW_008338996.1:10045658-10057705 GCF_000622305.1 Nannospalax galili | reverse complement strand
AAAAAGACCAAAAAAAATTTATGTATATAAGTATTTTGCTTGCACATAAATAAATGCACCTGTGTCATGCAATGCCCAAAGAAAAGGGCACTGGATTCCCTGGAACTGGAGTTAAGGATGGTTGTTAGCTGCTATGTGGGTACTGGGAACTGAACCCAGGTCTTCCTCAAGAGCAGCCAGTGCTCTTAAACACTGATCCATCTCTCCAGTCCCTTTTTTGGCTTTCTGAGGCAGAGTCTCACTCTACATCACAGTCTGGCCTTGAACCTGCAATCCTCCTTCCTCTACTTCTGGAGTGCTGGGATTACAGCTGTGCACTACCACATCTGGCTCCATAAATTACACAGGTCTTAGTTTCTAGAGTTTATTCCACTTATGAAAATTCAGAGAGCTTTAAGCTCAGACATCTGAACATTTTCATGTGGTTACTAAGCTTAAAGTAAAATAGGTTAAAAAGAGGCTCATTTCTCTTTCAGCAAGGTAACACAGGCCCTGGCTTTTTTCTATCTTGCTACCCCATCATCCTGACCTCATTTGAGCAGCTGAAGCAGTTTCGGCTGCCTGAACTGCACTAGTGGGGAGTGACCTGAGGCTCATCCTAGACACACATTCCTTTCAAGCCAATGGCAGAATAACTGCACATCATTCCCATGCTGTTCCATGGCATGCCCAGCCGGAATGTACACTTGACTAGGCAGCCCATGCTAAGATGTGCCAACTCCAGGCAAACAACTAGAAATTTGCACTTTTTTTGAGGTAGGTTGTCTATAGGTGTAAGTTGGCCTCAAACTCACTATATAGGCAAGAATGACGTTGAGCTCCAATCCTCCTGCCTCTACCTCCCAAAAGCTGGGATACATGCATGCACCACTATGGCTGCGTATCGCACTTAACGAGGAAGCTGCTCTTTTTATTTATTTATTTAAATGTGTACGAGTGTTTTGCCTGCATGTGTGTAAGTATACCATGTGTGTGCAATCAAGGTCAGGATCCCTTGGAACAGGAATTAAAGACAGTTGTGAGCTGTCATGTGGGTGCTGGGAATTGAATCCAGGTTCTCTGCAAGAGCAGCCAGTGCTCTTAACCACTGAACCATCTCTCCAGCCCCAGTGAAGTTGCTTTGATAACTGTCCTCAAAATGCCACTCAAATAGAGAGGTCCATTTTCTCAGTGCCAAAGGACTATAATCTCCAAGGGACCTAGGTTCTATACTTTGCTGGTAACTCCTCTGTCAAATTGAAGACCATTAATAAACCACCTACTATCATTAATTTATAAATATATTTAAATTATGTTAGTAAACACATGAATTTGTTTCCATTTTAAATATATAATTGACCAGATTCTAAGGACTTACTTTCTTGGGTGGTGGGGAGTCAATTGTCTGGAAAATTCCTTTGTATGAATGTAGAGGTCAGCATCTAAAATGAAGAGTTCGATAACTTCAGCAGGAAGCGTCTTAGACACTATGAATATTCTAAGTAGTAGATCCTAAAAGACTTAAAAACTTCCCTATACATGCATTTATTGTTTTTGTACTTACAATACACAGACAAGGAAATTAGGCCCAAGGCATATATATGGAGTGCCAGTGTGCTGGATAGCTTTAGTGTCAAAAAGCTTATGGTTTAATAGTGATGTGTTTGTATGTCAAGTTGACAAGGGGTCAATTGTGCTGGACAGCTTTAGTGTCAACTTGACACACCTGAGTTGACGGAGCCTTAGTTGGGGAATTCCCTCTATTGGACCGGCCTGTGGCCATGTCTGAAGGGCATCTTCTTGATGAGTGATGTGGGAGGGCCCAGCCCACTGTGGGTGGTGCCACCCCTGGGCAGATGGGCCTGTGCTGCATAAGAAAGAAGGCTGAGCAGGGGCCAAGGGAGCAAGCCAGTAAGCAGCGTTCCTCCATGGCCTGTGCTCCAGTTCCTGCTTCCAGGTTCCTGCCCTGAGTTCCTACCTTGGGCTCCCTGATGAACTGCGACCTGGGAGATGTAAGCTGAATAAACCCTTTCCTCCCCAAGTTGGTACTTGTCAGAGTGTTTTGTCACAGCAATGAAGAAACAAACCAGGACAGCCAGGAAGCTGTATTGGTACAGAATGTTCGGCATAGACTCGCCACAGGCCCACTGTTTCCTCAACTTTCCCTTGCACAGCAGCATGAAGAGGGAGACAAGGAAAATGGCTTCTGATGACTGGAACCAGGGACAGGCAGAAGCAGGAAAGATAAATGTGAAATCACTCTTTGGCTGGGATTTCTCAGAAGAATTACAAGGCCTCGGCTGCCTTATCTGGGGGCTAAAGGAAGGACTCCACTTTCCCTTAAAGAACATATACTTCTGAGTATCTGACTGGGGAGACTCCCATGGGCCACACAGGCTGACCTGAGCATGCTGCCCTCCTCATTAAAGGGCGTTCAATGGCTGGAGTCATTTGATTCCATCCTTCTTCTGTGTCCTCTATTGGGACATCTCCCCCATTCCCAGGGGCAGAGGTGCAGGGAAGATGTGTGGGTGCATAGTTTTATTTATATAAATGGAAATATTCGAATCGCAAAAATATTTCTTAGCCTCAATCTCAGGGCCTCTCTGCATTCTTGTGCATGGTCTGGCTTGCTAACTCCTGTAACTGTGGGCAGTGTCTTGGTGCTGGCTGGCCACTTCAAGTCCCTCGGTCCTTGTCTGCATGCCCCCTCACAGAAGGCAGATGTCAGGGAGTTCTGGCCTCCCACTCTGCCATTCAGTGAAAGCCAGGGCATTTGCCACCTTGCCCTAAGTGGCTGAGAGCCAATTAAGTTCCACCTCATTGTCCTCATCCACTTCTTCTGTAGAGCACACTATTCTTATCCATCATGCTGATTTCAGAGACATTGTGCCTTCATGGAGACATGGAGCGCATCAGTTCACTGATCCTGGCTCATGTTTTCACTCCCAGACAGGCCTGCCACTCTTATACCTCCAGATCATCATTTTGAGAAACAATTTCTTTTGAAGAGTAATTCCAAAAGCTCACTAAAACTGAATTCTATTCAGATTTACCTGAGATCAAGAAATCTATAACTAGTCCATGTTTCTAAGCCTGAATTTACCCAAGCCTCCTGGCTCACACCTATAATTCCAACACTCAGTAGGATGAGGCAGAGGACTGCTGTAAGTTCAGGGTTATCCTGGGCTACACATTGAATTCTAGGGTAGCCTGGACTACAGACTGAGACCATGGCTCAAATAAACAAACAAAACACCCTGATTTTTGAGCCAATGGACTTAAACTGATTTCTAACATTGATACCCTTTCTAAGTAAACCTAGCAAATAATTCCAGCCTTACACCCTACTCCCCCAAGATGTGGAAAAACACGAAGACACACAGGAGGGAGGGACCATGGCTTCATATTGCCCATCGAAGGTCTTTTGGCTTCAGAAGGCTGCCACTTCCTGCAGTTCCAGCCCTTGACTGTGGTCCACTCTGAGTAAGTGAACTCCTCTGTGGAAACTTGAGCATAGCAAGGAGGTGGTGTCACCAACTGCCAGGGAAGTCAAGGGTCCTGATCCATCCAAAGACAAGGTGAAAAGGCAGGCTGGGGGAAGAAGAGGAACCAGTAGGTTAGGCCAGGAGCACAGTCCAGCCATATCTTAATGATGGAAAAGATTTGGGGAATGTATCATTAGGCAATTCTGTCATTCCTCAAACACCATGGAGTGTGCTTATGCACAGGCAGACAGTATGTGTACTATTGCACACCTGAATCTCTGAATGTGGTCTGTTGCTGACCAAAACATCATTATGTCATCTGTGGCCATATCCTAAGAACTCCAGAAAGCAGAGCCTGCACTGTTCAGACAGAGAACAAGTCAGGGCTAGGTCAGAAAAACACAGCGACACTGATCTGGGGCTTTGGGCTCTCTTCATGATAAAGGAGAATGGGAACTAAAGGCAGGCTTGGGGTTTGTTTCCAACTGAGCCAGTCTCCTACTGTCTGCAACTTTGAAGCCACTCTTCTAAGACCCTCGGTGCACATGCAGGTCAGGGCATTGGTGCCATCTGTTCAGGTCAACACTTTGAGACTGTGCTTTTCCATTTTTTAGGCTTGTGATCATTAAATCTGAAACATCCACTTTCTCATGCCCACAACTGTTATAACTGGGCAGGTAAGGAAGCCAGTTCCAGGTGAGGGCACAGCAGGCCTGTCCTCACTATATAAATTTGGTTTATGGCCATAGATGTTTACAGAGTAACACTGGAGATGCTCCCACCTCTTTTGTCTGGGAGGGTACCTATCTCCCCCTGAGGAGAACTGAGTTCCTTGAAGGTGGCTATAGAGTTGAGTTCAGTTCTCTAAATTAACACTATTCCTGTCTCTGGCCAAATCCTGCATCCAGGTCAAAACAACATAGAAGCAGTGCTGGTAAACACTTCCTGGAAGAAGAAAATCTAACACTTATTTGCAGCATTTGTCAATTTTCATGGTATAAACACCCCACCATAACAGAATTTCATGCTGCCAAAAATGTTAAATACAGAGCCCATGGCTAGAGAGACGGTTCAGTGATTAAGAGCACTGGCTGCTCTTCCAGAGGACCTAGGTTCAATTCCCAGCACCCATATGGCAGCTAACATCTATCTATAACTCCTGTTCCATGGGATCTGACACTCTCTGCTGGCCTCTGCAGGCATTGCATGACACAGGTACACTTACATACATGTAGGCAAAACACTCATACACATAAAATAAAAAGAAGAGGAAAGAAGGAAGGAAGGAAAGAAGGAAGGAAGGAAGGAAGGAAGGAAGGAAGGAAGGAAGGAAGGAAGGAAGGAAGGAAGGAAAATTTAAAATGCAGAGCTCATGCTGGGCATGGTGGCACATGCCACTCAACACTTGGGAGATAAGTGAATCTCTGGGAGTTTGAGGCCAGTCTGGTCTAAGTGAGGTTCCAGATCAGCCAGGGCTACATATTGAGACCCTGTCTCAAAATAAGTAAATACATAATTAATTAATTTAAAAATACAGCTCACAAAATTCCTGAGCATTTAACATTCAACCAGTAGGCACTGGCTCTAGCACATGAAGGACCGTGGAAAGTCATGTTCCACAAGATACTGGTTTTCTCTGGTGCTTTGAAGTGGCACCTTACTGTGACCTGAAACCCAGCTTGAGTCCTGACAGGCAGAGCCTTTAAGACTGTCCTTACTTTATCACAATCCCACCAAGATCTGAGGCTCTCATTTTATCCTTTAAAAAACTCAAAAGTTCTTGTTCCATTTTCCAGACAGTCCGAGTGTCAGTTAAAACCTGATAAGGAACTAAGGCAGAAAGACTGTAAAAGCCAAATGCATTTTCTCTGAAGTCTCAAGAATGACTCTGTGTATCTTGGTATGAGGGATGCATGGTGCCAGAGGTTGACCAGACATATTTGGTTATCTTGGTGTCTTGTCTCTTAACTACAAGGGGATTTACAGTGGCTGGAGAGGGGTGGCTTTGCACATGATAAGAAGTAGAAAGAGTTTTAAGGCCTCGTATAGCTTTTGAGAAGCACTGAGTGGCTGCTTACCTCCAGTATCTTGGTTCCAGATCTTCACCTTGGAGTCGTGTGCTGAGGTAGCAATCATAGGTAGCAAGGCCAAGGATCTTGGTAGGAAGACACAGGATGCAACTGTCTGTAAATGTCCCTTGTACTCACATATTCTGTCTCTTGTCTGCCTTAGGTCCCACAACTGCAAAATAATGACATGGGCCAGCTCATACACACACACACACACACACACACACACACACACACACACACACACACTCACTAATATCCATCCTTCCACTCCCCAGGACCCACCCCCCCCCAAAAAAAGATGAGCGGTCTTAAGTCTCTATGAACTGTTATAATGCCCATTTTACAGGTGAGGGAATAGAGAATTATGAGCAGAATTTTTTGGTGGGTCCTGGGGAGTGGGAGGATGGATATTAGTGAGGGTGTGTGTGTCTGTCTGTCTGTCTGTCTGTGTCTATGTCTGTATGTATGTGTGTATGTATGTATTCCCCTCCATCTATGTATTTAGGCAGCCAAATGAAGCTCTTATCTTCATCCACTATACCCAACCACCCATCCATCCAGTACTAATTTTAGCATCAACTATGTCTCGAACAACACTGTCTATGGATATGCCAGAAGGGTTGCTACCTTTTCCCTAATTAGGGAAGCAAAAGCTCATAATTCTGCAGTATGATGGAACAGTATGGGTTTCCTCATTTTCTGTGACAAGCACATATAGGTTCTGTGGGGACCCCGCAGTTAAGAGCACCTTCTCAGATGTACATACGGGTGCAGACACTCTAATTTGCTGCCTAGTGCCTCCAATAAAGGAAGTGACAGTCCTGCCAGTTCTACTCTTATTGATACAGATCAGACCACACGAGGAGAATAATGCTCAGCACAGAGAGCAAACTGAATGGTGTCTAAAAACAATGAGCTCACAGGAGACAGTGTCATCTCTTATCCAACTTGGATAAGAGATGCTACATCAGAAGCTTGCATACCCTAATCTATCACTTCTAAGGGGTGTGGTCCTATATAAGAGATTTCAACTTGCCATGCCTCCATTCCCTCAACTGTAAGATGGGCATTATAACAGCACCTAACTCACAGAACTTATTTTAGGGATTAAATGAAGTCATGCATGGAACCTTCCCAACATAGCGTAAAGGTATGATAATCTCAGAGCTGCAACTGTTTTTGGAAACTAGATCATTATTTTTACTGATAATCTGCAATTATGAACCTAAGGAATTTTGGAGGAGCCTAAAGAGTATGCGGAAATTACTGCAAGGAAGGTATATGGATAAAGGATGGGGTAGGCCCTGGACCAACTCTAAGGTGCCATACTTCCCCTAAAGAGCTTAAACTTCTTTTATCCTAGCCACATGTACAAAGAGAATCCATGTGGCTCTGCAAGCAGTCCCTTGCTTCTGTATGTAAGTTCCACTAGGAGGAAGGAAGTTGGGGCATCAGCAGCCAGCTGTGTTTAATTCTTCTCTATCCTGACTCCCATCCCATGTCTCTTGTCTACTATGAATTCAGAGTCCCAGGTTAACAGATGTTTCCTTTTTCTTTTCTTTTTTTTTTTTTGGTGCTGGTTTTTTGAGACAAGGTCTCATGATGTAGTCCTGGCTAGCCTGGAACTCACTATATAGATCAGGCTGGTCTCAAACTCACAGAGATCTGCCTGTCTCTTGCCTCCTGAGTGCTGGGATTAAAGGCATGCACCATCACACCTGGCCCAGTAGATGTTTCTTAAAAGAAGCAGCTGGAATGCAAAGGGCCATTCACAGTATGCACTTGAAATAGACCTGTGCCTTTTCAGAGCCTGTCTGCATGGCTCCTCAAAAGGCATGAGGGAGGCCAGGGCAGCCTATTCATCAGTGAGCAGACATCTGACCCCAGTCTTACTGTGGCTTCACAGCCTTCACCCCCAAAGCCACTGCTGCAGGAGATGCATCTGTGTCCATCCACACTGACTTCGCAATGGGTCTGGATGTGCTGCTTTGTGGGAAACATGTGAGCTATCTGAAGCCTCCGACTGTCCCATAATCTGAAAGGAATTAAAGAAGAAAATAACTTTGTGGTCAATGGGACTGAAACATACCTGTGATATCCCATTACTATGGCTCTTTGCTGCCAGTCAGAATGGAATGTCATAATTTACCAACTCTAAAGCCAACCGCTGCCACCTGAGTTCTTTCTATTTGAGATCTATTGAGCTTGGAGAAGAGATGCTTCATTCAAAGCTTGCAATACCCTAATCTACCACTTTTAAGGGGTGTGGTCCTGTGAAAGAGATTTCAACTTGCCATATCTCTATTCCCTCAACTGTAAAATGGGCATTTTAACAGTTCATAGAGACTTAAGTCCACTCATAAGACCACTCATTTTTTTTTTTTTTTTTGAGACAGGGTCTTCCTGTGGCTCCATTTGTCCTAGAACTCACTAGATAGACTTGGTTGGCCTCAAACTCACAGAGATCCGCCTGCCTCTGCCTCCCAGGTCCTGGGATTAAAGGTGTGTATGACCACGCCCAGCCTTAGACCACTCATCTTAGTGGTCCTTTAGGATACTGCTTTCAATGGACAAGAAGCCAATTTTATGCCTATGACTTAAATTTTTCAAAAAGATACTTGACTGTTGTTTTGAGCCAGGTCTTGCTATGCAATCCAGGCTGCAATCTTCCTGCCTCAACCTCCTGAGTGCTAAGTCCAGATCTACTGTGCCAGCCAAAAAATAGTTAGGAGTGAGCCATCATCATCCCATGTTCAGAACTAGGCTTTGACCGACTTTGGCCTTGGAGTCCACTGGAGAGCGCTGTGCTTTGCCTCTCGTCTCAGTGTTACCTCTGTATCTCACTCCCATTTTCTAGTAAAAAAAATCTCTTCTGAGAGCCCAATTTTTTTTTTTTTTTGTCTTTTTGAGACAGGGTCTCCCTGTAGCCCCAGCTGTCCTAGAACTCACTATGTAGACCAGGCTGGCCTTGAACTCACAGAGATCTGCCTGCCTCTGCCTCCCAAGGGCTGGGATTAAAGGCGTGCGCTACCACGCCTGGCCTGAGAGCCCAAATTTTGAGCCATGCTGTCAGTCTGAGAACTGTGAATTTTGTGACTCCCTGACCTAGATTCTGCTTTCTCAGAGGAGACTGATAGCTGGGAGACTGGAAACCCCAGGAGTCAGGCAAGGCATGAAAGCAGAGCTGGGCAGCCTGCCAGGTGGACCAGCAGGTGACAGTCTGAGGCTAGTCTAGACACATACACACACTGGGAACTGGCTGGGGCAGCTGCTTCAAAGCATTCTGAGCAGGGCCTTTTCCTGACCTATCTCGGACACACAGTCTACCCAGAAGCTCCCGGGCCCAGAACAGAGTGGTCCCAGCAGCAGCCAGCAATAGAGAGCTGGAAAGCCTGAGGAGGGCACAACAGCATGGAGAGCAGAGTAGAAGCAGAGTCATGTAAGCACGGGAGCCACAAACCTTCACCAGAAACACTTCCACAGCGGCTCAGTAGCCCACCTGATGGTCTTATCCTCTGAGGTCTGCAGTATATATGACTCTCTGGGGACCCAGCACAGGTGAGTGACCTGGAGCAAACAAAGTATTGAGCATGTCTCCATGTCAGGCCATGCCTCTGCTGCAGTTCCACAGCAGTTTGATGACCCACATCCCTCACCTCCTCTCAAGGATTCTCAACTGTTGAGTTTGGACCAGTAGGGACATTGTTCCATGGCTGGCAGTCCTCTGCCTGTTCATCTCCTTGCCACTCGGCAGCCATGGCAGCAGCAGGCTGGCTTTGTACTGCAGATGCTTGCGGTCAGTCTTGGAGTTCTGAACCCCAGCCAATGGTGGTAGGCAGGTGACAGCCACAAGAGCAGTCCCTGTGCTAAGCAAGGCCTCTTGAACTCTTCCTGTAACAGCTCAGGGGTTCATAAGAGTGGCACAGGTCCTTCCTGTCCCTGCAGCTCTGACTGAACAGCATGAAAGAGTTTTCAAAACAAGCTAGGGAACAGGATTTTGCTTTCCTCAGCATAGCATCTTCACAAATAGGGCATGGGGCAAGTGCATCTTGCCATTGGCAGATGTCTTCAAAACTAGAGTAGCTGATGACTAAACTCTGACAACCACTAGAGGAACATTTGCCATGTGTCAAGAACAATGACAGGTGCTTCACATACATAGCATCTCATCTAATCATCTGAAGAATCTTGCCTAATGACATCTCTTTCCCCACATTATAAATGAAGACATTTACACTCTAAGAGCTTAAAATAACACAATACAGCCCTTAAAGCTAATGAGTGATAGATTCATGGTTTGATGCCAGGGCTGGGAGTATAGCTTAGAAGTACAGTGTTTGCTTAGCAAGTACAAGGCTTGGAGTTCAAAACCCAGCATTGGAAACAAATGAAAACAACAAACCAAAATAAAAAAAAACCAAAACCAAAAACAAACCCCACACAAACACTTTTGGAAGCCAGTGTGACTGATCCCAAAGGCGATGCAAATTCTATACCACTCAACTCCTGCAGAGCAAAGGTTGGACTTATTTCTCTGTGTGATGCTACATATTCAGAGAGCAGCCACCTCGGTGTACATAAGCCTTAGGCTTCTGCAGGACACGGCACTGTGTCCTCTGTCATATTTCTATTCCTAACAGTGTCTGACCTACCAAAACTGTGGAAAAATTACACTTAAAAATTTTTTAAATTTATTTTTATTTTATGCGTATAAATGTTTTGCCTGCATGTATGTAAGTGAGCCTGTGTTGTGCAATGCCCACAGCAGACAGAATAGGGTGTTGGATCCCCTAGAACTGGAGTTACAGTTGTTAGCTACTCTACAGGAACCAAATCCAGGTCCTCTGCAAAAGCAGTCAGTGCTCTTAATCATTGAGCCATCATCTCTTTAGCCCACCAAAATTTGAAGAAGTAAATGAGGATAACGCTCTCTTTGCTCCTCCCTCTCTCCTCTCTCTTCTCCCCAGTGACCCCTCTCCACTGAACCCAGGCCTCCCTTATGCTAAACATTCACTCTTATCTACCATAAACGAGGCCCTAATGCCCTTCTCTCACCCCATGCTCCCTTCCACTGCCCTGTTTTATGACACCTCCGAATTCATACCAGATTCCTGGAGACACTTGCTCTCTCCACACACTGTCCAGTCCTCACGTCCCACAGAAGCAAGCTATTGTCCCGAGAGCCAGTGCATAGCTGTGACGAGTCTTTGAAAACAATGGTGAGAAAACACAACAGCCATGAGCTGGGATGTGCACAGGGGCTTAGGGAAAGCACCAAGGTGCTGGCAGGAGATCTGCTTTACTCTACCTGGACTCATAGCCAAGCCGGTGACCACCATGGCATGGCCAGACAGCTGCTGCCTGGGCTGTGAGGAGCCATGCAGGTCCCACATCATGACAGTCCTGTCTCGAGAGGCACTGAAGAATTGGCTCGATTTGGGAATACAGGCTATCTGCTCAGAGAACAAAGAAAAGCAGAAATAGGGCAGGTGTGTGTGCTAGACTAGACTTTAAAATTAGAAGATAGCTTTGTATACCCCTCCCCTGGTGGAGACCACTGCCCTCTTTGAACTCTTCAGAAAGCATGCAAAATTGCCAGTAGCCAAGATGTCTATGATGGCAGAGCTAGACAGGCAATTGTGCAGTCACAGGTTCTGAAGTGCAGCATCCCATATGTTTAGATTATAAAAAACTATGCCTTGGGGATGGAGAGATAGCTCAGTGGTTAAGAACACTAGCTACTCTTGCAGAGGACCCGGGTTCAATTCCCAGCACTCACATGGCAGTTAACAACCGTCTGTAATTCCAGTTCCAGGGGAATCCAACATTCTCTTCCAATCTCACTAGGCATTGTACAACATGGGTGCACTTACACACATGCAGGCAATACAGTCATACACACGAAAATAAAAATAATGTTTTTTTTTAAAAAACGATACCTTATTTATACTGTTGTATGAACATTTGCTCTGTACCTTACAAACAGGTCACATTTTATTGTAAATTGTTTCCTGAGCTCCTGCAGAGAAATGTCCTTTCATCTGTCTACCCTTTGTTCCTAAATACCTGTTTAGAGCACTCTACCCCTGAGAAGAAAACCTTGAAAGTTAGAGACTCAGCGTTCTTTGTTCTAGGGAGCAGGGAGCCATCTTTCCTTAATATTAAATTGTCTTGTGTGTAATATTTTATTTTATATCTTTTTTTGGGGGGGGTCTTTTTGAGACAGGGTCTCCCTGTAGCCCCAGCTGTCCTGGAACTCACTATGTAGACCAGGCTGGCCTTGAACTCACAGAGATCTGCCTGCCTCTGCCTCCCGGGTGCTGGGATTAAAGGCGTGGGCCACCACACCTAGCTTATTTATTTCTTAAAATATTTTATTATTTTTATGTGTATGTGTGTGTTGCCTGCATGTAGGTAAGCGCACCCGTGCTGTGCAATGCCCGTGGAACACAGAAGACGCTTCCGGATCCTCTGGTACTGAAGTTACACACAGTTGTTAACTGCCATG
>NW_008338996.1:10040456-10045544 GCF_000622305.1 Nannospalax galili | reverse complement strand
GACCAGGCTGGCCTCGAACTCACAAAGATCCACCTGCCTCAGCCTCCCAAGTGCTGGGATTAAAGGTGTGTGCCACCACACCCAGCTTATTATTTTTATTTTTTATGTGTATAAGTGTATTACCTGCATGTATGTAAGTACACTCATGTCATGCAATGCCCACAGAGGTCAGAAGAGGGCGTCAGATCCCCTGGAACTAGAGTTTCAGACAGTTGTTAGCCACCAGGTGGGTGCTGGGAACCAAACCTGGGTCCTCTGCAAGAGCAGTCGGTGCTCTTAACCACTGAGCCATCTCTCCAGCCCCATGTAATATTTTATTCTGATACTGTGCCATCCCACTTTTTGTCCGCCACTACCCAGTTATGTAGGACATAGCACTCCACATACACACTTTGTTTAGCTTTAATTTTTGTTTTCTTTTTGTCTTTTTGAAGCAGAGTCTCCTTGTAGCTCCAGCTGGCCTAGAACTCACTATGCAGACTAGGTTGGCCTCCATCACACAGGGATCCACCTCCAGAGTGCTGGGATTAAAGGCATGAGCCACCATACGTGGCTGGCCCTTAAGAAAAAAAAAAATTTGGTCTTTTTGAGGCAGGGTCGCCCTGTAGCTCCCAGTGGTCTGGAACTCATTATGTAGACCAGGCTGGCCTTGATCTCATAGAGATCCACCTGCCTCTGCCTCCCAAGTGCTGAGATTAAAGGAATTTGCCACCATGCCCAGCAAAAATACTTATTTTTAATTATTTTTTATTTATTTTTATGTGTGTGTTTTGTCTTCATGTAAGTGTACCACATGCATGCAATGCCCACACAGGCCAGAAGAGGGTATTGGATCCCCTGGAACTGGAGTTATAGACAGTTGTTAGCCATCATATGGGTGTTGGGAACCAAATTCAGGTCCTCTGCAAGAGCAGCCAGTGCTCTTAACTGCTGAGCCATCACTCCAGCCTCAAATATTTATTTTTATGAGTGTGTCTTGCATGAGCCTATGTGAGTGTAGGTGCCTGTGGAGGCCAAAAGGCAGTGCCAGATCTCCTGGAATTGGAGTTATAGATGGTTATGAGCTTTCCAATATGAGTGCTTAACCGAACTCCTGTCCTCTGTAAGAGCAGTATGCCCTCTTAACTGTGGAATCATCTCTCCAGTCCCTTTGTTTTGCTTTTTGAGACAGAGTGTCATGTAGCCCAGATTGGCCTAGAATTGCTAACCATCCTTTCAAGTGTGGGTGTTTGCTATTATAATCTACTATTTCTAGATTTATCTCCTCTTTGATTTCTTCTTTGACCTATGTTTGTGTGCATGCGCATGTACATATGCCGTGCACATACTGTCATAAAAATGACCACTTTATTTATTTATTTTTTTTGTCTTTTTAAGACAAGGTCTCCTTGTAGCCCCAGCTATCCTGGAACTCACTATGTAGACCAGGCTGGCCTCAAACTCACAAAGATCCGCCTGCCTCTGCCTCCTGAGTGCTGGGATTAAAGGCGTGTCCCACCACGTCCGGCTTCACTTTAACTATTTTTAAGTATACAATTCAGTAGCATCAAGTATATTCACATTGTTGAGCAATCTTCAACACTCTCCCTCACCCAAACTGAAACTCTGTACATTCTTCCCTCTCTACAGCCCCTACAGGCCACTCCTCTATTGCCTCTGTGAATCTATTACAGGGAGCTCATATAAATGGAATCACATGGCTGTTCTTTTCTGTCTAGCTTCTTTCACTAAACATGTTTCTAACATTCATTTATGTTGTAACAAGTATCAGAATTTTATTTTTTTCACCACAGTACTGAGGATCCAAACCAAGGTTTCACCAGGCTAGGCAGGTGCTTTGCCACGGAGACACAGCCCCACTCCCAGAATTACATGCCTTTATAACGCTGGATAATATAATACTGCATTTGCACTGTCACATTCTTACCCATACCTTGGCAGGTATTTGGTTTCTTCCAAGTTTGAAGTGCTTTGCTTGCTCCTCCTGGCATCAGATGAAGCCTTTTCATTTTTTGTTGAGGTTGAACATATCTACAGCTATTAGCTATTTCTTTATTCATTTCCAAATTCCAAATTCCTTTCAGAATAATCATCTGATAATTACCTTAGTGATTTCCCGCTCATGCCCTTTGAACCTTTTCACCACATTTCCAGTTTTCCAATTATAGGCCACAGCTGTCTGCAGAGAGATAGAAGAGTTTAGTCTACTCTCTCCTTTTTTAATGTAACTGAAACTAGCCTGCACTTCATCCCGCTGGCAGCTAACTTCTTCTCTTAAGAGACTTGTGCTGACAGAGGTTTAACATCCAAAATATATAAAGAACTCAAAAAACAAAGAATCAAGAAACCAAATGATCCAATTAAAAGATGGGCTAAAGATCTAAACAGAGTTCTCAAAGGAAGAAATAAAGATGGCTAAGAAACATCTCAAAAAGTGTTCAACACCGTTAGTAATTAGGGAAATGCACATTAAAACCACCCTAAGGTATCATCTTACCCCAGTCAGACTGGCTAGGATCAAGAGAACAAATGATACCAAATGCTGGTGAGGACGTGGAGAAAGGGGAACACTCATTCACTGCTGGTGGGACTGCAAACTCATGTAGCCTCTATGAAAAACAGTGTGGAGAACTCTTAAAAAATTAAAAATGAACCTACCATATGACCCGGTTATATCACTCCTTGGCATATACCAAAAGGACTCATCCTATTGTAGAGACACTTGTACAACCATATTTGTTGCAGCTCTTTTCACATTAGCTAAGAGTATCAAACAACCTAAGTGCTCCTCAACTGACAGGTGGTTAACAAAAATGTGGTATATTTACATAATGGAGTTCTATTCAGCAGTAAAGAAAGATGAAATCATGAAATTTTCAGGTAAATGGATGGATCTATGAAGTAACACAGACTCAGAAAAACAAACGACGTATGTTCTCGCTCATATGTGGATCCTAGCACCAAATCCTTTTAAATTCCAGGTCCTTTCAATAAAATGATGCTATATAGCAGTCCTTTCTGCATGAAATAACTACCATCATCACGACTTCGGCTCAGCCTGATTGCTAAACATAGTCACAATTGGGCTTGTTGACGGTTGTGCTCATTCATTAAAGGAGCCAAGCAGGGTCACTGGACCCTCACCCAAGTATCCAGCCACTCTTCCCAGCCAACTAGTCCAGCTTTGGAAGACAAAAGAAAAACAAGGAAGACCCCAATAGAGGGATGCTTTTTGAAGCCCTTGTCAAGAAACTCCAATGGACTCATATGAACATTTGAAAATTGCCCTGTTCTGACTTTTTCTAGTTCCCTGTCTTGAACTTGCTTTTTTTTTTTCTTTTTGAGACGGGGTCTCCTTGTAGCCCCAGCTGTCCTGGAACTCACTATGTAGACCAGGCTGGCCTCGAACTCACAAAGATCCACCTACCTCTACCTCCCAAGTGCTGGGATTAAAGGTGTGCGCAACCACGCCCAGCCCCTGTCTGGAACTTGTAATGCTAATTACTCTTGCCTTTACTTCTCCTTCACATCTCCTATTCGTGATTCAAGGGCTCTCTTCTTCCCTTAGAGACAAGTTATGCAATTTGGGAGTCTTTCAGATAGACCCACTGAAGGGGTACTCCAATTGCCTCACCCTGCATCCCTGTTCAGCATGGAAGCCAGAGCAGACTGTGTCCCGATTCCCTATTGGCAATTTGGGTAGCCCCTTCAGAGGATGTCATGATAAGAATAGGAAGTAGGAATTGGCTAGGCAGTTAGGGTAAAAAGACCCCAAAGAAATGTAGCCAATTTCTGGACTAAAAGTCAAAATGTCCTTGGGCCTGTTACCAACATACTCTGTTCCAAAGGCCAAAAATGTCAAAAGTATTTGGGAGCTTGTATCTAATCCTTAAAAGATTTTAGGATTACCTCTTCAGAGGGGGGAATGTTGGAGGGGAGGGAGTGGGCATGGATTTGATCAAAACACCTTATATGCATGTGTGAAATTCTCAATAAAGTTTTTGTAAAAATTAAAAAAAAAAGAGGGAGACTTGTGCCAAGCACTAGGGTTTTAAGGTATTCCGTGTTCTCTTAAATTTCTTTTCTTTCCCCTGGATCATTCCTTTTTCTCCCTAGAAACTGGACCATCCCTCCACACCTTGCTTAAGAGTTTGGGCTAATGTTCCCCAAGGAGAATGGACTCAGCATGAGGTTCTCTCTGTAGCTGAAGGAGAATTCTATGTGAGATGAGATCATTTTCTTTCTATTATATTGCTCTTTGTTTTTGGTTTTGTTTTCAAATTCATATTTCAACCACTTTTAAATGTATAGTTCAGTAATTTTAAGAGCACCCACACTATTTTGAAAAGATTTTTTTTCCTTGTCTTTTTGAGGCAGGGTCTCCTTATAGCCCCAGCTGTCCTGGAACTCGCTATGTATACCAGGCTAGCCTTGAACTCACAGAGATCTGCCTGCCTCCCAAGTGCTGGGATTAAAGGCGTGCGCCACCACGCCCCACTAAGATTTCATTTTTTTATTTCAAAAAAGAACTCATTCAGCCAGGTATAGTGGTGCATACCTTTAATCCTAGCACTCGGGAGGCAGAGGCTGGTAGATCTCTGTGAGTTCAAGGCCAGCCTGGTCTACATAGTGAGTTCCAGGCCGTCTGAAGCTATAGGGCTGTAGGAAGTCCCTGTTTCAAAAACAAAACAAAACAACAAACAAAAAAAAAAAACCCAAGAAAGAACTCATCCATAATCCCATCTGCCAAAGAGAATCACAATCAAAATTTTCTGTACGGGCTGGAGAGATGGCTCAGCAGTTAAGAACACTGGTTGTTCTTGCAGAAGACCCAGGTTCAAATCCCAGCACCCACATGGCAGCTAACAACTGTCCGTAACTCCAGTCCCAAGGGATCCGACAGCCTCTTCTGTCCTCTACGAGCATTGCATGACACTGGTGCACTTACCTACATGCAGACAATACATGCATACACATAAAATAAAAATAAATAAAATTGCCGGGCGTGGTGGCACACACCTTTAATCCCAGCACTTGGGAGGCAGAGGCAGGCGGATCTCTGAGTTCAAGGCCAGCCTGGTCTTCATA
>NW_008338996.1:10034726-10040415 GCF_000622305.1 Nannospalax galili | reverse complement strand
AAAATTTCTGTACATATACATTAACATCTTATTGTAAGCATTTCACTCTCTACACAGAATTTTTTGAGACAGAATCTCATGTAGTCCTAGATGGCCTGGAACTAGCTACATGGATCAGGCTGGCCTCAAACTTGTGGTAAACCTCCTAGGGCCTCCACCTCCCAAGTGTTAGGATTATGGGTGCACCCTCTCCTAAGTAAAATTTTAAAGCATTTTCTGGATGAGTATCTACAGTTAATTGCTACAGAATAAAGAGCAAACACTACAGTGGCCTGAGCCCCTGTTGCATTTGACCTACTGGTTCCCAGTCTATACAATGGACTCTCACAAGAGTGAAAGAGGTTCATCTAAACAAAATTTTTTTGGATCTAAAATGATATAGATGTTAAGACAAAACGCTGCTGATTAAGTTTAGGTGTACCCTGCTTTGAGGTATTAACCTTTAAAGTAAGGGCACATTACAACCAGTGAAATTCAGTCTGTAAACAAATTGTCTACTGGAAATAAGGGGTATCATGATTCTCAAAAGGAGTCAGCCTTGCTGCTACCAGTATGCTAGCAGTGCCTGCTAGGAGATCACAATACGAATGCTAGAAAGCAGCTGAATTCAAAGCGATGGTGCAGAAAAGACCAAAACAGAAAAGAAGAGTCAGTACATACCAGTGCACACTTGGGGGGGGGGGGCGTGGAGGCATTGCACGCAGTGGAGGCTTGGGGGTGTGGTCAGTGCACACCAGCATAGACTCAGGGGTGGAGGAAGAGTCAGTGCATACCAATGTGGACTTGGCGGGGAGCATAAAGGAGGCAATTAGAGAACTCTTTTTTCTGACTCCAGTGTCTGCATGTAACTGTGAAAATGAGTTGGGTGGGATAATGATACCTCCATAGTGTGAGGCTCTCATTTAATTCTGACTCTCTCAGGACACTGGTGTTACTACACCCCCTCAACAGATCAGGAAACTCAAGCTCAGAAAAAGGGAAGATTTGCCCAAAGGGACAGGAAGTAGGAGCGCCACTCAGTCCTTCCAACTTTGAGCCCTGCTGCCATATGGAAATGCAGAGCTAGGCTTTCACTGACTTTCTAGATTCTCCTTTCCTGAAGTGAACTGGTTTCTGAGGAAGCACTGAAAACCTCACCTTGTCTTTTCCTCCAGAGACACAAAGGTCAGAATTCAGAGTAGCAACCACTGAGACAGGATCCAGGTGGGCCAGGCTATACTCCTGAGAGGCTTTAGTTGAGGTTCTCTCTTCTATAATCCCATCAGGCCTGCTACAGAGAGGATGGAAAATGAGGCAAGTGCCCGGGAGCAGGCAGGGGAGCAAGGAGGCACAAGAGTGTGGTCTCTGGCAGCAGTGCAGGCCAGGCTGACAGGAAAGAGGAAAAGGGGCAGAGAAAGAAGAGCTGCTGACAATGCCAGAAATAGTACTGTTTATTCAGAAAATGCCCAGAATGGCTGAGTTACTGAAATCTGATGAAGGGGAATCCCAAAGCCAGGAGACTTTGCTCTCACTACAGACTGCACCCAAAGACACAGGGCCCCTCTGTATGCAGGTGTATGTACTATCTCATGAGGTGATCACTTCTTATCTAAAAGAAAACACATCAAGTATGTGGGACGATCACCAACCCACACTCCAGGCTTTGCTTTCTTTAGTAGAGAATTTTAATGATGCATGATAAAATTGGGGACCCCTGGGCAGGATCACTGCACCTGTACTTGTAAGTGCTGTGTCTGAGTTTGCTCTGCAGTTTCCCCATCACAGCCCAGAGCCTACAGGGAACCTTCTGAGGAGGAGCTGGTTTCAGCTGACATCTGAGTAACAGCATCCCTTGCAGTTGCTGAGAGTTGTGTTCCCTGTGTAGGAAAGAAAACATATGGTGAATTTCATTAAGTCCAAAATAGTAGTAGGGTTAGGCTACATTATTAACCTATCGGTATGTAGGGTGCCTGTCCTCTATAAAAAGAGAGTGGCTGCATGTATTTGCTTTTCTTCCTTTCCTTGCTTCATTCTTTTGGCCCTCGCTGCAGCTGTCAATACAGCGTTAGCAGATAAATACAGAACGAATGTTCAAAAGTACTAAAAATTGGTGTGCGCGTGTGTGTGCGTGTATGCGTGTGTGTGTCCGTGTGCGTGTGTGTGTGTAGAGGCCAGAGTGTGACACCCCAACCTTGGTGTCACTACTCCAAAGCCATTCACTTTGTTTTTTGAGACAGGGTCTCTCACTGAGGAGACTTAGGGCTCACCAGTTAGGTCAGGCTGGCAGGGCAGTGAGCCCCAGAGATCTACCTGTCTCTGCCTCCTTGGTGCTAGAATTACAAGTGAGCACCGCCCTGCCCAGCTTTCTACCTGGTACTAGAGATCAAACTCAGGTCTTCATGTTTGTTCAGTAAACTCTTACCAACTGAAGCTATTTCCCCAGCCCAGCAATTATTTTTAAACTGATTTAAACATTACACGATGTGAATATGTATTGGATGATAGATGGATGGTGTCCTATTAAATGTATAGTTTTGTTCGTATGTATTAGTTGAAAACTAATTTTAAAAATGTTTTTCAGGGGCTGGAGAGATAGCTCAGTGGTTAAGAGCACTGGCTGCTCTTGCAGAGGACCTGGGTTCGATTCCCAGCACCCACATGGCGGCTAACAACCATTCATAATTTCAGTTCCAGGGGATCTGACACCCTCTTCTGACCTCCACAGGCACTGTACGACATGGATGCATTTACATACATGCAGACAATACACTCATACACATAAAACATATATTTTTAAATGTTTATTATTTTTATTTTATGTGTATGAGTGTATTGCCTGCACGTATACAAATGCAATGCTGTGAGTTCAGAAGAGGGCATCGGATCCCCTGGAACTGTAGTTACAGACAGTTGGGTGCTGGGAATTGAACTCGGGTCCTCTGCAAGAGCAGTCAGTGCTCTTAACCACTGAGCCATCTCTCCAGTCCCCACACAAAATATATTTTTAAAAACTGTTTTTGGCTGGGCATGGTGGCGCACGCCTTTAATCCCAGCACTTGGGAGGTGGAGGCAGAGGCAGGCGGATCTCTGTGAGTTCAAGGCCAGCCTGATCTACACAGTGAGTTCCAGGACAGCTGGGGCTACAGGGAGACCCTGTCTCAAAAAGACTTAAAAAAAAAAAAAAAAAAACCAAAACTGTTTTTGAGCCAGGGATTGTGGTGCATGGCTTTAATTCCAGCATTTGGAAGGCAGAGGCTAGTGGATCTCTGTGAGTTGGAGGCCAGCCTGGTCTACACAGCAAGTTCCAGACCACCTAGGGCTACATAGTGAAACCCTGTCTCAAAAAAACAAAAATAGGGGGCTGGAGAGATGGCTCAGTGGTTAAAAGCACTGATTGCTCTTGCAGAGGACCCAGGTTCAATTCCTAGCACTCACATGGGAGCTAACAACCATTCATAACTCCAGGTCCAGGGGATCCGGCACCCTCCTTTGATCTCCACAGCATCGCATGACATGAGTGCATCTACCTATATGCAAGCAATACACTCATATACATAAAATAAAAATAATAAAAAATAAGCCAGGCGTGGTGGCGCACGCCTTTAATCCCAGCACCTGGAAGGCAGAGGCAGGCAGATCTCTGTGAGTACAAGGCCAGCCTGGTCCACATAGTTCCAGAACAGCTGAGGCTACAGGGAGACCCTGTCTCAAAAAGACCAAATAATAAAAAAAAAAAAAAGTAAAAATAAATGCTGCACTCAGGCCTTGGTACATGTTTCACTGATAGAACAGTTGCCTAGCACACACATTGCCTGAGATTGACCCCTAGTAACACACATACACACACACACACAGAGAGAGAGAGAGAGAGAGAGAGAGAGAGAGAGAGAGAGAGAGAGAAACATTTTAAAAACCTACATTCAGGAGGCTGAAGCAGAAGGATCTCTACTGTGAGTATGAGGCCAGCCTGGGTTACATAGGCTCTGTCTCAAAGAAATCTCAGAAATGAAAAAATAAATATTTTTAAAACACTAAGCTCACTGGGCGTGGTGGCACACGCCTTTAATCCTAGCACTTGGGAGGCAGAGGCAGGTAGATTGCTACAAGTTTGAGGCCAGCCTGGTCTACATAGTGAGTTCCAGGCCAGCTGGGGCTAACAGAGAGACCCTGTTTCAAAAAAAAAACAAAACAAAATAAATAAATAAAACACTAAGTTGTTCCTCAGTAAGTTGAAGACAAACCTGTCCTATGCTCCAGAAATTCCACTCTTGGACATACAAGTATTGAATCAAAAGTTGGCACACACATGCTCATATAGCAACTGCTTACTGCAGCCTGTAGATGAAAAAAATTTAGCAGATGGACGCATAAACAAAGCGTGGTCCACCCATACAATGAACGATTATTCAGTCATAAAAAGGACAGATACATGCCAGTTTGGCTGAACCCTGAAAGCACCGTGCTAAGTCCTCCAGACACAGAGGACTGAATAATACATGATCCTGCTTACCTGAAATATCCACAGCTGGCAAATCTATAGTGACAGTAAGCAGATTAGTGCTGCTAAGAGCCAAGCTAAGGTGGAGAATGGGGGGTGGGGGTGTGACTGCTTACTAAGTACAGTTTCTTTTGAGGGTGATAAAAATGTCATGAAACTAGATAGTAGTAAGAGATGGTTGCACAACACTGTCTGTGCACAAAAATGTCATTAAAGGTAAAATTATAAGATTTATGTTTCGGGGCTGGAGTGATGGCTCAGCAGTTAAGAGTACTGACTGCTCCTGCAGAGGACCCTGGTTCAATTCCCAGTACCCCCATGGCGGCTAAGAATCGTCCTTAACTCCAGCTCCAGGGGAATCTGACACCCTTTTCTGACCTCTTCAGCCACAACACAGGTACACTCATACATTCAGGCAATATACTTGTACACATAAAATAAAAATAATAAATAGGGGGCTGGAGAGATGGCTCAGTGGTTAAGAACACTGGTTCCTCATGCAGAAGACTGAGGTTTGACTCCCAGCAGCCACATGGCAGCTAACAACTGTCCATAACTCCAGTCCCGGGCACCGACAGCCTCTTCTGACTTCCACGGGAATTGCACAACACGGGTACACTTATCTACATGCAGGCAATACACACGTATACATAAAATAAAAATAATAAATAAAATTTAAGAAAAGAATAATAAAATATTTTTTAAAATTTATGTTTTGGGCTGGAGAGATGGCTCAGCAGTTAAGAACACTGACTGTTCTTGCAGAAGACCTGGGTTCGATTCCCAGCATTTACGTGGCAGCTAACAACTGTCTGTAACTCTAGTTCCAGGGGATCTGACAGCCTCTTCTGTCCTCTGCAGGCATTGGATGACATGGGCGCACTTACCTACATGCAGGCACTACACTCATACACATAAAATAATAAATGAGGGGCTGGAGAGATGACTTAGTGGTTAAGAGCACTGACTGCTCTTGCAGAGGACCTGGATTCAATTCCCAGCACCCACATGGTGGCTATGAACCATCCTTAACTCCAGTTCCAGGGGAATCCGAAGCTCTCTTCTGGCCTCCCTGGCACTGCATGACACGGGTGCACTCACATACATGCAGGCAATACACTCATACAGATAAAATAAAAATAATAAATAAAATATTTTTTAAAAAATAATATTTTTCTTAAAAAAATTATGTATGGCGCACGCCTTTAATCC
>NW_008338996.1:10026978-10034709 GCF_000622305.1 Nannospalax galili | reverse complement strand
CCCAATGAGTTTATATCCATGCTCAGGTGGATCGCAGAAAGTAACCGACTATGACTAGTAATAATCAGATACATAGAGATTAGAGACACACGTGCAAACATCTAAGCGTTAGTAGCACTAAAAATGTGTTTTCTGTGTGAAACAGTATATTTTAAAATGAAATGGAGAGCTTTTTTAAAGGTTAAAACCTCATAGCCAGGTGTGGTGGCGCACGCCTTTAATCCCAGCACTTGGGAGGCAGAGGCAGGCAGATCTCTTTGAGTTCAAGGCCAGCCTGGTCTACATAGCGAGTTCCAGGACAGCTGGGGCTACAAAGAGACCCTGTCTCAAAAAAGACCAAAAACAAACAAACAAACAAACAAAAACAAAAAAAACCTCATTCAATTTTATGTCTTATAGGGTTATGCTGAGTTCAATACTGTATAACTGTATTAATTCAACTGTGAACCTACAAACTTACAGCCAATACTGAAAGAGATGCATCTTTGCTCTGGAAGTTGTTATTGATATGTTAATGCTGTAATGAAATGCTTCTTCTAATCATGTGGTTATTAAATAAATAATTTTTTTAAATTTATGTTTCAGTTATGATCATTTGGGGGGGGTTCTTTTTGAGACAGGGTCTCCCTGTAGTCCCAGCTGACCTGGAACTCACTACATAGACCAGGCTGGCCTTGAACTCAGAGATCCACCTGCCTCTGCCTCCCAAGTGCTGGGACTAACAGTGTGTGCCACCATGCCCAGCATGATCATTCTTTTTTTTATGTGTATGAGTGTATTGCCTGGTGTGTGTAAGTGTACCCGTGTTGTGCAATACACACAGAGGACAGAAGAGGGTGTCAAATCCCCTGGAACTAGAGTTATGGACAGTTGTTAGCTGCCATGTGGGTGCTGGGAATTGAAACCAGGTCTTTTGCAAGAACAACCAATGTTCTTAACCACTGAGTCATCTTTCCAGCCCCCAGTAATGATACATTTTTAAAAAATATTTTATTATTTTTATTTTATGTGTATGAGTGTATTGCCTGCATGCATATAAGTGCACCTGTGTCCCACAATGACTGCAGAGGTCAAAAGAGGGCATCGGATCCCCTGGAACTAAAGCTATGGACTGTTGTTAGCCACCATGTGGGTGCTTGGAATTGAACCCAAGTCCTCTGTAAGAGAAGAGCAGTCAGTGCTCTTATCCACTGAGCCATCTCTCCAACTTCAGTAATGATAAATTGTATACTGCATGTATTCTACTACAATAAACTAAATACTACATGTATATAATTGAAAATATAATCTACATTAGCAAAGCTTCTGAAATTGAAAAATGTATTGTGTGTGCTATGGCACACGTTTGGAGGTCAGAGGACAATTCTGCAGTCATCTCTCTTCTTCACCTTTATGTGTATTCCAGGGATCAAACTCAGGTTGCCAGGTTTGAGCAGCAAGCACCTTTACCCACTGAGCCATCTTGCCAGACCTAGTAAAGCTTCTTGAAGGAGAAGAACCTTAGTTATTTTAAGGAAGTTATGATTATTCTTACATATCGGGTTGTTTTTAAATTTCATTGCAGTACTTCTCCAATTCAGCATACCAGGATCACGAGGTTATTTTGCAGTAAGAATGAGATGCTAGAGATAATGACACTAATGAGATCACAGTGCTAACTATCCAGACCAGCAGTTCTCCAAATGTGATCTGAGGACACCAGGGGTTCCTGAGTCCCTCAGGGATGCCCAGAAGTCCTCCCTTCACCTTCTTCTAGTGTAAAGTCTGCTTTTCTTTCTGTATAATTTTTCACAATATACAATATACTGCAGTAGACCAAATGCAGAAGCAGGTACAAAGATTGAGCTGGTTTCTCTTTAAACTGAACATCAGATTTTCAAAAGCTTTTTCCAACTAAAATTTTTGGAAAGTTTTGTTTTGTTTTTTTTTTTTTTTAATTTTAGGTATGAGGTTTTTGCCTGTGTTTAGTGTGCCATCTGTGTGCAATGCCCACAGAGGCCAGAAGAGGGCATCAGATCCCCCAGAACTAGATTTCCAGATAGTTGTTGGCTGCTATGTGAGTGCTGGGAACCAAACCCAGGTCAAGAACAGCAAGTGCTCTTTCCAGCCCAAAAACTTTATTTTTAATAAATGGTGGCATTTATCGTAACATGCAACAGGCTGTTTGCTTGCTTGCTTACTTGTTTTTGGAGAGAAGATCTCATAGCCTGGTCTGGAACTTACTGTGTAACCCAGACTGGCCTTGAATTTGCAATCCTCCTGCCTTTGTCTCTCAAGTGCTGTTAATACAGGCATGCACCTACTATACCCAATTTGCAAGAGATTTGTTTTAGGTTTTAAATAAGCAAATATTTTTAAAACTTCTCAGCTTTACTGGCAGAAGAAGACAGTAAGCAGGAATCTGAACCCAATCTATAAACTACATAAACAAAGCTTGTTGGGGTCCTCAGTAATTAAAAATATTTCACTTATTTAATCTTTATTTTTGCCTACACGTACAGAAGTGCATCCCTGTTGTGCATAGTCCGTGGAGGCCAGAAGAGGGCGCTGGATTCCCTGGAACTGGAGGTAAGGATGGTTGTTTGCTAACATGCTGGTGCTGATAACTGAACCTAGATCATCTGCAAGAGCAGCAAGTGCTTTTAACCACCAAGCCATTTCTCCAGCCCCAAACTTTTTTTGCTATTGTTAAGACAGGGTCTCCCTGCCCAGCAGGCCTGGCACTCACTATATAGACCAGGCTGACCTCGATCTTATAGAGATCTGCCTGCATCCCTCTGCTTCCCAAGTGCTGGGATTAAAGGCCATGTCCAGGAAAGACCTCTAGAGCACTTAATGTTTGTATGCTAATCACTAATAACAAAAGAGAAACCAGAAGCTATGCCAGCACAAGCATATGCAGGACTGAAGGAATCTGACAGGTGTCAATCTAAACTGCCACTCCAGGTCCCAAGTCTTCCAACTAGTTATTCCCAAAATGCTATGGGCTAAGGGAAGTAGAGGGGGCAGTCAGAGCGGCCAGTCCCCACTTCTTCCAGGTTTCTGTTTAAAGAAGCTTTAAGAGGTGATTTATAAACATACAGCCTAGTTCCAGAAAGAACTGTCCACAGAGGGAACAGCAACTAAAACCTACCAAGTAGGTACTCTAGTTCATACAACCACCAGTAAGAAGTGGAGTTTCCCAGAAGAATTTCAGCCTACAGTCTGAGGGACTGTGAGAACTGGCATCCCAAAAAGAAGAGGTAAGCAGTTCAGAGGTGCAATGCAGTGGCAAGAGTGCTGTATGCAGCATCTGGAGCTCTAGTATCTGGCCCCAGCTCGGCCTCATCTCAGTGTCCTTGAGTGACACCAGCCTCTACTCATACCTCAGCCTCCCTATCTAAAAATGCAGCGCACTAGACTAAATGACCAGTATGTGTTTCATAAGAAGGACTCAGTGTTTTTGTATCCCAGATGTCTTGCACCGTTCAACATAAATTATCACTTTGTGATAATAATAAACTGAATCCGAGGACTCTTCCAATTCAGACATTCTAGGATTTTCTAAAATATGTCACAAGATGTACCAAAGGGAAAGATTCCAGAATAGTTTCCCAAAAGCCTGAACTCTGTATTGTTTATAGAGAGAGAGTACTGCCAGCCCAACTCATTTCTCAACATTGTCATCAAACTAAAGACTGATGGTGCCCATAGATCTAGGTCACTGGGAACCACAGGTTGCTATAAATGGATCTAAAACCAACTAGATTCTTAGCAGGTGTCTTCGGAGAGCCAGAGTGCCCAAGTTAAGAGCATTCAGGAGACATTTATATATATATACATATTTGGGGGGAGGGGTCTTTTTGAAACAGGGTTTCCCTGTAGCCCCAGCTGGCCTGGAGCTCACTATGTAGGCCTTGAACTCACAGAGATCTGCCTGCCTCTGCCTCTCAAGTGCTGGGACTCAGGCATGTGCCACCCCGCCTGGCTTTTTATATATTTTTTATTTATTATTTTTATTTTATGTGTATGAGTGTATTGCCTGCATGTATGTGAGTGCACCTGTGTCATGTAGTGCCTCAGAGGTCAGAAGAGGGCTTCAGATTCCCCTGGAACTGGAGTTAAGAACAGTTCATAACGCCATGTGGGTGCTGGTAATCGAACCCAGAGTCCTCTGCAAGAGCAGTCAGTGCTCTTAACTGCTAAGCCATTTATCCAGCCCCTCAGGAGACATTTTAAAGAAAGGGTAACTTTTGGAATTACTTACCCCCAAATGTATAGGATCTTGGTGAGCCACTGTATTCAATGATTTGTAGTTTAGCCTTTGGAAAATAGTTCACACAGCAGCTTCCTAATCGCTGTAATTAATGAAAGAGCACTCAAGTTAATCTCTTATCTGTCTAAGCAAACATTTGCACTCAAGAGATTTGCAAATGTAAATAAGAACTTTGTTTAATTGAAAAGATTATTAGATGTAGTTTTTTCTCACTAATAGTATACAAATTTCCAAGGTTATATAAGCCTCACATTTCCAACAATGGGGAAAAGTACACCATAATGTTATCTATACATCTATATTTTTTTGTAGCCCAGGCTGGCCTCAAACTCACTAAGTAGCCAAGGATGACCTTGAATTTCTAATCCCCCTGCCTCTACCTCCTGAGTGCTGGGATTACAGACATGTGCCATCATATATGGTTTATGCAGTGCTGGGGTTCCAACCCAACTGGGCTACATCCTCATCCATTATATATCTATTTAAAATATGCAAAATGGGGGTTGGAGCAGTGACTCAGGGGTTAAGAACAATTGCTGTTCTTCCAGAGAACCTAGGTTTGATTCCCAGCACCCACATGGTAGCTCTGTTGCCCTCGTCTGGCCTTCATGGGCACTATACACATACCAGCAATCAAAATACTTGGACAAATAAAAATATAAAAATCATTAAAAAAATAAAATATGCAAAATGAAACACATTTAATTGTACTGAGCATTTTGCTTTTACTCATAGAATAATTCTTCTGTTCATCAAAACCCTTCAGAGCAGAATGTTCACTTCAGAGTTTACCGTTTTATGAAAAAGGTAACTTCTGTTTTAAAATATTTTATTATTTATTTTATGTGTATGAGTATATTGCCTGCATGTATATAAATGCACCTGAATCATGCAATGCCCACAGAGGTCAAAAGAGGACGTCGGATCCCCTGGAACTGGAGTTATAGTTATTAGCTGCCATGCAGATGCTGGGAACCTATCTCTGGTCCTCTGAAAGGGCAGCCAGTACTCCTAATGATAGAATGTGTGAATTATAGGAGAGCCATAAGCCTCATTGGGGAAGCAATAAAACCATAAATCCCTTAAAGTGGCCAACTGGCCCTAAACTGGCAGGCTGACTCTTCTCAAACCTTATCAACTGGTTACTCCCAGGACTGAAAGAGACTGAGGAGACAACCTGTTTCCTTTAGTGTCCTAGACTGTTTACCTGCCCTGCCTGAGAAAATAATCTTGGGAGGAAGACTCTCAATCATCCAAGGACACCAGACCTGGCACTGAGTAAACTCCTGCTGCTGTTGCAGATGCCTTCTTCCTGCAGAAAGACTTCTGCCCTTCACAGTGATACCTTGAATAAAGAACATTCCTTGCCTGTTGCAGATCTGGCTCTGGCTCTTATTTCTAAACTCTAAACTCCTTCCCTTTTCTCTCTCCTAAGTCTAACACTTAACCACTGAGTCATCTCTCCAACTTTCCTGTTTTAAGTAAGTATAGATTATAGGACTTGAGATGGAAAACCTTTTCAAAATTATCCCTTATTTAGAGAGCTAGAGAATGAGTTGGGTGTGGTGACACACACTTTTAATCCCAGCACTCTGGAGGCAGAGGCAGGTGGATTTCTGTGAGATTGAGGCCAGCCTGGTCTATATAGAGACTTCTAGGACAGCTGGAGCTATAGGGAGACCCTGTCTCAAAAAGGAAAAAAAAAAAAGAAGAAGAAATTTTAAGTAGGTATCCCTCTTGAGTTTGAATCTATTATTTCCTTTACAAATATCTACACAGAAGCAGGTTTAACCTCTCTTTTTTTTGGGGGGGGGCTGTTTTTGAGACAGGGTCTCCCTGTAGCCCCAGCTGTCCTGGAGCTCACTATGTAGACCAAGCTGGCCTTGAACTCACAGAGATCCACCTGCCTCTGCCTCCCAAGTACTGGGATTAAAGGCATGCACCACCACACCTGGCTTAACCTCTCTTTTTTAAGGGTTCAACTTAATTCTACTGGTTTTATTCTGAGAACCAAGCATAACACAGAATAGTCAAATTTGAACATTTGATCAAGTGCATTAGTATTTGATTAAGTGAATTAGACTGGACTGGGTCTGAAGTACAGTGCTCCTGTAACCTAGGAAAAGTTGCTAAACTTCTGTAAACTTCCACTTCCTATGTGCAAAATGGGATGGTAATACTATCATTTGTTCTATGAAGATTAAAAGTGACATTTAAAATGTGTCAGAAAGTTTTGTAAGTGCATCATATTTACTAACGCATTTAATCTGCTCCACAAGCCTCTGAAATAGTTACTATAGCCACTTTGCAGATGAGAAAAGTGAGATACAGAGATGTGAACAACCCACTCTTGTTGACACTGTAAACAAGTGTCAGGGCTGAAACTTGAATCTAGGCAGTACTTCTGCAGAGGCCCTGCTCTTGACCAGGATACCATGCTGCACCTTCAAAAGCTAGTGCAGAAAAACCCTCCAGTCCAACCTGCCAAACTGTTAAGTGATGGCTGCTAGCAGAATTGCAATATTAACAGTGATAATTCCAGAACCCGCATATTTACTAGTATTCCTCATATTAAGCATGCGCAAGACACACACACAGGATATACAAACGGAGTATGGAAGATGTTAAACTGCAGTCATTTATGTCCCCTGACTAGAGCAATGGATCACAATGAGGCTAAAAATTCATTATGTTGAAGCTGGAGAGACGGCTCAGTGGTTAAGAACACTGACTGCTCTTGCAGAGGACCCGGGTTCGACTCCCAGCACCCATATGGCGGCTAAGAACAGTCCTTAACCCCAGTTCCACGGGAATCCAATGCCTCCTTCTGAGCTCCATGGCATTGCACCATGACATGGGTGCACTCACTTACATTCAGGCAATACACTCATACACATAAAATAAAAATAAGGGGCCAGGTCTGGTGGCGCATGCCTTTAATCCCAGCACTTGGGAGGCAGAGGCAGGCGGATCTCGGTGAGTTCAAGGCCAGCCTGGTCTACATAGTGAGTTCCAGGACAGCTGGGGCTACAGGGAGACCCTGTCTCAGAAAGACCAAAATAATAATGGTAATAATAATAATAATAAATAAAAATAATAAAATTTGGGGACTGGAGAGATGGCTCAGTGGTTAAGAACACTGACTGTTGTTGCAGAAGACCTGGGTTTGAATCCCAGAACTCACATGGCAGCTAACAACTGTCTGTAACTCCAGTTTCAGGGCATCTGACAGTCTCTTCTGTCTTCTGAGGGCATTGCACGACACAGGTGCACTTACGTACATGCAGACAATACATGCATACACATAAAATAAAAATAATAAAATATAAAAATATAATAAAAATTTAAAAATTCACTATGTTACACAGCCAGGCAATTAAAATATTTGAGGCCAAATTATATGTACTTGGTTGATAGTTATGCTGCTGTTATTTATCATGAGTAGACTAACCCAAGAAAGGAAAATACTACTTAAG
>NW_008338996.1:10016362-10026932 GCF_000622305.1 Nannospalax galili | reverse complement strand
TTTGAGACAGGGTCTCTCTGTAGCCCCAGCTGTCCTGGAACTCACTATGTAGACCAGGCTGGCCTCGAACTCACAAAGATCTGCCTGCCTTTGCCTCCCAAGTGCTGGGATTAAAGGCGTGCACCACCATGTCTGGCTGTATTTTCTATTTTTTATGTTATAAACGTGATATACTGAGGAGGAAGGATGAGGTCTTGTTCATTTCTGTATCTGTGCTTTGAGCCTAGCCTGGGAGAATGGGTGCAGGGTATAGTAAGGAAGAGGCAGATTAACTAGAAGCTTTGCAAGGACACACATAATGCCCTTCTTTTTGAATTGTTTTTTTGAGACCATCTAGCTATATAGCCCAGGTTGATCTCCAATTCAAAACTCTCCTGCCTCAGCCTTGGGAGTGCTGGCATTACAGGCATTTGTGACCACACCTGAATATAATGGCCTTTTTAAAAAGGCCTTAAAAGACTGCCCAATATATCTCCTGCCTCATCCCACAAAGGCTGGAGGAGGGAACTTGGGAAGCCTTTACAGGACATTATGGCTCTGGATGTCTCTTAGTTTCTGGTGGAGTGAGGTCAAAATTTAAACTCCAGAACTTATTTCTGGCCCAAACTGTTTTCCAAAGACCCAGGGATCACACTGAACATAGTTCAGAGAAATGTCTTTTAAAGTTCTGTAGTGCAAAATTCCTTTATATTTCATGACAAAACTGGGATCCAGAGGACTGTGACTTCTTGGGACGGGAGCAGAACTGAGTGAACTGAACCTTATTTCCCTAGACTTCTTTGGACTTGGTCCTATTTGTAGAGATAAAACGGGGGGAGGGAGGAATTCTCACATTCTCACTTTAACTATTTGGAACCTGGCCCCAGTGACTTGAGGTGTCATATACAAACATTTAAAACCTGACTCCTAATGATTCATGGTGCCTTACCCCCAAATAGCCAAGATAAGTGGTGTTATAAAATTTACTACTTGCCCAAGAGGTGGTGGCTGCCTTTAATTCCAGCACTCTCCCAGGCAGAGGGAGGCAGATCTCTTTGAGTTCAAGTCCAGTCGACATTAAGTTCCAGGCCAACCAGGGTTACATAATGAGACCCTGTCTCAAAAAAAAAATTTTTTTTTTTTACTACTTAACAAGATAGTGAGAGGTTCTCTTTTCTATCCAAATATAAACCACACAGAAATGGACAAGACCAAGAAACTTCCCTTCAACAGTTATATAAAACAATCTCTATTCCTTCTCAGGAAGTTATCCTTTGAGAATTCACCCACTGGTCTCTGTATCTTCTTGCAACGAATTTTCTTTACTAAATCTACTCTGTTCTGCTCCAGCAAACACTTTTAATAGAGACTTCAGCTTATCAGGGTTGTTGCCAGCATGGCACTATTCATGCAAATGATTTCTATCCTGCTCCCTTTTCCCAAATGTCTCTTTCAACATCTATGTAGTCTATACTCTCCGAGACCAAGGCACCTAAGCCAGTGCTCAAAGGGCAACAAAACCACAGGCAGAAGCCCTTAGGAGATGGTCTGGTTTGCCTCCCTATGGGTAATGAAAAGAAAACCCCGGGTCCAACTAGCAAGAGGGCCTAGCAATAGATACCCAATAGGCACTGGCAATAGACACTCAGTCTCACTGGGGTCAGAGCTAGATCAGAATTCCTAAGCTTGGGGCCCCATGTGCACAGTTCTATCTTCTTGCTGGCTCTTCAGATCACAAATGCTTCTCCCCCTGGCCCTTAGGAGAGCCGCTAAAGCTTATTTTTGATGTCCGAGGGCCCGGGCACTATTTGCCCAAGATAAAAGCACCGTGCCACCCTACGCAATGCCGGCCCTGCCGAGCCCCCTCCTCGCTTCAGCAGGGTCGGCTCAAGGGCTCCCACCTCCGTGGTGCTCCCCTCTCCCACTTCGGGCCCCATACCCACCGGCCGAGGCCCGCAGGCACGAGAAGCTGGCATCCAGTCTGGGCTGCCTCCCACGCCTCCGCCCCTAGCAACCAGGAGTGCGTCGCTAGGGGCGGAGTCCCCGCGAAAAGTTCCGAGAGACCTTGCCACTTCAGAAGTGAGGTTCCGCCTGCTTTCCGGAAGTCTCCCAGGAACCCAGCGGAGGGCCCCAGGTCTTCCTTTCTGTTAGCAGTGTGTTGATATTGTGAGGGGAGCACGCTTGTGCCAGATCACGCTGCCCGAAGAATCTGTTCAACCCAAGGAAAGCGATACAACTGTCAAAGTCACAGCACTCTTAGTGTCATCTTTGTAATTATTACTCGCCCAGAAAATTTCTTTGATCTGAATCCAGACAGAGATTTACCCTTTGGACAGTTCCTCAGCCCCTACTGCCTGCCGTTCATTCGAGATGGGCGGGGCGGGGGGGGAGTAATTTTTTGGCCTACAAAGCAATGTGTTTCAAAAATATGAAAGGAACACTATGAGTTTGTGTGTCATCTTTGCATTAGGGCCATGCTAATTCCTATATCATTCCAGTTTTTTTTTTTTTTTTTTGGTCTTTTTTAGCTCCAGCTGTCCTGGAACTCACTATGTAGACCAGGCTGGCCTTGAACTCACAGAGATCTGCCTGCCTCTGTCTCCCGAGTGCTGAGATTAAAGGCTTGTGCCACCACACCCAGTAGACAAAAAAATTTTTTTTAATTGGAATACTTTAATCCCAGCACTCGGGAGGCAGAGGCAGGCAGATCTCTGTGAGTTCAAGGCCAGCCTGGTCTACATAGTGAGTTCCAGGACAGCTGGAGCTAAAAAAGACCAAAAAAAAAAATTTGTTTAGATTTGATTAAGAACTGTTGTATGAAATTACAAAAGATTAATAAAATATTTATATTTTAAAGTATTTATTATTTTTATTTTATGTGTATGAATGTATTGCCTGCATGTATGTATGTGCACCTGTGTGGTAGAATGCACACCGAGGTCAAAAGAGGGCATCAGATTCCCCTGAAACTGCAGTTATGGACAGTTGTTAGCTGCCAGGTAGGTGCTAGAAGTCAAACCCTGGTTCTCCTCAAGAGCAGCCAATACTCTTTAACTGCCATCTCTCCAGTTTTAATCTATATACTGCAGAACTGAGCACTCTTCACTTGTTCTTTCATCAAATCTTAATAGCCCAGTGCCATAGCAAGAAAACCCTTCAAATCCTTCTTGAGATTCAAATGGAAAGACTATTAATAGAAACTAACAATAGCTGCAAGATACTTTTGCAGTCCCAGTCTAACTAATAGCTGTTCATCTCTATTCCTGGTCTACAGCGTGGGGCTTGTTCTCAATGAAGTCCTAACCAACATGTCTTTTGCACCCTAGTGAGTGTTTCTTGCAATGAGTAGATATCTCATCCAATGGTGATTGTGGAGTTTCTGAAAGTTGGGTGTCTATGGGCAATGGGTACGACCAGAGACATTTGCTCTCGAGCTTTGGCACTGGATTTATCTTTCCATTCAGGAAGGGCATTTTCCTCTGCATCATCCCTGATTGGGGCTCCTTTAACCTTTGGTGCTCCCTCTGTTGGGGATGCATTCATTACTCTCTGAGTTACTGGCCTGTTGTTGGGAAATATTTTTCCTGGCTGGAGCGAGGCTCATCCTTATGCTGCTTACAAGACAGGTCTTCATTGAGAGTTGAGGTTCACCTGCATATTTAGTTTCTTTTTGTACCAATAATAACTCCTAACCAAGTGGCAAAATAAGGTCAATACATTGCTTAGTAAATAAATTTTGGAGTTAATACATGTATTAGTTGCATTTCATATTGCTGTGACAACATACTTGATAGAAAGATAGACTTACAGCTTTGTGCCGGAGATTAGGGTTGTCTCAAGTACAGCTACAAGCTGAGCTATTAGATTCCTGTCTCCAAGGCACTACTGCTCTGGGAAGCAGCACCCTTGAGAAATGTCTTAGGCTTCTGGCATCTGATGCTCCCAAACTGGTATCTGTAGCCAGACCTGTCCTTGAGCCACAGCTGTATATCCATCTACTTCTTGTCCATCTCCACCTGGCTTCTAAAGATACCTCTTCCTTGACATGACTCACACTAGAGATATCATCTTCCTAAACCTGTTCCTCCTCTTTGTTTTTTCCTCTAAGCACTACCATCATCAATCACTCAAGCCAAGGATCTAGGAGTCATTTGTAGCTTCTCCCTTTCTTCCTCGTTTAAGAATAATCCCCCGAGATTTCCCAGTTCTGCATCCTACATATCCTAAAAATAAAAGTCTGTCCATTTCTCTCTAGCCACTTCCTTGGTCCAGGCCAATATCATCCAGGATGTGATAAGTTAAAAATGAATATGCTTTTAATACCAGCACTGGGGAGCCAGGGGCAGGCAGATCATAATGAGATCATAGCCAGTCTGGTCTGCATAACAAGTTCCAAGCCAGCTAGGGCTACAGGAAGATACTGACTCAAAAAAAAAATTTGGATTCTTCCATTAGGGCTAGCCTTGTAAATTATTTTGCCCAATAGAATGTGGCAGAAGTGATATTGTGGAACTCTTCTGAGCTTATGCCTCAAAAAGATTCAATTTCTGTGCTTATCTTCTTGGACCAATGCCACCACAAGAGGAAACCAAGCCAGCGCCCACCTGAGAGACATGGCCTATCCAACAGCTAGTGCCAAATGCCACACACATGTGAGACTATTTTACACTATCTATCCCTTTATGAGTCATCAAATGACACCATCAGAAAAGCAGAAAAGCCATCAGAAAAGCAGCCCTGTGAGCCCAATCCAATTTGTTAACCCTCATAATTATGAGCAAATAAGCAATTGTCATTTGAAGTTGCTAAGTTTTCAACTGCTTTGTTATGCTTAATAAATAACTGATATCCAAGGTGAAGTCTAAATTCATTCATCAGATCTCTAAGATATAGATCCCTTTAGCTTGTCTTCTGCCTCTGCCCACACATACTATGTGATTCACTACTATGAACTACTAAACTACTTACAACCAGGCATGGATCTTTGTGAGTTCAAGTCTAGCCTAGTCTACATAGTAAGTTCCACAGCAGCAAGGGCTACAGAGTGAGACCCTGTCTCAAAGATAAACTACTAACAGTTTCCTGAGCTAGATGTCATTTTGGAGTCTTTACACACCAACCTTATATTTTGTGATGGTTAATATTGTCAACTAATAAGATCTAGAATCATGAAGCAGACAAACCTCTTGGCATCTAGGGAGTTTCTAGATTAGTTTAACTGAACTGGGAAGACCCACCACTCCAATCTGGGGCCCTAGACTGAATAAAAAGGAGAAAGTGAGCTATCCACCAGCTTCCATAACTCTAAGATATATTTTATTTTTATTTTTGTGTATGTGTATGCGTATATGCCATTGTGGGGGGGGGAGCCTATGTAAACTAGAAGTCATTGGATCCCCTGGAGCTAGAGTTACAGGTGGTTATGAGTCACTGGACATGGGTGCTGGGAACTGAACTTGGATCCTCTGCAAGAGCAGCAAGCGCTCTTAACCACTG
Source organism: Nannospalax galili (assembly GCF_000622305.1). Taxonomy (NCBI): domain Eukaryota; kingdom Metazoa; phylum Chordata; class Mammalia; order Rodentia; family Spalacidae; genus Nannospalax; species Nannospalax galili. The sequence continues at coordinate 10,021,457 of NW_008338996.1, read as the reverse complement.
AACTATTTCTCCAGCCTACTCTCTCTCCTTCTTGACTGTGGATATAATTTAACCAGCCACTTCCTGCTCCTGTAGACATACCATCTCCACTATGACAGGCTAAATCCCTCAGGCTGTGAGTCAAAATACATCTTTTCTGTTTTCAGTTGCTTTTGCCAGGTATTTTGTCCCAGCAGTACATAAAGGAAGGAATCCACATCCCTTCAACCGTTTTGTCTATATATCTTTAGCTTAGAGGCTGCCTTCTTCTCTTCCCCCTAAGTTTTCTCAACCATTCCTCTCCTCCTCCAGACCAGGTTAGAAATCCTACTTCTATACTTCCAAAATCCTCACACTTTCCCTATCATAGTGCCCCCTTTCATTTCTCATCTCTCTCACTTAACTGTGAGCTCTGCAAAGGAGTCTTATTAATACTTGTATGAGTGGAGTCTAACACAGAGTCCGGCACAGTACTGAAATAGTAGGTAAAATTCTTTTCCCTTTTTGCTTCTCTTTTGTATTTTTGAGACAGGTCCTCCTTGTAGCCCCATCTATCCTGGAACTTGCTGGGTAGACCAAGCTGGCTTCATTTCACAGAGATTTGCCTGCCTCTGCCTTCCAAGTGCTGAGACTGAAGATGTTCATGCCACACCTGGCTACAAAGTTCTATTTTTATACTGTACAATATATTGGTCACTACACCCATATAGCTAGGTACTGGTCACTTAAAATGTAGCTAGTGCAAACCAAAAAACTGAGTTTCACATTTTATTCATTTTAATTAATATAACTTTAAATTTAAATAGCAACATGAGGCTAGTGACTATGGGACTGAAAACTTCCAGTCCAGTACATAGAAAATGCTTATTGATTTTGCTTTGTTTTCTTTTGTAGAACTGGCATCAAACCCAGGGCTTTGCATATGCTAGGTAAGCACTCTACCCTCTACCACTGAGAGCTACCCTCTACCACTCTACCCTCTACCATTGAGCTACATCTCCAGACCCTTTCAGGGTATTTTTTTTTAAAATACAGTCTCATATATCTGAAGCTAGTCTTGAACTTTTTTTTTTTTTTTTTTGGCCTTTTTGAGACAGGATCTCCCAGTAGCCTCAGCTGGCCTGGAACTCACTATATCGACCAGGCTGGTCTTGAACTCACAGAGATCTGCCCACCTCTGCCTCCTGAGTACTGGGATTAAAGGTATGTGCCACCACACCTGGCTTTAGCCTTGAACTTTTGATATTCCTGCCTGCCTCTACTATCTGAGTGCTAGGATTACAGATGTGCATGCTACCATGCTTGGTTTTATATAGTCCTGAGGATCAAATACAGGGCATCATAGCTTCTAGGCAAGCACTCTACCAACTATGAGCTATGTCCTTGTCTACTTGCTGAGGTTTTTTTGGGGGGTGGGGGTTGTTTTGTTTTGTTTTATTTTATTTTGGTTTTTTTTTTTTTTTGAGACAGGGTCTCGCTATATAGCTGGATGGCTTAGAATTTGATATGCAGACTAGAACTTGATATGTAGACTAGGCTAGCCTCGAACTCATAGAGATCCACTGGCCTCTGCCTCCTGAGTGTTGGGATTAAAGGCCTATGCTACCATGCCTGGCCATTGCTGAATAATTTTGATAAAAGAATGAAAGATGAAGAAAGTAATAGACAATTAAAAAAGACAGAATGCCACAAGCAGAAGCAACAAGATCTCATGTGTGCACCTCCAGGTTCCTCATCTCATCCCCTCTGCTTAACACTACTTAGTGCCTCCAACTCTGCATTACACTTTGCATAAATACAATCCTGGTTCTTGGCTCTTTATTACTTCAGTTTTTTTTCCTCTCTCCTGGGCCTGACTAGTTTGATCATGTCCCTCCTATGAAGCAAGCTGGTCCCAAAAGCCCTCTGAAGAGATCTGGGCTCATCTAGTGTGCCCCAAGTAAAGAGGCCTGTTTCTCTGCAGGCCTTACCTCATCCTAGGAGACCCAAGTGTCTGAGTTTGTCAGTACTGGCAGACTACCAAACCTCTTAGAGGTAACAGCTGAAGCTGGTTGTACCATGAAAACATCATAGGAGGAAACGAAGCCACAGTGTTGATAGACTTGTTGCCACTCCCAGAATCTTCGCAGACTATAGTTGGATGACCTCCAGCCCAGACACTAGCGATCTGGATCAGGGCCTGAGCAGTAAGGAGGAACAGGCACAGGGCCTCAGCAGACAGCAAAGGCAAGGTCTGCTATTAAGAAGCATAGAGGCTGGAGAAGAAGAGTTCTTCCTAAAAACAATTTAAAAAATGTTTATTCAGGGGCTGGAAAGATGGCTCAGTGGTTAAGAACACTGGTTATTCTTGCAGAAGAACCAGGTTCGAATCCCAGCATCCACATGGCAGCTAACAACTGTCTGTAACTCCAGTCCCAGGGGATTCAACAGCCTCTTCTGAACTCCACGGGCATTGCACGTCATGGATGCACTTACCTACATGCAGGCAATACACACATACACACAAAATAAAAATAATTAAAAAAAATTTTAAAATAAAAAAATGTTTACTTAGAACAAACAACACCTTGGGGAGTAGCTCAGTGATAAAATCCTTGCCTAATATGTTCAAGGCCATGGGTTCAATCCTTAGCACTGAAAAAAAGTCGTAAACAGCAAGTGAAAGGGCAGATTATAGAGTAGACTATAAACAAAATCCCAGTTTATTCAATTTGTATCATATAGGATGGCTAATGAATTCCTTACCATATGGTAAATATATTTGTTGCAGGTTTTTGCACCATGTAAATTGTACAAAATTCATTGTCAAGGAGTGGAAGTCATGGTGTAAGAAGAAATCTGGCACTGGGCATGGTGGTGCACACCTGTAATCCCAGCTATTCTGAGGCTGAGGCAGGAGGATCATAAATTCAAGGCCACCCTGAGCTATTTAAAGGGGACTGAGGATGTAGCTCAGTGGTAGACCACTTGTGTAGCATGTATGAGGCCCTGAGTTTGGTCCTCAGTACTGAAGGAAAAAAATCAATCATCGGAGGAAGTCTTTCACACATTGGCCCCTGTGCCCAAACAGCTTTTCCCTCAGAGTGCTCTCATGGCTTGCCTTTCCCAGAGTCCTCCTAGGTCATCCCTCCTAGACCAGCTCCTTTATATGATCACTTTCCTATTGTTTAAGTACAGTCTGGAGCCAAGGGATCTCAGAAACAACAGGGTTTACTGGACAGTTACAGATGCCAGCCAGAGAAAGGACAAGCTCCCCTACATTTACCAGCAGCAGAGCTACATGACAGTTGGAAATGTGACGCCTGGGCATATTAGCTCTCTAACAGCATTTTTTTTTTAGTTGTTTTGAGACAGAGTAGTCTCTTCGTAGCCCCAGCTAGCCTGGAACTTGCTATGGAGACAAGGCTGGCCTAGAACTCACAGAGATCCACCTGCCTCTGCCTCCCAAGTTCTGGGACTAAAGGCGTGCGCCACCACACCTGGCTCTAACAGTATTTTTTAAATAATGAAGATTTAGAGAAAGATGATGTAAGTTGTCTATGTTGTTGTCTACATTGGCTGTAACTGAAAGACAAAATTTAAGAGAGAGAGAGAGAGAGAGAGAGAGAGAGAGAGATATTGATTTAAGGCCAGGTATGGTGGTGTATGCCTGTAGTCCCAGCACTTGGAAGGCAGAGGCAGGCGGATCTGTGAGTTCAAGGTCAGCCTGGTCTACATAGTGAGTTCCAGGCCAGCTGGGGCTACAGGGTGACCTGTCTCAAAAAGGCCAAAGGAAAAAAAAAGAGAGCGAGAGAGACATGAAATTATATAAAGCAGTCTTTTCTTCTTAGACTGTAGTTGATTAGCTGATTAACCTCTTTATGTCTCCTCCCCTCCATTGTCCACCACTCTTAATTAAATTGAGGACATTTTAGAATTTTTTTCTTATAATATATTGTTTGATTGATTGATTTATTGAGATAGGGTCTTGCTAAATTGCCCATGCTGCACTGGAGCTCACTCTGTGATCCACGCAGGCCTCAAATTTGCAATCTTCCTGCCTCAGCCTTCCAAATAGTTGGTATTACAAACCTGTGCCACCAGGCCCAGCAACTTCCAGTCCTTTTCATAGTACTTATCACTACTGTTGTTATATTACATATAACATTTTGGAGGTCACTTTGTTCTTGACAGTTATGCCTCCAGTGTCTTAAATAAGGGCAGGTACACACGTTAAAGTTACCCAATAAATTTGTTGAATAGCTATAATGTAACAAAGGTATCCTTTCTTCTCGATCCCCAGCTCAGGATTTCCTGCTTATATGAGCACTAAAGTTCAAGTATAAGCCCTCCACAGGCCTATCAAGGTTCTGGAAGTCCCTGTAATTAAGCAGCATTTAATTTTTTTTTAAAACTCTCACCCACAGACAGAAACACATTCAGTCCCCATTGTCTACATACATACATATAGGCAGAAGATTAACTTACAACAAATTTATTTATATGACTTAGTTTTTTTTTCTGTATTGTAATTCAAGTCCTAGTCTTTGAACAGCTTTCTTTCTTTTTTTTCTTTTTTCTTTTTGAGACAGGGTCTCCCTGTAGCCCCAGCTGTCCTGGAACTCACTATGTATATGTAGACCAGGCTGGCCTTGAACTCACAAAGATCCTCCTGCCTCTGCCTCCTGAGTGCTGGGATTAAAGGCGTGCGCCACCATACCTGGCTGACTTAATTAGTTTTTATTAACAATTCTAGAATTGGGCAAAATCCCGTTCTATAAATTGGATGAGGTTGACTTTACAGGCAAAAAAGGGAGAGAGACTAAGGAAAGGAGAAATAAAGTCATTTCAGAGTTACTGTCTTTATAAAATCAAAACAGGGGAATTCCTAATTAACCCAGCTAAATCTGTCTGTTTGGGGTAATTATCTCTTTCTTTCTGTGTCATAATCTCTTTTGTTCTGTTTCTGCTTTTTTTTTTTTTAAGTTCCAGATAAGCAAGTTTGTGACAACTTACTTTCACTTTGGTAATGTAGAACTTTTAGCGTGAGCTGGAGTGACTCCGTTAGTTTTCCATGTCTGTTGGGGCCTAGTGTGGAAGCTAGTCCCAATCAATGGCCTCTCACAAACTCTACATA
>NW_008338996.1:10014162-10016308 GCF_000622305.1 Nannospalax galili | reverse complement strand
ATGAAAACAAACTTTAATATGAATATATTCTTTCACTTTCCTCTTTCTTCTCACTTTGTTCTCTCTCTCTCTTTCTTCCTTGACTTGATAGCCCCACCTAATAAAGGGTTGTTACTGGTTAAAGCATCCTGTAGTCAAGAGAGCTCATTTGTATCCTTATTATGGCATGCTAAAAAAATGCAGATTTTTTTGTCTTTTTGAGACAGGGTCTCCCTGTAGTCCCAGCTGGCCTGGAACTCACTATGTAGACTAGCCTGGCCTGATCTCACAGAGATCCATCTGCCTCTGCTGCCTCAGGAGTGTTGAGATTAAAGGCCTGCACCACCATGCCCAGCTTGGAAATGTGGGCTCTTGGTTCTACTCCAGACTTAATGAATTATTTATGAATTATTTCTTACTAGAAAAAATCTCTCTTTTCCCAATCTCTCCATTCCCATCTTAGTGATTCTAAAGCTCCATAAAGCTTGAAAGCCACAGCCTTGGAGTTTCTGAGTTTCGCAGGGCCTGTGAGGTGGTGTCCTGCAGGTACTTTTGAGGTGGGAGCTGACTTGTAGCTCTCGCTCTCTCTCTCTCTCTCTCTCTCTCTCTCTCTCTCTCTCTCTCTCCTGTGTTTGAAAACAATTCCCCAGTATGTCTCAGTTCTGCCTCTGCTTTCTCTAAAACTAAAAACCTGTCCATTTCCAGCCACCACCTCCAGGGTATAATATGCTAAATAGGATCTCAAATTTTTTGTGCATTCTTCCCTTAGGGCTGGCCTTGTAACTTATTTTACCATAATGAGTGGTGGAACAGATGAATCCAGCTTTTTAAAAAAGTATGAATTTTTATTTTATGTGTATAAGTGTTTTGCTTTCATGTACATGAAGTATGCCTGTGTCATGAAGTGCCTGCTGAGGCCATAAGAGGGCATCAGATTCCCTGGAACTGGAGTTACAGATGATTGTTAGCCACCATGTAGATGCTGAGAATTGAGCCCTGGTCCTCTTCAAAAGCAGCCAGGGCTCTTAACCACCAAGCCATCTCTCCAGCTCTGAGCCCAGCTTTCTAAAATGCAAATCCACTCCTAACTTAGTCCTTTGTATGTGCCAGTCTTTCTGCCTGGAACAATATCTGGTGGTTTGACTGCAGCTTTGTAGGGACCCTCTCAGGAACTGTCCCTAGTGAAGATGTCCAGCTTGCCTTGGAGCCTACATGGAGTATTTTTCTTTCCCTGTCCCTCACGGCTTCTTCTTTAGAACAACAGCAACAACAATCTAACTACAATCTCTAATTACCATGGCCCATTCTATCTCCAAGTCAGAGGAGGATGATGGATACCATTATGAGACATGATCCTAGAATGCACTGGACTACTTTTTTGATGCCAGGACCACAGCATCTCACTCAGTTCACATTATGAAACCTGCTACCAGTACATTTACTAATATGTATAATGAAAGCATCTATTATTCCCTGACACTTGTCAAACTTCACAGATAAGATCTTATTTAACTCTTGAAGGAACCCTCTAAGATATATTATCTCATTGTAGAGATGAGGAAAATGAGACCAGAAGGACAGACAACCTGGCTGAGGACCCGAAGCTGTGAGTACTGTAACCGGGGTAGAACCAGTGACCCAGTATTCCACTCTGTGTTCTCTCTAGTCACATAGTATAATATTTGTGTATTTGAGTGACAGTGTGCTAGAAGATGACTCCACTTAACACTGCACTGAGTAGCCCAGGGCTTTTAGCTGCCCTCACATCTGGGGGCTAAGCCAGGACTGCAAAGGAAAAGATTTGGGGGGGGGTCTTTTTTTTTGAGACAGGGTCTCCTTGTAGCCCCAGCTGTCCTGGAACTCACTATGTAGACCAGGCTGGCCTCGAACTCACAAAGATCTGCCTGCCTCTGCCTCCCAAGTGCTGGGATTAAAGGCGTGCGACACCACACCCGGCAAAGGAAAAGATTTTATCCTCTCTGTGTAGTAGTACCCTTCAGGGTAGAGATGCCTGAGCACCATGAGGCCAACTTTGGGCTTGGGAGCTGTTTTCCTTGTATGTCAGATACACTGAGCTGGATGCCCAGCAGAGGGCTCCCTCTGGGCTCAGCCACATACATCAGGTAGGGTCAGAGGGACCTCGAAACAACTTAGCATTTGTTTTTGG
>NW_008338996.1:9997522-10014150 GCF_000622305.1 Nannospalax galili | reverse complement strand
TGTGTGTGTGTGTGTGTGTGTGTGTGTGTGTGTACGTGTGTGTGTTTCTTTTACATGCTTATTTAAAAATTCCATTTTCTTCAAAATAAACATACATTACTTTTTCTCAATACTAATTTAAAGAAAAAATCCTAAATAATTAAATTCAGAAAATTTCCATGAGAATACCGTATATTGGAAAATCAACCTTCACAATGGGCCTCAATACGTTGTAACTTAAAAATCACTCATCATGTAACCTTAAGTCAAACTGCCTGGGTTTTGATCTTGTCATCAGTTAGTAAGTGTGATGCTAAAAGTTACTTGATTTCCACAAAATAGTAATCAGGAGCTGGCAGCAGGGATCGGATGAGGGTGCTTGCTGCCAAGCCTGGGGACTTGAGCTTGATCTCTGGACCTGCATGGTGGAAGAAGAGAGCCCATTCCCTCGGGTTGTTCTCTGACCTCCACGGGTGTTGTGGCACAAGCACATCAACCTATAAGAGTGCAAGATCTGGCATACATACACACACACACACACACACACACACAGACACACACACACACACACACACACAAAATAAATGTAACTAAACATAGTAATAGGACTTTTCACCTACTGTGAAGAGATACTAGGCAGCTGCAGCTATTGTGTGCCAGATGTTTCATGTCTTGTTGTTTCGTTGTTTTTTTTTAGGTTTTTGACGTCTTTGGGACAGGGTCTCATGCAGCCCAGGCTGGCCTTAAACTCTGTATGCAGCCAAGGATGACAAGGATGAACGCCTGATCTTCCTGCTTCCACCTCTCTAGTGCTGGGATTACCAAAGAGTGCCACCTCGCCAGACTTGTTTCATATACTTTATTTACTCCTCAGCCCAAGTTAATGGGGGCAAGTCCTCCTCATATCCATTTCAGTCAAGACCACAGAGGGGCTAGCAGAGCTGAGCTGCACTTTAAGTCGCTTGTCTAATAAAACTGCCTTCTAAACCGGCTGTTAAAGCGCTTGGCAAAAACCTGACACTTAGTAGGTGCTCACTAAAGTTTCCTACGGTCATTTAAATATTGGGTGTTAGGTAATAGTTTCAAAAACTCGCGCACAATGGGATTTAATTTAGCAGAAAGCTTGCTGGCCCGGGAGGGACTCAGGTGGCGTGAGCCAGCGCGGGGGCGCAGCGGTGGGGGGGCGGGGCCGTGGAGGGGAGGGCAGATGGGCAGGGCCTCCGGAGCCCCGCCCCTGGCACCTGCGACAGGTGGAGCGCGAGGCGCCAGGCACTCGGCCATGTCCGCGGACGCCACCCGGCCGGAGTCCGGGCCGGAGTCGGGGCTGGGACCGGAAGCCGGGCTGTGCCCCGAGCATGGCGAGCCTCTGAGCTGGTTCTGCCGTTGCGAGCGGCGGCCGGTGTGCGCAGCCTGCGCGGGGCTGGGCGGCCGCTGCCACCGGCACCGCATTCGCAGGGCGGAGGAGCACGCCGAAGAGCTGCGGGTGAGCGGGCGAGGGGCCGGGACCGGGGGTGGCACGCTCCGGACCCAGGGGACGCGCCAGGCGGGTCTGGCAGGGACCAGAGCCGGGGTCAGGGCTCCTCCGTGCCTTACCCGGTAGAGCGAGGCGGTTAAAGTTGTGGCCTTTGGAAGTGCACTGGTTCCGAGTTCAAATCCCAGCCGTCCCTGTGAGTCACTGAACTTTGGGGGCTCCGTATCTTCGACTGTAGGTTAGGGACATTCATAATAGTACGTGTTTATTATAGGTGACCTCGGACAAAATGCAGTTCCCCCTTCACCCCTTTGACTCAGAACCTCCTCCCCTCCCTGTAGGCTTCCCTTCCAACCTCACTGTGACTGTTCTTGAAGCTGATGCAGGGGGTAGGGACTACAACCGGACCTTCTGTATTGTCTAAGGTCTCACCTCCACGTTAAGTGTGGCTCCAGGCAGGTCACCTTCTTGTCCCAGTCTTCCCTCTCTCCTTTCCCCTGGGCAGCCGAGATTGGAGTCCAAGTCACCTTGGTGCTTCTTTCTTTCACCCTAGCTGCAGCCCCTGGGGAACTCCTTGCAATTTGATTAAATGGCTTAGTTAACCCCTCCCTGGTGGGTTAGCATTGCTGTGCACTGAAGGCTGTCACTGGGGACTTCACTCAGACCACATTGTAATAAATACACCTTTACTGGATGCTGAGGCCAGAAGGGTTCAATGATGAAAATAAACTTGGGTAGAGTGATATAACCAACTTGCATCATGGGTAGGAATTTTTGCAAATTCCTAAGCACTTAAATATCTATCATCTCATTCCATCCAGGCTAGGCCTTTGAAGTGACAGTCCTAACTCGTGTTTTACAGATGAGAAAACTGAGGCCAGGAGCAGTTCAGGGCTTAGAGGGGAGATTCATTGACGACAAGAGGAAACCACCTCCTGACTTCAGTGGTTAGAAGGAGGAAGTGAGCTAATGGAAAACCTTGAAAAGTAGCCATTGTGCCTGACTAGTGGGAGGGGTGAGGACTGGGGCAGGGTAGCAGGCTTGGTACTCTGCCCCAGGTGTCTTCTCTGGAACCCACTCCCACAAGAAAGATTTTAAGTGTATGTCTGTCCTTGACTTAGAGGAAGTGAGTCTTGCTCTCTTCTGTCCACTTTAGTGTCTCTTTCTTTCTCTCTTTTCTTTTAAAAAATATTTTAATTATTTTATGTGTATGCATGTACTGCCTGCATATATGTAAGTGCACCAGCATTGTGTGATGCCCGAGGGGACAGAAGGCATCAGATCCCCGGAACTGGAGTTCCAAAGGTTGTTGGCTGCCATGTGTGTGCTGGGATTTGAACCTGGGTCTTCTGCAAGAACATCCAGTGCTCTTAACCACTGAGCCATCTCTCCAGCCCCCTTTCTTTTCTTTTTAAGTGCTGAGGATTTAACCAGGGCTTTGTGTGGGTTAGGCAAGCCCTCTACAACTGAGCTATGTTCCCCACCCCTAGAATGCATACTGCCTTCAGTACACTCCTTTCCCCTAGTCCTCCAGCCTGCAAAGAAACTGCACTGCACAGCAAGACCATTACTGATCTGGGCCAAAACAACCCCAGGTTCACCTGCTCTTCTCACTTCTAGATTCCTACCCAGAAGCTTTTCAGAAGCTAGACTCAAGTTAGGAACCAGCCTAGATGCCCATCAATGAATGAATTAATAAGGAAAATGTGACTACAGGAGGTATAAACACTAGAGTATTATTCCATCATAAAGGATGAAATTGTGTCATTTGCAGGGAAATGGGTGGCAGTGGAAATCACCATGTTAAGTGAAATAGGCCTGATTCAGAGTCTATATCTCTCAGATATAGAATCTGAAAACAGCCACAAAAAGACAGCATGATGAGCTGCAGAGATGGCTCAGCATGTCAGAGCATTTGCTGTTCTTCCAGAGGATCCAAATTCACTCCCCAGCTCCCATGTCAGGTGGCTCACAACTGCCTGTAACTCTAGTTCCAAGGGATATGAAGCCATGTCTGACTTTTACGAACACCCCACACATGGAATATGTACACACAGACACATACATACATATGCATATAAAAATAAAATAATAATAAAGATGACGATGACTGGGTGTGGTGGTACACTGGTGAGGATGGCAAGTTTGAGGCCAGTGTGGGCTTCATGATGAAGCTCTGTCTCAAAATAAATAAATAAATAAATAAATAAATAAATAAATAAATAAATAAATAATAAAAGATTGCATGAAATTAGAAGAGGGACCATTAGAGAAGAGGAAGAGAAGACCAGGGGGTAGGGGAAGGAAGAGTAATGCAGGGTAGATGTGATTAAACAAGAGTCAAAACGAAACGTTCTATATAATTAGTGCACACCAATAAAACCTAATTTTATTTTTTTTACATTTATTTATGAGTATATGCCTGCATGTATGTGAGTGCACCCGTGTCATACAATGCCACAGAGGTTAGAAGAGGGCTTCGGATTCCCCTGGAACTGGAGTTAAGGACAGTTTGTAGCTGCCATGTGGGTGCTGGGAATTGAACCCGGGTCCTCTGTAAGAGCAGTCAGTGCTCTTAACCGCTGAGCCATCTCTCCAGCCCCTATAAAACATAATTTTATAAAAAGAAAGTTAAAAAAAGAAAAATAAAAAAAGCCAAGCTCAGTTCCCTCAGTCCTTGGATGTGTGGTGATCATAGCTTCCTTGTAGTTGATTCAGTTCATTAACTTTGGGCCTATAAAGTATAAGACTAACTCCTACTGGTAGGAGGAAGGGTTTGGTAGAATTTCTTGGAAGAGGTAATTTGATTGCATTGTGGTACTTAGGACAACCCTTAGGGGAAGTAATGGAGGACTGCTGCTTGGAAGGGCTCCAGCTGTTCCCTGGAGGCACAGAGTGGGCAAATAGAGGTCCAGGCATATCTTCTAGGGTGAGCCACTTCTCCACAGGCCTTACCTGTCTCATATCTAAACCTTTCCCCTGCCACCTGTTGGTAGCTTTGGGAACTGAAAACTGATGACCCTTTTATGGTCAAAGTAGTGGGTGTTCATTCAGTAAATATTTATTTAAGACCCTTTATATGCAGGAACTCCCTTCTAGATAGTAGGGTATAGAGAACAAACAGGTCAGAGCTATGGTGTTCATGTTCCAGTAACAGTGGGGGGGAGGGGTGGGCAGGAACACATATAAAATAAACACATAATATATAATCAGGGAATTATAACTGGGATCAGGGAAAATACAGCAAAACAAAGATGGGGCTGAGTCAGTGAAGGTCTTTCTGAAGAGGTGCTGTCTGGATGGAGTGGAGTGGAGCAAGATAGACACAAAGGGGGATTACTGCTGAAGAAATAAGGAACAGCAAGTGCAAAAGGACTGAGCTTAGGATAAATTTGGTGTCTTTAAGGAACAGAAAGAAGGTCAGCGTGAAAAGTAGTTGGAGACATAGAGTCATGTCAGGTAGGACCTATTGGCTAAGATAAGAGGCTTGCACTTGGGGCTAGTGAGATGGTTAAGTGTACTGGCTGTTCTTGCAGGGGACCTGGGTTCAATTCCTAGAACCCACATGGCAACTAAGAACCATCTGTAACTCCAGTTCCTGGGGATCTGATGCCCTCTTCTGACTTCCGCAGGCATTTTACAACATGGGTACATTTACATACATGCAGGCAATACACTCATACACATAAACTAAAGCAAAAATAATAAATAATTTGATTTTTAAAAAAGAGAGGCTTGCTCTCACTGTGAATGTATTGAAAAGCCATTGGAAGGTTTCTGAGCAGGACACAGCCTGTTCTGATTTCCTTAGGAAAGGTGGCTGTGGGTAATAGGGGAGGCTTTAAGATTAAGAAAGGAAGCCTGAGGCTTGGCATGGGGCAGGCAGATCTGTGAGTTCAAGGCCAGCCTGGTCTACAAAGTGAGTTCCAGGACAGCCGGGGCTACAGAGAGACCCTGTCTCAAAAAGACTGAGAGAGAGAGAGAGAGAGAGAGAGAGAGAGAGAGAGAGAGAGAGAGAGAGAGAGAGAGAGAGAGAGAGAGAGAGAGAGAGAGAGAGAGAGAGAGAGAGAGAGAGAGAAATGAAGCCTGGCATGGAGGGTTTAATAGGGTTCCTGTGGGAGGTGATGGCCATTTGGGTAGAGTTACAGGAGTAGAGGTGGCTTATCATCTATCTATGCAAAAGAGAGAGAGAGAGAGAGAGAGAGAGAGAGAAAGAGAGAGAAAGAGAGAGACTGAGTGCTGAGTGACTGACTTTGTAGGTGGGGGCTGATGGGTTCACTGGGGGCGGGAGGTGCTAGATAATCTCCTGGATTTTTCATCTGGGTAATAGGTCGATGACCAATGGTGCTGTTCCATGAATGGGAATGTCTTGAGGGAGAGCAATCAAAAGCCATATTCTGCCCAGGTGCAGGTGTAGAGCTGGGTTGTCAGGGAGCTGGGTATGATGGAAAGTTGAAAGTGTATGTAAGGAAGTGATTATAATGACAGGCCATGGGGGATTTGGGACAAAGAAGGAAGCGAAACCACAAAGGGTCTGTGGACAGCAAAATGTGGTAGTGTATTGGTGATCCCAACTGAGCTACTGGAATAGGGATTCCAGCATTAGTGAGCTTGAAGGAAGAGTGTGGTGTGGGATTGTTGACACAAATAAAGGTTTTGGGGTGATATTGTTTTTGATAATGATGAGATCTGGGTTATGGTCATGGGACTGGGTGATTGAGGGTAGGGTAAAACAGCAACATCTCTGGAATGAGTGAGTGGCTTGTATGCACGGATAAGGACACCATAAATGCCATTTGTGTTGCAGAACAAGATTGTAGACCATTGTGAGAGGCTGCAGTTACAGAGCGCCGGCATCACCAAGTACATGGCTGAGGTTCTGCCAGCAAAGAACCAGAAAGCAGCGGTATGCTTCCTCTTTTCTCTCTGCACTGTCCCTCCTCCTAGGGTAAGACCCTGGCCTAGAGTTTTGGACAATCTAGGATCCCTTCCCAAACTCACAGACTCATTGTGCTGCTAGTGAAGCTGACTGTCCAGGAAGGATGGTTTTCCATCCCCTTGAGCCTCAGTTATACCATCCAGACAGAGTAGGCATGTTCTTATACCACATTGGCTGCGGACTGTAGAAAACAGCTTTCTTGGGTATTTTGGGGTAGAGAATCAAGAAGGGTAGCGTCTTTTACCAGCTCTTTTGTGCTCAGCTCCAGAATTACAAACTTCCTTAGGAATTTTTATGGGGTATCTTAGTTCCTTTTCTTTTTTTTTTTTGTACCCTTTTCTCTTTTTTAGTAGTAAGAATTGATCCCAGGGTCATGTACATGCTATGCAAGTGGTCTACCACTGAGCTACATCCCCAGCTTTTTTTTTGGTGTTTTGTTTTGTTTTGTTTTGTTTTGCTTTTGCCTTTTTGAGAAAGGGTCTCCCTGTAGCCCCAGCTGTCCTGGAACTCACTATGTAGACCAGGCTGGCCTTGAGCTCACAGAGATCCACCTACCTCTGCCTCCCAAGTGCTAGGACTACAGGTATGCGCCACCACCCCTGGCTGTTTTGTTTTGTTTTGTTTGTTTAAGACAGAAGCTCATAGCCCAGACTGGTTTCAAACTTGCAATATAGCCAAGATTGACCTTGAACCTACTGATCCTCCTGCCTCACTTCCAGAGTACTGAAATGACAGGCAAATGCCACCATTCCAAGATCCTTTGAAGTATTCCTATGACAGTTTTATGCTGTAGATGGTAGTAGTGTCTCTATCTAAAGATGGAGAAATGGGTCTTGTAGAGGTTAACTGACTTGCCCAAGACCCCATTGTCTCATGGCAGTCAGTTCTATGACGTGGATCTGCTGACTCTCAGGCCAGTGCTCCTTCTGCTACATGTCACTGCTCAGCCTTTTAGTGCCACTGCTGTGTCTTCCCTCTCAAGTATACCCTTCCAGGCAGGGCCTATGAATTCTTTCTATTCTTTTCTGCCTGCCCCCGACCCCCGGTCCCCTGACCCCATACATATATAGCACATGGAACAGCCTTGGCACTGCCTTCGTCAAGTTTCTTTCGGTTGCATAAACTGAACTAGCATAAGCAAATGGGGAACTTCACAGCAGGATACAGGGGTCCCTGCAAAGCTAAGGGGACTAGAACTAGGAACCAGAAAGCGTCTAGGAGCCTAACCATTCATCTCCATTGCTATTTGCATGACAACCTTGATTTCTCTATCTCAGTCTGTTTCTCTCTCTTGTTATTTTTACTTTCTTGTCATGTTGCATTGACTATGCCTTCAACACAGTGTTGACTAGAAGCTACAGAAGCAAATCTTGACTTAAGTGAAAGACTTGCAACATTTCACTATTTATTTAAATCCTTGTGGAACACGTAACCATACTCCAGGCACTATAGGTACTATTGGCCTGTGTGCAAGGGATTCTAGAGTAAACAAAACACATGAATTCTACATTCTTGTCAAGGAAGAGAGATAATAAAAAATAGAATACATGCTGTCAGAAGGCAATATCTTTTTTAAGGGAGATATAAAACAAGACATACTGAGGATAGGGGTTGTAGTTACTGGGGCTGTGATAAGGAATGCTGTTATTAAGAAGTTGGATATGGGGGCTGGAGAGAGATGGTTCAGTGGTTAAGAGCACTAGCTGCCCTTGCAGAGGACCTGGGTTCAGTTCCTAGCACCCATGTTAGGCAGTTCACAGCCACCTCTAACTCCAGCTCTAGGGAGTCTGATGCCCTCTTCTGGTCTCTTAGGGCACCTGCACACAGTTGCACATTCTCACATCATACATAGACACATATACATAAATAAATTTAAAAAAACCACTTAAGTTTAAAAAGGAGCCCTCTTGCAGCTACACTAAGAAGTGACTCTAGACAGCCAAAGTCAAAGCAGAGGGGAAGCGTTTGTAATAATAAAAGTGGAACTTGATGCTGGTTTGAATTCAAGTGAGTTTAGTTGCCATTTGCTTAAAAAGTCTCTTCTTCCCATTGTGCAGCTTATGGGTCTCAGTTTCCTCCATAAACCAGCAATGATCACCTCCTGCACTCTTCAAAGCATGTCTTCAGGGACAGGGCCCAGGAAGCAGCTGGCTATCCCTGGTTTTCTGACATGAGGGAGGCAGCCCTCCTCTGACTCTGACTCATTTGGCAAGAGTCTGAGTGCAGGTGCTCTGTGCAGTATATGCCTTTGGAGAACTGGTTACCATGTGGCATCAGGCATAGGGAAGTAGTGCTGTCGGTCGGGAGAATGGGCTTCTGGCTCCACCTCTGCCACTGACTTGCTGTATCAGAGCTAGCAAGAGATTTTTTCCTAAGTCAGGAGAGGTTTCCCATTCAGTCATCAAATCAGTATTTATAGGTACCAATTGCATGCCAGACCCTGACTGCTGGGAGTTAGAGGAAGATACTAACATCATTAACTGAGAATTTATTTCAGGACCCCTCTATGGTAGATTAAAAACCCTACTTTGGATGATTTAGAATGAATAGCCTTAGAAAATAATGAAATTTTGGTCCTTAGATGGGGTAAAATTTCAACTAGACCCTAGTTGGTACTGGTCTGGTTGACGAAGATGACTTTTTTTTAGGCCCCTCTGCCCTGTGATCTCTATGATCCCCTCCCCTTGGCTCCATAGCTCTGTGTTTCAAACCATGAAATAAGAAAGCAATTCTAGTTGATGTTCAAGCCCTGTCCAGCTTCTCCATAATGTGATCATGGTCTTACAAGATCTCAAATTTCTTTCCCTTAAACCACATTTGGGAAGTCTTAATGTTGGGACATCAAAATTAATGGCTTGAGTACCATTATTGCCCTTTCTGTGCCCATGGCAGACATTGCCAATCGATCTCAGCATATTTCTGCTAATACTGACTGGGCTTTGCCGGGACGTGACTCTCATTTTATCTCTTGGCAGAGCATGGCCAGTGCAGCACGGGAGCTGGTTATCCAGAGGTTGAGTCTGGTGAGAAGCCTGTGTGAGAGTGAAGAGCAGCGGTTACTAGAACAAGTACATGGTGAAGAGGAGCGGGCCCACCAGAGCATCCTGACTCAGCGAGCACACTGGGCTGAGGCACTGCAGAAACTTGACACCCTCCGCACCAGCCTAGTGGACATGCTTACCCATCTGGATGACTTCCAGCTAATTGTAAGTCAGGCAAGGGTGAGGGCACAAGAGGTTAGTCAATCTCCTCCAAATTAAAGGCCTTGAGAATGTCTACAGGTGGGAGGGGGTAAGCAGTGAGACTTTGGAACTGTGATAAATGACAGTGACTCTTTGCCAAACTCCAAAGCTTCTTCTATCTAGGCCCATCTGTGCATTTCCTTGTAAAATCCAGTTTTAGTAAAGAACCCAGCTGAATCAGTTTGGCCAAAAACCCCAACTTGACATCTGATCACCTTTGACATTGGATCAGGTTTCTCATCTCCACCATCCCCCAGTGATGTCTGATCACCCTGGCCTGTCTTCAGCAAGAATCCTGTCAGGGCAGTTTAGCCAGGATCCCCCTTACTTCTAGTGTTCTTCTTAGTGATTTTCCATCCACTGACTCCATCCTGCCCCATGGCTATCAGTTCTCACTTGCCTGTGCTTTATTCAGAGTTCAGCCTAATCTTTTTCCCACCTACCCACTGCAAGACCCCTTGCTGTGGTCCCCATATCCATCTTTATTGCAATGCTAACATAAATATTATTGAATCATTTCATCCTTAACGTGAGGCAGGAGAATAAAATATGTGAGAGTTTTGGCACCTGATAACAATATTCTGCCAATAGCAAGTGACTGTTCACAGAGTGCCTAAGTGTTGTGCAATGGGACAGAGTTACAGGGCACAGATGCCAGCTGCTCCCAGCTGTAATTACCCAGGAGATGAATACATAAATTGACAATTAGGATGTGTCATGGTAGAGGAATTCCTCAGAGGTAGGGACACCCGCAAGGCAGTTGAGGGTGCATGCTGGAAGGCTTCCTGGATGAAGTGACTCTGAAATAATGAAAAACACCCAGGTACAGGGAGTCAGGGAGGTGGAATGAGTTCAGAAGTGTACAGGAAGAGAAGGCTGTGCTGGAGTACACAGATGAGGACACCAATATGGAAATACAGAGCTCATTCCTGGTCCTACCAGACACTTGCCACAATTAACATTTGGAGTGTTACTTTTCAAATAACATTATTATTATTATTATTATTATTATTATTAGTAGTAGTAGTAGTAGTAGTAGTAGTAGTAGTAGTAATTTTTGGTCTTTTTGAGGCAGGGTCTCTTTGTAGCCCCAGCTGGCCTGGAACTCACTATGTAGACCAGGCTGACCTTGATCTCAGAGATCTGCCTGCCTCTGCCTCCTGAGTGCTGGGATTAAAGGTATGTGCCACCACGCCTGGCCCTCGAAGTACTTTATAGATAAGCAGATGCTTCCATCCAAATAAAACTGCAGAGCAAAGGGAGGAGAATGCAGAACTGAGCCGTTCCTCTGCCTTTCAAGTAGGGCAGTCAGGGAGACTGTCCTAGATTGTGCATTCTCTTAGTTACCAGCTTCCAGGCAAGGGCACATTCTGTCCTAGCCACTCAGTCAATCATAATAAGATTCAGAAAGTCATGTAGGAGCTGATGGTCTTCAGGGCTGGGGGTGGGAGGGGTGTGATTGTTACTGGAGATGATCCTCGTGGAATAGAGGGGATCTCAGGATGCCACAGAGCAATGGGGTGATTCATTCTGTGTATGTCATGGGGGTATTTGTTTGTGAGAGAGAACAGCCCAGAAAGCTTGGTGCTGAGCCTTAAGAAGTGGGAACTTTGTTCTAGAATTGGCATCCACACAGTGTTCTTCAGTTGTGTGTTCAGGTCTTGACCACCTGCTGGGTTTCTGTTGCCTGCCTGACCTGATTTTCTTTTCTTGCAGCAGAAGGAGCAGGAGATTTTCGAGAGGTGAGTTTGGCCCCGTGCTTTGCTCAGACAGTCATGGAGACCCTCAGTCCTCTTTTCCAGTCTACTGTATTCCAGGAATTCAGCTGAGCAACTTCCCTGGAGCCTGGCTCCATGCTGGCGCTTCCTCACTCCTGTGACTACTTTAGATTCATATGGAAGGGCAGTGAACAAAAACTTACTAGTCAGGGCCCTGGCCTGGGCTTTCTTAAACTTTATCTGCTTCAACTTGTGGTCAGTCACCCAAGAAGTTTATGCTCCATCCCCCAGATAAAAATGCTGAAGTCCAGAAAGAGCAGTGGCCTGATGGGCTTGCCTTAGCTGCAGAGCCAGGGCGGAGACTGTTCCAATACCTGGCCCCTGCTGTCTCCACTGCCTTCTTTTCTATGATGAAAGAATCTGTGAGGCCTAAATCTGCATTACCACTCAAATTTTGCATTTTTTAAAAATATTTTATTTCATGTATATGAGTGTATTGCCTGCATGTATGTAGTGAACCTGTATCATGCAATGCCCACAGAGGCCAGAAAAGGGTGTCAGATCCCCTGGAATGGAGTTTTGGATAATTGTTAGCTGCCATGTGGGTGCTGGAAATTGAACCTAGGTCCTCTGCAAGAGCAGTCAGTGCTCTTAACCACTGAGCTATCTCTGCAGCTCCAAATTTTGAATTCTAATTGTTCCACAATCAAAGAATTTCACCAAATCTGTCCTTGGTGCTACAAAGACCTCAGGAAGTGGCCAAATGGATATAATTTGCCAGTCAAGATAATTAACCCATCCCACTGGAGTTGTGTTGCTTAGTGGTACAGCATTTTTGCCTAGCATGTGCAAAAAGAGTTCAAGGCCAGCCTGGTCTCCATAGCGAATTCAGGCCAGCTAGGGCTACAGGGAGAAAAAAAAAAAAAAAAAAAAAAAAAAAAAAAAAGCAAAGTGAGTTTTCAGCAATTCTCAATCTTATTCTCTTAAAGGTGGTTGGTTTTAAATGTATAGGTTTTTTAAATCACATTTATTTTTAAAGATTTATGTATTTTCATTTTATGTATATGAGTATTTTGCTGGCATGTATGTATATATACCATATGTGTGTCTGGTGCCTGAGGAGGCCAGAAGAGAGTATCATATCCCCTGGAACTGGAGTTATAGGTGGTCATGAACCACCATATGGATTCTGAGAACTGATCCTGGATCATGTGCAAGAGCATCAAGTCCTCTTAATGGCTGAGCCCATCGCTCCAGCCTCTCCTTCCTTCCTTCCTTCCTTCCTTCCTTCCTTCCTTCCTTCCTTCCTTCCTTCCTCCCTCCCTCCCTCCCTCCCCCCTCTCTCTTTCTTTCTTTCATGTTTGTTTGCGTTCAAGCGTGTGTGTGTGTGTGTGTGTGTGTGTGTGTGTGTGTGTGTTTATGTTTATGATAGGGTTTTATGTAGTCCAGGTTGATCTAGAACCCTTGATCCTCCTTCCTCTGCCTCCTCAGTGCAGGGATTACAGGCCCGACCCACGAGTCATTCTAATTGAGGCTTGACTTGTTCTCTCTTCTTCCCTCTTACAGTCTTTCCACACCAGTCGGTCTGCTTGTTCCATTTTATCTTCATCATTTTCCTTTCCTACAGTTTATCCCTGATATGAAGCAAGTCTGATTTTCGAAAGAAAAATTTCTTTGATCTCTAATTTTTTTACTTTGAAATATTTCAAGCTTATGAAAATGTTGCAAAAGTGGTACAATGAGTTTTACCTAGAAATACCGGTTGTTAATGTTCTGCCATAATAGCTCTTGCTCTGTTGCTTTTCCTATCTGTGTGACTGTCATCTGCCATCTGTCTGTGTATCTATAGCTATCATCTATCTAGTGTATATACAAAAATGTTTTTTTAAGGCCCCTGTGTTGGCACACACCTTTAATCCTAGCACTTGGGAGGCAGAGGCAGGTGGATGTCTGTGAATCAAGACCAGCCTGGTCAACATAGTGAATTCCAGGCTAGCTGGGGCTACAGAGAGACCCTGTCTCAAAATGACCAAAAAATTAAATTAAATTAAAATATTTTTCTCATACATTGGATATGTTGCAGAGAACATGAATTTTTGTCTCTAAATACTTTAGTGTATCTCCTAAAAACAAAGACATTTTCCTATGTAACCCTAGTATAGAATTTAAAAAGTATAACATTGACATAATACTATTTTCAATCTGAAATTGTCCCCTTAGCTTTTTTAATTGTATGTTTTAACATTTCACATTTCAGACCAGTTTTATAGAATATCATTCAACTTAAGAGTATATAACATTCCCATATGATTAGATTCAGTTGTGTGTTTTTTGGCAGGAATACCTTGTAAGTGACAAGTCCTCAGTTTATCATATTGGGGGAATGTGAGATCACTGCCCCATTATCAGGGGTATTAAATCTGACCATTTGAACCAAGTGGCATTTAGGATGTTATCAGTCAGGTTCTTCATTATAAGGTCACGTTTTCCCTTTCATAATCGGTAAGCAAATTGTGAGAAGATGCTTTTTCTATGTATGTCCTGTTTCTTGCTACCCTCCAAGATTTTTGTTTTTGGTCTTTTTCCAATAGGGTCTCCCTGTAGCTCCAGCTGGCTTGGAACTTGCTATGTAGACCAGGCTGGCCTCAGTCTTACAGAGAGATCCACCTACCTCTGCCTCACTACTGCTGGAATTAAAGGCATGCACTACCATGCCTAGCTGTACCCACTAAATTTTTACCCAATATGTTTGCATCCATTATTAATTTCTGCCTGAATTATTCATTTATTTGCTTTCTTGTTCACTCTCTTACTTAGTATCAGTACAGATTCACAAATTCTCATTTAATGCATTATAAATGATTACTGCCATTATGACAATTTTGATATTCCGATTGTTCCACATTTGAACACGGGAACCCCTTCCAGCTGGAGCCTATGTCTTTTTAAAGATTTTTATTTACTATTTTTATTTTATGTGTATGAGTGTTTTGCCTGCATGTATATAAGTACACCCATGTTGTGCAATGCCTGCAAGGTCAGAAGAGCGCATCTGATCCCCAGGAACTGGAGTTATAGTTTTTAGCCACCATGTGGGTGCTGGGAACAGAACCCAGGTCTTCTGCAAGAGCAGCCAGGGCATATAACCACGGAGCCATCTCTCCAGCCTCAAGCCTATGTCTTTTTGACAAGTCCCCATTTTCTTTGAGCACTTTCTCACTGTGACACAAAAAGATATATCCCCAGGCTCAATTTCATTTTTTCCTGCCCCAGACTTGGAATCAGCTATTTCTAAGGGGTCTTGTATCTTTTTAGTAGGAAGAGATATCTCAAGGCCAAGATACGGGCATTAAATGTTCACACTACTACATGTAATTGTCCTGGGGCTTCTCAGAGGACAGCAGTCAGAACTAGGGGACATGTGTAATGTTCATGCATGAGTCTGTACCACAACTTTCAGTCCACTCTAACAGTGCAGTGTTTTGCCTTTGCCTGGTCCCCCATTCCACCCACATTTGTCTCTTCTTTTACACTAAGAGCTTCAGCTTCCAACAATGCCAGTATATTTATGTACTTGCTCAGTCTTTCAGTGCACTCCAAAAAACTGTTGTCAGGCCCCTCTAGCTGGATCCTTGCTTTCCTGGTGAGAAATGACTTTGTTGACTCTGGTGTTTCCATATGCATGGTGGCTGGGCTCAGCTTTTGCCTAAGAGTGGCAACAAGGCCCCCATTTCACTTCCCCACCTTGGAGCCATGAGTTTTGTGTTCTGTACCATTTTGTTGCTGGTCCAGGTGGCTCAGTGTTGACTGTGCTGTCCATGCTTGGTGTTGTTTGTCCTAGAATGGCAGCTAGTTGCTGACACTGGCTCCTCTTTCATCTCCACCCGTTGGCTGGGGGTGCTCCAGGTGGAGCTGCTGTGCTTTGAGAAGATGGTACAGACTCCTCTTGTCCTGACCACAAAGAACCTTTGTCACCAGAGCCCAACATTTCTAAGGCTCTGCTCATTTCATTCTTCTCAGGATGGGACAGTGACAGTCTTGCAGAGAGCTCACATCATCAGAGTACTGCCATCTTTAGGATTAGAAGTGGTGGGAATGTTCTTTCTGAGAATGCAGGTCGGAGGGCTGCAAAGGGTCAGATAAATTCCCACTTCACTTTTTATCTCTCTGAGATTTCCTTATAGGTCAAGGGAAAAAAAAATGGGTTGAATGATGCCTGGGCTCCATCCTGGGTGTGTTCTATTTTTGCATGGAGGCAGGACTTGAATTCAGCTCCCATTTCTGCTAAGGGCCTTCTCTGAAGCACAGTTCTTGCATCAGATGGGATAACTATTACCTTCCTATTATGTGGCAAAGTTTAAGTGATTTACTATAGAAATAATAAGCCCAGAGGCCAAACAGTTGGGTAAATGACACTCTTCCCACCAGGCATTCTATTTTTTTTTTAAAGTTCTCTCTCTGGCTCAGCAGTTAAGAACACTGGTTGTTCTTGCAGAAGACCCGGGTTCAAATCCCAGCACCCACATGGCAGCTGACAACTGTCCATAACTCTAGTCCCAGGGGATCTGATAGCATCTTCTGACCTCCACAGGCATTGCATGACATGGGTGTACTTACCTACATGTAGGTAATACACACATACACATAAAAAAATAATAAAATTTTTTAAAAAGCGCTCTGTGTGTGTGTGTGTGTGTGTGTGTGTGTGTGTGTGTGTGTGTGTGTGTAAATGCCAGTGTGCATGTGGAGGTCAGAGAACAATCTCAGGTGTTTGTCCTCACCGTCTATCTCGTTTAACACAGGATGTCTGTCTGCTGTTAACAGCTGCCTACACCAGGCTAGCTGACCTTGGAGCATCTGGAGATGCTTCAATCTCTGCCTACCATTTCTCCTTAGGAGCACGAGGATTACAGGTGCACGGTACTGCACCTGGCTTTCCATGGGGTCTGGGGCTTCAAACTCAGGCCCTCATACTTCATAGCAAGTGCTCTACCCACTGAGCCATTTCTCCAGCCCTGTTGGCTCCTTCCTGTGTGACCCCTCAGGAGGTTATTTGCATGTAAGAGCTGAGGAGTGGCTGAACCTTCCTACCAAACCAGGGAAACACTCCTATTGCACTGAGGTTTGGAGGAGATGAGGCATTTTCTGGATAGGATAGTAAGAGTAGAAATACTATGGCGCAGGAGTCCAGAGGCCCAGATCTTAGTTCCAGTCTGGTTACCAGCTTACTGAGAGAAACTCAAGAGTCGCCTACTGCCTCTAGTTTTTTTCAGGGTTGG
>NW_008338996.1:9945336-9997462 GCF_000622305.1 Nannospalax galili | reverse complement strand
CCAAAAAAGAGAAAAAAATTTTAATGTGTATGAGTACTTTGCCTGCATATAAGTGAACCCATATCATGCAATGCCCACAGAGGCCAGAGAGAGCATCAGATTCCCCTGGAACCAGACTTGCAGACAGTTTTTGGAGGTTATGTGATATTGGAAGCCAAACCCAGGTCCTCTGCAAGAGCAGCCAGTGCTCTTAACTGCTGATCCATCTCTCCAGCCCCCAGTTTTATGGTTTTTAAAAAAGATGTATTTATGGTATGTGTATCTGTGGGTGGGTTTGGACTTGTGACCGCTGGTGCCTGCAGAGGCTGCTGAATCCCCTGGACCTGCAGTGACATGTGTTTGTGAGCTGCCTCATCTTGGTGCTGGGAACTGAACTCCCATCTTCTGCAAGAGCAGTATGCACTCTTAACTGCTAAACTTTCTCTCCTGCCCCTGCTTCTATGTTAATCCAGCCCCATGGATGTACCTCCCTATTGACTGTTGGTTTGCTGGAATGAAGGCTCCTGGGGGACCAGGAAGAGCCACTTTTCCTTCTAAGAATGTCATGGTGTCACCTTGCTATTTAAGGATTTTACTTCTCTCTTCCTCCCCTCACCCATATTGATCCAGATGTGTTTCCAGAACCTTCTTAAACCTCTTTCTTTCTCTCTTATTTTTCCCTGCATAAGGACCGAGGAAGCAGAGGGCATTTTGGATCCCCAGGAGTCAGAAAAATTAAGCTTTAATGAGAAGTGTACTTGGAGCCCACTACTGACCCAGCTCTGGGCAACGGCAGTTTTCGGGTCCCTCTCAGGTTAGGAGATACCAGAATCTAGCATAGCCTGCCTGCCTCCCTGCCTGCCTGCCTCCCTGCCTGCCTGCCTGCCTGGGTGGGATTTGCTATTGGGTCACAGTGGGCACTAGTGCTTCTGGGATGGTAGCTTAGGCAACCAATGATGTTAGAAGCAGGTTGCTGAGTGGGGCCAAGGCTCTGGGCCAGCTCTTTCCTATTCCTATTTCCAGACTGACCTTCTCTGGTTGGGTGTAGGATTAATCTTGTTCCTTTAAATTATGTCCTCCTTACATCTTGGATTAATTTATTGGAAACCTCTGGTTTCTCTTTAAGAAAGCAGATGACATTCACCCAGAGGGCATCTGGGCCTGCATTGAGGCTGCCTGGGTGTGCTTTACCCACTTAACAAACAGTGGCTTAGATGTTATAGTGGGGTAGCACATACCAATAAACCCAGCAGCTAAGGCAGGAACACTGCAAATTCAAGGTCAGCTACATATCTACATATTTGAAACCTTGTCTTCAGAACAAGAGAACAACAAAACATTGACCAATGCTAACTGTGGGCCTGGCCCTTTGCTAGATGCTGGGGCCTCAGAGGTGAACCTGAATAGCTCTCCAGGAATATTTATTTGTTTGTTTGTTTATTTATTATTTGTATGAATGTTTTACCTGCATGTATGTTTGAGCACCACATGCACACCTGGAGTTACAGGTGATTGTAAACTGCTATGTGGGTGTTAGGAACTGAACCCAAGTCCTCTGCAAGACCAGCAAGTGCTCTTAACAGCTGAGCCATCTCTCCAGTCCCATTAAAATTTGTTTTTACAAGCTTGTCTGCTCTAGAGTCTAGTATCAGATGATGCCTTGATTTATCTATCAGTACTTTGTTTAGTTAACTTTTAAAAACTCCTTATCTCATGCTTCCTAGTTCCAGGGCTCTGTCCTCAAGATGTTAGATCTAGAAGGTGCCAATAGGATCAACTAGAAAGTTGTATGACTTGTCCTAGATATGGAAATACTAGAATACTGGGTCTTCATGTGACTTTACCACCCACTCAGTATGGAAACTTGGGCAACTCACTTCTCTTTTCTGGGCCTTATTTCTATCAGAGTTTACAGATGAGGATTCTAGACTAATAATTACTATTATCCTGGCTATACTTATTCGGCACTTTTATGCTAAGCATTAACATGTATTATTTCATTTCATTCTTATGACCACCCTGTGATAAGTTCTATTTGGTCCCTATTTTATAGATGAAGAAACTGAGACTCAGAGAGAATAAATGGCTTGTCTGAGGTCTCACTGCTAGTGAATGGCAAGGAAGCTCTTGGCTACCTGGTGGGACCAGGTTAGGGCTGGGATGGGGGAAGGACCCTGGACAACCCTGAGAATTCTTTCTAGCAGGCATGGAAGAGGTGCGCATCAACCAAAGGACTGTCAGCCCCTTGCTGCGTTTATCAGATGATCAAAGGACCCTGACCTTCAATGCTAAGAAGTCCAAGGCCTGCTCTGATGACCCAGAGCGCTTTGACCACTGGCCCAATGCCCTGGCTATCACCTCCTTCCAGGCTGGGCTCCATGTCTGGGTGGTGAATGTCCAGAATAGTTGTGCTTATAAAGTGGGTGTGGCCTCAGCCCAGCTGCCCCGTAAGGGTTCTGGCAGTGACTGCCGCCTGGGCCACAATGCCTTCTCCTGGGTCTTCTCCCGTTATGATCAACAGTTCTGCTTCTCACACAATGGGCAGCACGAGCCTCTGGGGCTCCTTCGGTGCCCAGCCCAGCTAGGTGTGCTGCTGGACCTGCAGGCTGGAGAACTGCTGTTCTATGAGCCTGCCTCGGGGATGGTGCTCTACGCCTGCCACACGTCCTTCCCTGGGCCTCTCTTCCCAGTCTTCGCTGTAGCCGACCAGACTATTTCCATCGTCCACTGACCTCTTGCCACAGGGAGGTAGCTCTACCTCCCCATCACCATTACAAGTCAGGCCATGTTTCCAGCTGTATCCTTTCCCTCAATGATGTGTATGATGTTCCCATGAGATTCAGGATCCATGCCCTAATGGGCAGCTTTTGGAGCAATGGGGGATGTGTTTCAGACCTGGGCAGTAATCTTTAGATGTTGGGCATCTGTGGGGAACCTATTCCTCTCTTGGCCTTAGTCTCTCAAACCCACCACGTTTGTGCCTTCCCTTAAGGATCTCATTAACCTTTGTTCCTGGCATCCAGTGTGGTTGTGCCTGATGCTTATCTAGTAAACAGTGATCATTTGGTGAGAGAGCAACTGTATGAACAGGCAGGTGACAGAGTGCTGTGGCAGTTCCTAAAGAAGAACTTCAGCCCCCCGCTTCCTGCACCTAAAAGCACTTTTCAACAGAACAGCCTGTGGCAGAAGACTTCATTTCCTCTCAGTCCAGTGCTTAGTCTTTTCATGACACAGCACGTAGAGAAAAGATTTTTCTAGTACTCAAGGGACAAACTGCCAGGGTGCTCAGCCAGAAAAATGGCCTGGGAGTGCTGTGCCCTTCCCCCCGGGTTCTGCCTTGGCAGGGGGATCCTATCTCCAGGAAATCTCCTATCTCCAGGAGCTCTAACCTGGGCCTGCCTGTGATAAGGGCCATAAACTTTCCCCCTCACTGCACTGATAAGCGCCCCAGCCCTCTCAAAGTGGAGACTTGGACTGAAAGCTTCAGTCTAGAAGAGCTGAGGGAGAAAGAGGGCTAACCTTAGGGAATATGAGTGTTATTAAAGGTTTTTTTCAAGACTTAAAGATGTCTGCCCTGCTTTGTTGGTAACTGGCTCTATACTGCATGGTAGCTTAGGCACAAGGCTCAGAAATAAGTGTGTGGTGGCTCTGCATAGCAAAAAGAGCCTGAAGACTACTGGAACCAAGGACAAGCCCCTTCATGGGAGGACTCCATGAAGAATTCAGATTTCTAACACTCTTCCAAAGCAGCCTTCCCAAGGCCAGGGATCCAGCTCATCGGCAAGTTCATCTGCCTAACATGCAAGAAGTCCTGGGTTCAACCCTCAGCACTGCAAACCGAAAACCAAACCCTTACAAACCCAAACAGCCCGCTATCTTTGGGAGCCACAGAGTGGTTTGAAGACCAATGCTTAATCAGGGGAGGTCACAAAGTCAGGCTAGCTGGGAGGCAGGGTGGTGGGGACATCAGTGGACACTGAGTGAAGCTGTCCAACATTTTGAGCAATCATTTCTCTGCTTCAGCCATGCATAGCATGCAGAAATGTGGTCCCAGGATGACTAGGAGGGAAGAATTGAAAAATCCCAATCTTTACATGAAATCTCAATATCTATATATCTCTGTCTTTTCCCTCCCCCCTCATAGTGCTAGGGATGGAACCAGGGCCTTGTACATGCTAGGAAAGCACTTTCTCCCTGAGACACATTCTCATTTTGTATGAAGTCAGTCTTTCCTCTTTTTATTTATGTGTATGTGGGTTTGTATGGGTGGGTACATGAGCATGTTCAGGTACATATAGGTGCAAGTGTGTGGAGAACAGAGGACAACCTCAGGTGTCTTCTTTAGAAATGCTGTTCCTTCTTTTGAGACAAGGTCTCTCACTGGCCTGAAGCTTACCAATTAGACTAGACTGATGGGCCAGAGTGAACCCCAAGGGTCTGCCTGTTTCTGCCTTTCCAGTGCTGGGATTACAAGTATGTACCACCATGCTTAACGTTTTTAAAGTGAGTTCTGGGATCAAACTCAGGTCCTCATACTTGCTAGACAAGCATTTTACGAGTGAGCTGTCTTCCCAGATCCTTTTGTTTTTTATCTTTAAATTGATTATTGTTATTAGTGTATGTGTGATGTAGAGGGTACATACATGCCATAATATACATTTGGAGGTCAGAGGACAACTTTGTAGAGTTGATTCTCTCCTTCCAACTTTACAGTTGGAAGTTTTAGGGGTTGAACTTAGATCATCAGGCATTGCAGCAAGTAGTTTTTACCTGTGGAGCCATCTTGTAGCCCCCTCCCCCTTTTTTTGAAATGCTGTTTAGCACTGGGCTGTTACAGCATTTACATTTTTCACATTTATTCATTTGTGTGTGTGCAGGTGCATGTGCACCATGGCATGCATGTGAAAGTCAGAGAATATCTTTCAGGAGTCAGTTTTCTCCTTATACCATGTGGGTTTCAGGGATCAAACTTATCAGGGTTGCCAGCAAGAGCCTTTATCTGCTGAACCATCTCACCAACCACTCTTTTTGGTTTTGTTTTGAAAGATTTGTTTTATGTGTATGAGTGTGTTGCCTGCATGTAGTATAAGTGCATGCAGTCGTGTGGAGGTCAGAAGAGGGTATCAGATCCATTGGAACAGAAGTTAAGGACAGTTGTGACTCAGCATGTGGGTACTGGAGATGGAACCCAGGTCCTCTGCAAGAGCAGCAAGTACTTTTAACCACTGAGACATCTTTCCAGCCCCAATCTTTTTGTTTTGTTTAAAACAGAATCTTACATATCTTAACCTGGCCTCAAACTGTCTCTGTAGAGGATGAACTCCTGATCCTCCTGCCTCCACCTCCAAAAGCTGGGGTTACAGGCATGTGCTACCATGTGTATAGGTGAAATTTGTTAGGTTTGCTCAGTGATTTACTCAAAACACTGCTCAGATCAGATCCATAGGCCTATTAGCAACTCTTTTGTTGAGATGATATCTGAGGCCCTTGCAGCTCAGACCACAGCTTTTGACCCAGGTTTACCATCTGACACGTGTATTAATGGCTTGAGGAAGACAGACCTAGAAAGGTTTGGTCAACTTGAAGAGCTCTTCCCTGCCTTTGTCTGGGCATAGCCCCTGCCCACAATCTAGATCAAAACCAGCTTCTCCCACCAGTAAGTGAAGGCCCCATGCCATGTTCTGCCAGCCACCAACTCAGATGCCCATAGCAGCCTTCATACTACAGTTCTTGGGCTTGCTGCAAACATGTTCCCTTATCCCCTGCCCATCCAGATGCAACTCCAACCCCATTCCCAGGTCAGGGTCTCCTTCAAAGTCCTCACTGACTGGTGGCACCAGAACATACACACTTGTGCCTGTCTATGCTTATAACCTATGATATATCCTGTGCCCAGCACTGGGCAAGGCACAGAGGTGTCCAGTAAACAGCAGGTACAAGTCAGCAGTGTTCCTTTTCAGGACTAATTGTGGTGTCCTGCCTGAAATCTGATCAGACAGTGTCCCTATAGCCCAGCCTAGCACCGTCATTTTCAAACTAATCTCTGA
This sequence comes from Nannospalax galili, assembly GCF_000622305.1. NCBI lineage: Eukaryota > Metazoa > Chordata > Mammalia > Rodentia > Spalacidae > Nannospalax > Nannospalax galili. Next base: position 9,991,436 of record NW_008338996.1, on the reverse strand, counting down.
TCCCAGCATTCCAAGGTGGTGGGTGTGGGTGTCTCTCAGGACTGAATAAGAGGTTTAGGATTTCTGTTCAACTGTTCTGGGCCTAATTGATCTTGTGTTTCGCATTATGGGGGTTCAAACCTCTGATAACAAAAAGACCTTGCTGCAGAAACAGCATTTGAAAGTATTGGCTTTTAGTGTGTGTGTGTGTGTGTGTGTGTGTGTGTGTGTGTGTGTGTGTGTGTGTCTACAATTTGAACCAGGGGGCTCAGAAGTTAGGCAAGTCCTATACCACTGAGCTTAATCTCTAGCTTGTGAAAATGTCTAGTTGTTGCTGAATGCTGTGGCTCACACCTGTAATCCTAGCATTCAAGAGGCTGAGGCAGGAGGATCACAGAGTAAGTTCTATGTCAACCTGGACTAGAGTGAGATTCTACCTCAGAAAGTCAACAAATACCTGGCTGTGAAGTAGAAAGACCATCCATGGATGTATGTGCAGGTGGCAGGGATTCATGATAGGAAAGGGACATGGAGCTGGTTAGAAAGTTCATTGGGTAACAACACTTGCGGCGTAAACCTGAGTTCAATCACCGGAACCTATGTAAAGGTGAAAGGAGAAAACCAATTCCACAAAGTTGTCCTCTGACTTCCACACACATGCCATGGCACATGTGTCCATACATCATACACACACACCTGCCTCCCCCCACCTAATAATAAATAGAGACACATTGTGAATGAGAATGGTTAGCTCAGACTGGAACTGGGTGGTGAGGCAAGGCTGCCGCCAGCCCTCACTGCTTTATAGTCAGAACAGGTTATGGAGGCTGCAGAGGAAGAGAAGGGACCCCACCTCCAGTGTTTATCTGGTCCTAGCCACTTTCCTCAGCAGACTCATGACTGTGGGCTTGAGACCTCCAGAAGGTCAAGGGCAGGCAGGAGATGCGACAAGGAGGGGAGAATATGTTCTTTAGGTACAGAATTCCTGACTGATGAGTCCAGAGGCTCTGCACCTACCAGAAAGCTATGCATGCCCACAGCACGAGCCCCCTGGTAATCACAGAGGTAACTGTCTCCAATGTGAGCTGCCACTGCAGGTTCCACACGAGCAAGCCTCAAGGCCTCACAGAAAATTCGGGGGTCTGGTTTAGGACAGCCCATAGCTTCAGAAGTCAAAACAAAATCAAAATATTCCCTCAGGCCAAGGCCCATCAAGATCTCTTCCAGCCTAGAGTCAAAGTTAGAGATCACTGCCAACCTGAGACCCCGCTTAAGGCACCCCTTCAGGGTGGTCTCAGCCCCCTCCAACACCTGCCAGGAGCAGGGGCTTCTGAGGTCATCATATAGCTGGTAAGCGATGGGGGTCACTGCCTGGGTATCCTGGATCCCTGCCAGGTGAAAGGTCTGCAGGACCAAATCTATCCACCACTGGCGGGAGGTGAGGCCATGGCTCAAGCCATAGTTGGGGAATCTGTGGCTCTGAGCCCTGTATGCCTGCCTGAAGGCTTGTTCCAGGGCTGTGGCCTCCACCACCAGCCCATGGATCTGTGCTTTAGTGGCATATTCCTCTCCCACAGAGCGGCGGAGCTTGAGCAGTGTGTCCTTCACATCCCATGTCAATAGACGTAACTTCAACCGATGAGCCATGGACATCAAATCTACCCCAGGTCCAAGAGTCAAAGGAGATACCGAGCTGGGACAGGCCACCCCTTACAAGCTAACAGTGGCAGCTTTCCACCTGGGTCAGAGTAGAAGGTTGATATACAGTTCTTTGGAAACGTCTTCACAGCACAAGATCCTGGAATGAGAAACAGCAGGTGAAGTGGAGGCCGAAGCCTTAATATCAGAGAGACTAGATCCACATTCTGATGGACCAAGTATGTGACCTGAGGAGTTACTTTTATTTATTTTTTTTATTATCATTATTTTTTGTGTATGAGTGTTTTGCCTGCATGTAGTAAGTGCATCTATGTTGTGCAATGCCTTCGAAAGTCAAAAGAGGGGTGTCCAAGCCCCTGGAAATGGAGTTCCAGACAGTTGTAAGCTGCCATGTGGGTGCTGGGTATGGGGAGACTGCGCTCTCTCTGGGCGCAGGGTGCGCTCACTCCCTGTGGATCCGCAGACTGCTCTGGGAAGCGCAGACTGCTCTGGGAAGCACGGTGGATCCGCAGACTTCTCTGGGAAGCTGCGGCTCAGGGGAGCGGCGGGTGCCCTGCAGGCTTTCCCCGTGGCTCGCCCCGTATCTCTGGAGCTTCCTCTGCTACTGAAGCATTGTCCAGCCGGAATCCCGTCTCAACCCGTGTACTCTTCCTCAGGATGCGAGGCTCCTGGCCACTGAGCCACGCAGGGAACGAGTACGGAGACAGCGAAAACTAGTGTGTCCGTGGGTTGGTAACGGAGAGTGCTGCCCTCCGGGGGAATCACGTCGCCCGGCTCAGTCTGTGCTTACAGCTTTATTCTCTCTGGGACCAAATCTCTGGGACCCAGTCTCTGACCTCATCTCCCGTGCCCAATCTCCCGGTCCCAATCTCCGACTATTAAGAGAAGACTAGTATATTTATACCATGGGGGTTAGTGGTAAAAAGCTTTGGCTTTTAGATGCTTTGTGAGACATTCTATTTACATGTTGAAGTGGATTTCTGCCACACTGCTAGACTGCTGGCCGCCTGGAAAAATCACGGAAGGCATGGTCTGCTTAGAGCCAGAGGCCATGTTTATGTTATGGCATTTGTGGCGGCCACTTCAAAAGGAGAGTCAGGAAAGATGTCAGGAAGACATCTTGCTATGAAAGGAGCCCGCAGCACATAACCCGAGCTGCATGAGCTGTCCTGTGTGAAGGGGCTTCCACTTTGCATAACAGAGATCTCCCAACAGCTGGGAATCGAACCTGTACAAGAGCAGCCAGTGCTCTTAACTGCTGAGTCACCTCTCCAGCCCAGAAGCTACTCATTGAATTCTGTGAATCTCATGTGTAAGAGAGGAACGAGGGCACCAAACTTCAGAAGGTCTTGGGCTAGGACTGGAGTTGTAACTCAGTAGGTAGAGTAATTGACTTGCACGTACAAAGCCTTGGATTCAGTCCCCAGTACTGAATATACCAAGCATGGTGGGATACACCTAAAATCCCAGTACTCAGGAGGTAGAGGCAAGAGGATCCGGAGTTCAAGGTTGCTGTGGGCTACATAAGTCAGACCAGCCAGTGTTTCATGAGACCCTGTCTTAAAAAAACTCAACAAAGATCTTAGGCTAAATAAGATCATTCATTCATTTATTCCAAAGCAAATTTCTGAGCACCTTATGAGCCAGTTGCTGGGGAACGAGACAGGTTTCCAGCTGTCATGGCATTTTTAGGTGTTAAAGAATAAGAGATTCTGGGGCTGGAGAAACAGCTCAGCAGTTAAGAGTACTGGCTGCTCTTGTAGAAGATCCAGGTCCAGATACCAGCACCCAAATGAAGGCTAACAAGTACCTATAACTCCAGTTCCAGGTCCATGGGATCTGACATGCTCTTCTGACCTCCATGGGCACCGCATGACATGGTGCACTTACATACATGCAGGCTATACACTCATACACATAAAAAATTTAAAAAGCGTGAAAGAGATTCTTTGTAGATAAAGAACTACACAAACAAGTGTAATTTCAGTATGCAACAGGAGACTATAAATGCAGGGGCCCAATCTAGTCTTTGAACTCTGGGAATTTCCTAAACAGGTGAAATTCCGTAGAGATCTGAGGAAAAAAAAAAGCATGCAGGAAGTAGAGATAGCAAATACAGAGGCCTTGAGGCTGGGCAAAGTCTGTGCTCTGGAAGCCTTGAGGTCAAAGTCAGGGAGCAATTGGGATTGCTTCTCCTGAGATCATTTTTTTTTCTTCTTCTTCTCTTAATCTTCATGTTTAAGCCCATATTAAAATATCTTTTTCTTTTCCTTCTTTTTCTTTTTTCTTTTTTTTTTAAAAGGCAGTCTCTCTGTAGCCCCAGCTGTCCTAGAACTCCCAATGTAGACCAGGCTGGCCTCCATCTCACAGAGATGCCTGCCCCGCCTCCATCTCACAGAGATCCGCCTGCCTCTGACTCCCAAGTGCTGGGACTAAAGGCCTGCACCACCAAACCCAGCTAGAACTGGAGATTTTATTAAAGATATTTTATCCAGGTGCATTGGCAGAAGCAGGAGGATCTGCGTGAGATGCAGGCCAGCCTGGTCTACATAGGGAATTCCAGGCCAACTGGAGATACAGGAGGACCCTGTCTCAAAAAAAAAAAAAACCCTGAAAAGCAAAACAAACAATAACAACAACAAAACACCTCTAACACTGCTTCATTAAAAACAATTATTATAAGCTGTGTGTGGTGGCTCAACCTTTAATCCCAGCATTCGGGAGGCAGAGGCAGGCAGATCTCTGTGAGTTCAAGGCCAGCCTGGTCTACATAGAGAGTTCTAGATCAGCTGGGGCTACAGGAAGAACCTGTCTCAAAAAGACAAAAAAACCAAACCTATGCCATCTGTATGCTGCTATGTTCTTAGAACATGGCTATGAACTTATGTATAGTCAACTCCATAATTTTAAAACAAAAAACCAATTATCTAGTCATGTCAAAAGATAGAAACAGCTCAGCTGAGCGTGGTGGCACACACCTTTAATCCCAGCACTTGGGAGGCAGAGGCAGGTGGATCTCTGTGAGTTCAAGGCCAGCCTGGTCTATATAGTGAGTTCCAGGACAGCTGGGGCTACAGGGAGACCCTCTCTCAAAAAGACCAAAAAAAAAAAAAAAAGACTTGCAGATTCTGACCAACAGCATGGCTGCTGAGAGGTGAAGACTGAGGCAAAGAGGAACAATTACTCACCTAAGGTTAGTGAGCCAGCCACAGCCTGGATTAGAACCCAAATGCCTAGACTCCACTAGGGTTCCCTTCCTTCCACTGAACTGCACGTACACATATTTAGAGTTTTTTTGGTGGGGTGGGGGGTGTTCTTTTTTGAGACTGGCTCTCCCTGTAGCCTCAGCTGTCCTGGAACTCACTATGTAGACCAGGCAGGCCTTGAACTCTGTCCGGGAACTCACTATGTAGACCAGGCAGACCTTGAACTCACAGAGAGCCCAAGTGCTGGGATTAAAGGCGTGCACCACCACACCCGGCACATATTTAGATTTTTAAAAAATGGATTATGGTGAGCCTGTTCAGCCTGGGACAGCAGGACAGCCTATGCCTGCCTGTCTCCAAGCTGCAGCCTCTCCATCCTTCAGTTCCTGCAGTTAATAACATCTGCCAGGGAGGCCAGCTCCAGTACGATACTGATCCACCCCAATGCCCAGGAAGTCAGTAGCCTCATGGAGCATCTCTCCCCAGACAGAGCTGACTGCAGACAAGCCTGTCCCTTTGAACCTGAGAGGCCAGAGGTTGGGGTGGGGGCGGGAGGGGGGACGGTGCATTTAGAGTGCAGCTACAACAGGTGCACACAGGGGTGAATGGGGGATGGGGAAGGGACACGCCTTAGAAGTGTGACAAAGAGGTGGATTTAAGTCCACCTTGAAACTCCTTCAAAGGGTCTTTCTTCGAGCAGGTGGGTAGACTGAGGCCCAGCCAGGCAGACTGTGTATTCCTGGCTTTGATACACCGAGAACAGCCAGAACAAAGGCTATAGTAGTGTTGGGGGCTAGGCTGCAGGCCAGACCGGCTCCCGACTGGGTAGCTCAGCGGAGCACAGTCCTGGTGGCCTGGTGGTAACGCACCATCCTGTGCAGCGGGACCGGCCAGGAGGCTCCAGACACCCCTTCTCGGATGCACCGAGCTCCCAGCACTCGGCACTAACCCAGACCCAGCACGCACCTGGCTCGGGGATGGCGACCCTCAAGGAAGAAGCAGCTCCACCGGCTCCACTGAGGCTCCCAGTGGCTCGCGACAGGGACCGGCCACAGCTCGCCCCGCTCTCCTCTCCTACCCTGAACTCCGCCCCTCACTGGTCACCCGCCCGGGCCGCGGAGCTCCGCCCTCCTCCTTCCTTCCCCAAGCCCGCACCCTCTCTACTCCTTTCTGCACGCCTCCCTTTGCCACCCCGCCTCTCAAGGTCACCGGATCACGTGGTGTTCCTCACTACCCCCACCCCACCCCGGTCCTCCCCACCACCCTAGTAGTCTCTCTGCTTCTCGATCTCCAGGCCTCTATCTGTCCTCTTTGCAGTTGCCAACGCAAAAACACAACTCTGACTTCAAAGGGGATAAGAGCTACTTTATTCTGGAGATAAATATGAGTGACCATAGTTCAGAAAAAAAGAGTGTTTTATTTAAATTGTTTTTATTTTATATGTTATGAGTGTTTTGCCTGCATCCATGGGTGCAATGCCCACGGAGACTTGAAGAGGGGTTGGATTCCCTGGAATTGGAATTAGAGTTATTAGCCACCATGTGAGTGCTGAACCCCGGTCCCCCTGCAAGAGGAGCCAGTGTTCTTAAGCACTGAGCTATCTCTTCAGCTCCCCAAAACACAGATTTAAGTAACCTAAAATTCCATGTTGCAACGTGGAAGCAATTTAATGAAGTTTGGTTTTGTGTTTGTGTGTGGTGAGGCGTATTTTGTTTTTCGTTTGAGACAGGATCTGCCTGTAGCCCCAGTTGGCCTGGAACTGGATATGTAAACCAGCCTGGCCTAGAACTCACAGATATGCCTCCTGAGTACTGGGATTTAAGGCTGGTCCCCAAACCCAGCATTTAAGTTTTATAGTAACAGAACAAAGAAAGTCATAAATCTTTTCAAATACTCTGGTGGAAACAGAGTTGCGTTTCAGTAAATCAGAGAAACCTCTAATACAGTAAGAAATATTAGATATTAGTCTTTCAAACCCTGTAAAACTTGGGACTTGGAAAGAAATTCTCATCTCTTAATCACACCACACCCTAAAAAACTTTTGCATTCCTGAGCCTTAAGGCCTAGAGTATTGGAGGTCTTCTCCCTTCACTCCAATTCTTTTAAACTAGCCAACCAGAAAAGATTGTGACGTTGGACCCCAGCCAATGGGGAAAAGACACAGTTCTCTTACATTAGGGATAAAGGGCCCCAAGCTTCTGGGTGCTGTATGTACTTGTTGGACCTGACTGACCACACAAGTCACCCTTTTGCAAAACTAAAAAAATCTCTCTTGCCAAGTTACTTTCACTTGTCTGTATGTCCTTTGTGTGATATAGATGGGGGTCCTTGAGCCTGGGATTTTATTTCTAACAATGGGCCTGAGATGCTATCTGATGACGCTCTTAGCTTTTTGGATGGTGAAAGCTAGTGGCTCTACCAAGCTAATTAATTTCCAAGGAAAACTAGTGCTCTGTACATTCCAAATGGTCACCTAATGGTCGCAAAGGATGTTAGATCTTGTACAGAGGAAGGCAACAAATGACTATCAAGGGGTCTAAAGATGGGCCAGAATAATTTGGCTCTGGACTTGCAACATTCCAAATGCTTCACAATCACTGAAGTTCAAATCAGTTAACCAGCTTTGCAGAAGTTTCCATTTGAAGATGCAACTTCTCTTTGGGAACCTTCATTCACAGTTCCCCCAGTTGGCCAAGAATCACAATTTTGTGCATTCAGAGCTACATATTATCTAGTAAATATGATTAATGTCCCACATTGCTAGAAAACACTTCCTAGGAACTGATGTAGATGAGGCTGGGTAGCAGGCAGGAAGAACAGTCTTCAGGAGACAGGAATAGGGTAAGGCCAATACAGAAGAAACTCCTGGATCACATCAAAGCTATGAGCCATCATGACTGGATCAAACTTTTTTTCCTCTTCCTCTGTATCTGACATAACATTTACATGTGACATATAATAGGATTATTATATGTAAAATTAAAATAATCAAGAATCTTGCTTGGCCTGATGGAGTAACAGATGAAGGAAACATGCATCTTAAACAACCAAAATTTACATTAAAAATTAGGTTGACTGGGCTGGAGAGATGGCTCAGCACCCACCTGATGGCTAAAAATTGTCATAACTCCAGTTCCAGGGGAATTCGACGCCCTCTTCTGACCTCCATGGACATTGCACAACACAGGTACACATATACATGCAGGTAATACATTCACACATATAAAATTAAAAAATAATAAAATTTAAAAATAGATTTTAAAAATATTTTATTATTTTTGTGTGTATGCATGTATTGCCTGCATGTATGTAAGTGCATCCATGTCATACAATGCCTGTGGAGGACAGAAGAGGCTGTCAGATCCCCTGGAACTGGAGTTATGGACAGTTGTTAGCTGCCATGTGGGTTCTGGGATTCAAACCAGGGTCTTCTGCAAGAACAACCAGTGTTCTTAACCACTGAGCCATCTCTCCATCCCCCAAAACTAGATTTTTAAAAATCAAAATTATACTGAATAATGAGGAATATATATATTTCTTTTTACAAAAAGTGAAAACATTTGAATCTTTAAACATGAAAACTTCAGTAAGGTTGTGGTGTGGGTAAGTAAACAATCAAATAAAAAACATGATTAATGAAAAGAAATAATATCCTTATTTATAACTTCATTAAAACCAAGATTATCATTATTTTATCAATTAAGATATATGCCAAGTGAAATATTAAATATCAGAAAAAATTTAAATATCTAAGTATAAAAGGGTTTAAGAAACATAAAAGGGAGGCTGGAGAGATGGTTCAGCACTGACTCTCTTCTAGAGAACCTGGTTTTGGTTCCCAGCACCACATAGTGGCTAACCAGGGGATCTGACACTCTCTTCTGGCCTCTGTGTATATCACATGCACATAGTACACTTATATTCATACAGGCAAAATATTCATACACATAAAATACAAATAAACACAAAAAAATTTTTTAAAAGACATAAAAAGCAGGGGCTGGAGAGACGACTCAGCGGTTAAGAGCACTGGTTGCTCTTGCAGAGGACCAGGGTTTGATTCCCAGCACCCACATGGCAGCTACGAACTGTCCTTAACTCCAATTCCAGGGGAATCCAACACCCTCTTCTGACCTCTGCAGCGTTGCACGGCATGGGTGCACTCATATACATGCAGGCAATACACTCATACACATAAAATAAAAATAATAAATAAAATATTATAAAAAGTGAGATAATGCTTCCATTACTTGGGGTACTCAGTTGTCAATGTACTTGAAGATAAGTATCATCCAGCATCTTTGACCTCTGCATGGATGTGTTCTCAAATGGAGCTGGCATGTGTTTGCTGTGAGAAATGTGAATTCAAAAATTCATCTCCTAGCCAGGCGTGGTGATCCATGCCTTTAATCCCAGCACTTGGGAGGCAGAGGCAGGCGGATCTTTGTGAGGCCAGCCTGGTCTACATAGAGAGTTCCAGCACAGCTGGGGCTACAAGGAGACCCTGTCTCAAAAAGACAAAAAAAAAAATTTCATCTCCTAGCCGGGTGTGGTGGCGCATGCCTTTAATCGCAGCACTCAGGAGGCAGAGGCAGGCGGATCTCTGTGAGTTCAAGGTCAGCCTGGTCTACATAGTGAGTTCCAGGACAGCTGGGGGTACAGGGAGACCCTGTCTCAAAAAGACCAAAAAAAAAAAAAATCATCTCCTTGAGTCTCATAGTACAGGAGCACACTAAAAATACCTGGATACAGTCTTTTTCCTTTAGTCAGAATGGAGTCTTTGATGTTATGCCTTTTTTCTTTCAGTTGATGAAATGATCTGGTTTCCTTCATCCTTTGAGGAAGTCTCTGTAACTAATTCCAAGTTTGTTTTTTTTTTTGCCTTCTTTTTTGAGACAGGGTCTCCGTGTAGACTCACTATGTAGACCAGGCTGGCCTTGAATTCACAGAGATCCGCCTGCCTCTGCCTCCTGAGTGCTGGGACTAAAGGTGTGCACCACCACGCCTGGCCCCAAAATTATTTTGGTTATCATATTTAAAATTCTTAGTTATAAGCCATTTTCTCTGCAAACATTACAAAGAATTGATCAATGTCAGGTGATGCAGGCCTTTAAACTCTGCTCTTGGGAGGCAGAGGCAGGCAGATCTCTGTGAGATTGAGGTCAGCATGGTTTACACAGTAAATTCCAGGCCAACTGGGTCTTCAGGGAGACCCTGTCTCAAAAAAAACAAAAAAGAAAGAAAGAAAAAAGAGGATCAATACTTAAGAAAACCTCCTAATTGTTAGATGAACATGATAACCACTATACTACAAAAATCCATAGAAAACCTCATAACTGTAAACAGAGAATCAAGTGTTAAATTTATACCTAAGGGTACTGAATTTTGACCTTAAAATAACCTTCATATTATAATCAGTATAGTTATAACCATCTACTTTAATTTTCACAATCTTTCTTGTCCTAGTTACTTTCTATTGCAGTGATAAAACACTAACCAAAACCAACTTGGGGAGGAAAGGGTTTATTTCATCTTGCTCTTCCAAGTGACAGCCCATCACTGAGGGAAGTCAGGGGAGGAGCTCAAGCAGGAACTAGAAGGCAGGAACTAAAGCGGAGGACAGGGAGAAGTGCTGCTCACAGGCTTGTTTCTCCAGCTTGCTCAGCTACTTTTCCTATATAGCCCAGGCCCACCTGCCCAGGGATGATGGCACTGCCCACAGATTATGATAGGCACTTTAGAATTGTTTTTAAATATTTTATTATTTTTATTTTGTGTATGAGTGTATTGCCTGCATGTATGTGCGTGCACCCGTGTTGTGCAATGCCTCGGAGGTCAGAAGGCGGCTTCGGATTCCCCTGAAGTTAAGGATGGTCTTGTGGGTCATGTGGGTGCTGGGAACAGAACCAGAGTCCTCTGCAAGAGCAGTCAGTGCTCTTAACCACTGAGCCATCTCTCCAGCCCCTCGTTTGTTGTTTTTAATGGCTGTAGCAGAAATTAGTTCTACTGTTCCCTATTCTTACCAGGTACCATCTATCTTTTCAACATTAGGATTCTGATAGATTTATATGACAACTCCTTGCTCCCTATCTCCTTGGTACTCATGCATTTGATTTTGAAACAGTTCTTGCTACATTGCCTAGGATGACCTTGAACTCAGGATTCTCCTGCCTCAGCCTTAAAAAATATACTGTGCTTGTCTGATGTATGTGTATGGGGGGGGAGCATGCTGAGATCAGAGGACAGCTTTGTAAAGTTGGATCTCTCCTTCCACCTTTGTGTGGGTTCCAGGGATCAAACTCAGTTTGTCATGCTTTTGTGGCAAGTGTCTTTGCCCACTGAGCCATCTTGTCAATCCCTGTCTCAGCCTTCTAAGTAGTTGGAACTACTGGTGTGCAACATGATACCTGGGTGTGATTTTTTTTTTTTTTTCAGGTGATGAGATTAACCCAGAGCCTGGCCCATGCTAGACAAGTGCTCTACCACCCAGGTTTATTTCCAACTCCTGGCTGTGATTTTAATTTCTCCAAAAACTAATGACAGAAACTTTCATATTAATTGGCCAAGTTTTCATCTATTTCTATTTATGCAACTATATGTTAACATAGCTGTTACACAGTCCATGAATAAAGATAATACATGTAAAGCTAAACAAAGTTCCTCTAAATTGTCCCTCCCCCTGGCCACCCTTTCCCAGTTTTTTTTTGTTACTGTTGTTTTTTGTAGCCCCAGCTGGCTTGGAACTCCCTATGAAGACCAGGCTGGCCTCAGTCTTACAGAGATCCACCTGCCTCTGCTTCCTGTGTGCTAGGATGCTAGGACTAAAGATGTATGCTACCGTGCCTAGCCTTCTTTCCCAGTTTTTAGCTCAGGTCTTGAGGTTAGTAGGAGACTCTAATCCAAGTCTTGATCTGCACTGGGTTTGGACAGTGCTCTTAAACATTGATCCATCTCTGTTCCCTTAAAGAATCTTTAACTAGGGAAGAAGTTTGCTTTTTGCTGAGCCCTCCTGGCCCAGAACAGCACACAAAACCACAAACTTACTATCAACCTCAGGCCACATGTTGTTTCGCAACATTTATTTTGGACTATCTGTGGCTTCCAAGGCTTCTTTCTGTTCTTGTGCCTCCCTCCACCCCGACACTGTATGCTCATGTACGACACTATTCTGGGCCAGGGGCAAGGAAGGGTCATGAGAGAGGAATAGGGAATATAGGTTAAGAGTAAAGCTATGTGTTTAAGGTGGGCATGGTGGCCCAAACCTTTAATCCAAGTCTGGGGCTATAGGGAGACCTATCTCAAAAAAAGGGCTATGTTGCTTAGTTTATAAAAATTGATTACTTGGGGAGTCCAAGGCCTAGTAAGATTGTTTACATTGTTTTCCTAAAGGCTAAATTTAAACAAGTTGATTGTTTAGGAAGGCAGATTGAATAGTGTTAAATGATTTCAAAGCATATAATTAACTTTAGGTAAAAGTTCCATTTGTAACAGAAGGCATTTAAAGAAGTCATTCCCACACCCTGGACAAGTGCTGATCTTACAGGCCTCTGCCACCACATCCAGCTCAGGCTACTACTGAAGAAAAGGAACAAGGCAGGGGCTGAGACAAAGCCTACTTGCACTGTGAAACTGATATATCAGCCTTAGCTGGCTTAGAGAAGTAAATCTTTTATTATTGTGGTGTTGTGGAGGGGGCATACAAGTACCATGGTGCACATGTGGAGGTCAGAGAGTACAGCATTTGGAAATTGGTTCTCTCCATCCAATGGGGGCGTTCCATGGATTGACTCAGGTCATTAGGCTCAAGTGGCAAGCACTTTTTTGCTGGGCCATCTCACCAGCCCTGAGAAGTAAATCTCTTAAAGTACTGTTATCTGGCTTTTGTTATCTGATTCTAATACATAGGAGAGTTTGGAGAGGTTGTTGGATCAGAATGTGGCATGTTAGCTGAGTTCTTTTTTTTGGACAAAGTCTCCCTAGTCCCAGCCTGCCTGGAAGTCACTATGTGGACCAGGCTGGACTCAGCCTCTGGAGGGCTGGGATAAAAGGCACATGCTACCATGCCTGCCTGTACATAAGTGTGATGCCGGAGGAAGCCAGAAGAGTGTCAGATTCCCTGGAACTGGCATTACAGACAGTTGTTAGCTACCAAGTGGGTGCTGGGAATCAAATCTGGGTCCTCTGCAAGAGTAGCCAGTGACATTAACCACTGGGCCACCTCTTTAGCCCTCTTAGCAACATAGAGGAAACATCCATACAGATTTAGGGTAAAAGCATTCCAGCAAAGATGACCACTGATGCAAAAGCTGAGGTCTTGCCAGCCTTCCCTGTAATGAAGGTGGGTCAACCATGTTATCTCTCTCCAGTTTATAGTGAGCCAGATGGTGGGGCCCTATCACAGATCTCTAGAGTTGTTCCAGTAGGGATGGGACAGGATACACCTTTCTCTGTGATTACAGATCTTGGAGTCAACCATGTTATCTCTCTCCAGTTTATAGTGAGCCAGATGGTGGGGCCCTGTCACAAATCTCTAGAGAGTTGTTCCAGTAGGGATGGGACAGGATACACCTTTCTCTGTAATTACAGATCTTGGGGGCCATTTCAACAATTATGGGGATCACACTGTTACTGGCTGGGAAGGCTCACTTGGTAATAAAGCCAAGGCCAAGAGATTAACGCTAGAAAGGAACAGAAACCTCCACAAGGCCTTGGACCTTGGGACACAGCAGACCTTATCAAGATCCTAGCATGAAACCAGTGAGTTTCTCTTTCTGTTGGGGCTGTTCAGCCATTCACAACAGAGAGCACCCAGAACCACCAAGCGCCTGGCCCACTGTCAATCACAGGCCTTACTGTGTGGGACAAGGAGTAGGAAACTGGTGGTCTCTACTACTAGGGAGTGGCTGATTAAAATGCCTCTCAAATGGGCAAGCTACAGCCCAAGTTGGCACATCTGAGAGGGGAACAAGAAAAACAAGTCTGAGAGGCCCTGGATGCTCACCATCTAGCTCAGATGCCTGGAAGTCATCAGACCTTGCCAGATTGTGAAAACCTAGTACTTTATTCAGGACAGAATTACTACTGGGCCACACAACAGTCTCTCTGAGGGGTGCAGAGCCACAGGACAACCACGACCCTTCTAGCTGATTCCCAGTCTGTTTCTATTATTTTCTTAATGATCTCACTCTACAGCCTGGGTTGGTTTTGAATTTGTAGCACTCCTGCCTCAACAACCTTCTAAGTGCAGAGGCTACAGGTACAAGCCATCACATCTGGCCTGTTAGTGCTTTGCACATAAAAACGTTGTGGGCTGCTGCCATCAGGTGGAAACCTCAGGTGACAAATCTTGGCTCCAGAGGTATTACCCACATAGATGGAGATGCCTGAAGGAAAATGGGCTCCTGGACCTCCTCCCATATCAAAGCTAATTCCACATGGTGTTATGCCCATACTTTACCTTCTGCATACTGGGAAGCATAACGCATGGTTAAAGGCAGAGGCTGTGGAAATTAGTTCACAATTCCAGGGCTGGTTTTCTGTTGCTGTGGAAAGTTCTGCCACTAACTTGACTTGTCTTGGTTAGAGCCATCACCTCTCTAGATGGACCTTTGTCATTGCAAAGCACCCCAAGCTAAATTTAGCACTCTTGGTCCACCCTAAACCTGTTCTCCCCTAGGATTCTTAGTAGCTGGTCCACCTGCTACCCAGTCCAGGCAAGTTCATCCCTCCTGCCTAATTTATCCCCTATTTACATCCTAAATCCATCTCTTCTCCATCCCCATGGTCACTCTAGGCCACACAAATACCTCATCTGCACCTTGGCAAAGCTACCAAGACGGTCTGAGAAAATTCAGATTAGATAGTGTTATTTACCTGCTAACATCCTCTACACGTCTTCCTTCCATCTTGGAATAAAGCTGGAAAAGGCTAATGTGGCATTTGAGCCCCTGCATGTTTTGGCCCTGGTTGGAGACTATTTTTAGGCCTTTTTAAAAAATTGTTTTTATTTTATGTATGAGTGTTTTACTGGTGTGTAAGTGCATCAAGTCTATGTGATACCCACAGAGGCCAGAAAAGGACATCAGATCCCTTGGAGCTGGAGTTACAAGAGTTGTTAGCTGCCATGTGGGTACTGGGAACTGAACCTGGGTCCTCTGCAAGAACAGTCATCTAGCCCCTAGGTTACCTGTTCTTGTACTGTTTTGCCCCAACCATACCAACCTTGTGCTCATTCAGCTCCCTTTTAGCCCTGGGCCTTTGCACAATGGTTCCTTCTCTATGAAATGCTCTTGAGTAACCCTCCCTCAGTTTGGTAACTTATCTAAACTAGCTAGTCCTCCAGGAAATATTTTCTGATCCTTCAAAGCAGGTCAAGACCTGGTGGCCTTCACACTTGCCATCCTGTCTGTTCACTCTTTGCCATGTACTCTTGGACACACATTTGTTTGCAACCTCTGGATCATTTGCTCCTGCAGGGCTACATGTCTCGCAGTTCTTCGTACTGGCCTGGCAGTGATGGGCCCGAGATGGCCTAGAAAAACCCCTTTCCACACTAACCACTTTAACCAGAAAACAGCTCAGGGACTGTGAAACTGGAGGTCTAGACACCAAGACAGAAAGTTTCTGCTACAGTCTACCCCTGGCCCAGTAATGGCTTCTCAAATTAGCTCTTAACAAAAGCCACCAAGTACTGAAAGTGATCAATCTGACTGCAGGAGCTGTCAGCTTATAATGCCAATCCTACATTAAAAAAAAAGATGGTAGTGCTTTATTCTGAACTGGCTTTGATGCCAGAGTAGGGACTTCATCTCTGAAGAACCTGCAAACCAGTTCTTTCATTTGAGGTAAAGAGGTGAGGTCCCTGTGTCATGTATCAGAAGAATGAAACAAAACCAGTTAGGCAGCAACATTGTTTCCCTTGTTCCCCTAGCCTGCCCCCCCCCTCCCCATTCAAAGCACTGGCAAAATCTCTCATTTTGTCTCCAAAATGTTTCCTCAAGGGCTAGAAGTATAGCTCAGTGGCAGAGTGCCTGCCTGGAGGGAAGAGGCCATGGGTTTAATGCCCAGCAGTGCAAAACCAACTAAAACAAAACACTCCAAATCTTTAAGATGGCTGCCCACCAGATGCAAAATAAAACCTAAGGTCTGTGCCAGGTGTGGGAGCTCCCCTTTCCAACCTCTAGTGCACCTTCCTCTTCCTTCCCTACCTCCAAACCTGTCAAGCTCCTCCCACTGAAGGCTCTCTGAAAATGTCTCCTGGCCCCTTTTGAAGACATTTCCTTGTCCCTCTGGGGTCTCACTTCAGGGACAGCTTCTCTGCCTTAGACCCTTTTTCTTCCTAAACATTATCACAACTTGAACTGCTTTGTTTGTTGTCTTATCTGTCTCCCCACTTTTCTCTGTGCATAAATTTTTACAGAGAAAGCTTCAACTTGTTTCTGCTGTGTCCACATCGCCCTGGGCACAGAGCAGAGGGTCTCAAGAATTGTCTTGTGAATAAAAAGCCATTTTGGTGACGGCATCTCATATAGCCAGAAACTCCTGTTTCTGGATTTTGATCTTCATTAATGAGTAAGTCTTCTTTGGGGTCAAGGTCCAACTGCTCTTCTCTTGGACCAACGACCCAAGCCTGTGCCTAGCATTCTTGGATCCTGCTAAGCTGAAGCAACACCTTAGGAAAGTGCTGTGGGCAGAGGTCAGCCTCCAGGCTGAGCCAGGGTGGGGAGCTTGGAGGGTCTGGGAGGATGCAGCTGTGAGTGGTGCAAGTTTAGCATGCTGGCAGAAACCACCCAGGCACTGCACCCACAAGCACGTGGGCAGGAAGAGGGCACAGGGCACAGTTCTAACAGCAGCATTTACTTTGGCTTTCACTTCTCCAAGGCCTAGGGAGCTTTGTCAAGATCAAGTTCTCTAGTCCAACATACTTTCCAATCACTCCTTCAGCCACTGTAACAGCTGGGGTGTGTAGTAGGTGATGATAATATCAGCACCTGTGCAGAGAGAAACAGGGGAGGGATGTGGTATCAGCGCTCAGCATATCTGGGAAATGAAAGACAGGTGGGGAAGGACTACCATGAACAGGTACAGCCCAGTGCCACAGACTAGGACAGCCTGGCTGCCTTTGGGTCCAGATATTGAATAAGTCATTTTCTTTCTTTCTGCCCATGTGTGAAATGTGCAGAGGGAGGAGTGAGCAATTGCAAGCTCTCACCCCCTGCTGGTCTGGGGAAGTCAAAGCAGATGAGATTAGACTACAGGTACACCACTCCTAGCCGAGGTCCTTTCACTCCTTGCCAAGTCACCCTGAGGATCTGGGAAGGACTGACCCATTCTAGATCTCAGTCTCCCCATAGGTCTTGGTATAAAGCTAGAGCACTCAATTTACTTCCTGTTTGTATAGACCTTTCTAGTGAGTGGGATCAGGCAGGTCTGCAGTGAAATCCATCCCTGTTCCTGGAGCTAGAGTCCACCCTGATGATCTCCACGGTGTATATACTAACAAAATCTGTTCCCTTGGGCTGGAGAGATAGCTTGGTGGTTAAGGGCACTGGCTGCTTTTGCAGAAGACCTGGGTTTAGTTTCCAGCACCCACATAGTGGCCAACAACCATCTGTAACTCCAGTTCCAGGGGCTCTGATGTCCTCTTCTGGCATCCATGGGCACCAGGCATGTGTGTGGTTCATGTACATACATGCAGGCAAAACATGCATACACATTAAGATTTTTAAAACTAAAAAATTTTTTTTCATTTATTTAGTTTTATGTGTCTGAGTGTTGTGGTGCATGCAATCCCCGAGGAAGCCAGAAAAGGGCGCCGGATCCTCTGGAACTGGTATTAGAATAGTTGTTAGCTGCCATATGGGTACTGAGAATGGATCCTAGGTTCCCTGCATAGCCAGTGCCCTCAACTACTGAGTCATCTCTCCAGCCCCTTAAAAAATTCTTAGGCCAGCCAGGCATGGTGGCACACACCTTTAGTCTCAGCATTCGGGAGGCAGGCAGGCAGATCTCTGTGAGTTAGAGGCCAGCCTGGTCTACATAGTGAGTTCCAGGCCAGCTGGGGCTAACAAGAGAGACCCTGTCTCAAAAAGACAAAAAAAAAAATTTTTTTTTCCTTAGGCCAGCCAGGGATGAAAGAAGGAATGAGAAAGAAAGAAGAAAATGTCAAAACTAACCACCCCCCCCAAACAACAACAAAGCAAAACCAAACCCTGCTCCCATTGTTAGAGCACTAAGAAGACCCTGTATATATCATTTGCTCCTCAGGAAAACCATGCACTGGGTATCCTATCTCTAGTTTATGGACAGGGACCCTGAGACTGACAGAAGCAGCTTGCCCAAGTTCTCACAACCAAAAAGCTATGAGGGCCCTGTTTCCTTCACTGCTGTGCATTTTATTCTGCCCTTCCATATCCTCTCCTCTACCTGAGTCTACTTAGAGACTAGGACTTCCAAGCAAAGAGTCCAGGCCTTTCATGACTCTGCTCTCTGACTGGGGCAAAGTGCCCATCGGGCCTTGTGGCCTAGGTCACAAACCCTGCCCCTGCTTACCGGCTCTGCGGAAGGCTGTCATGGCCTCCAGTACAGCAGTCTTGAGATCAAAGGCCCCAGCCTGGGCTCCGTGCCACAGCATGGAGAACTCTCCGGACACATGGTATACTGCAAGGGGGAGCTCTGGGTACTGCAGAGAATCGGTGAAGGATACATGGGTTCAAGTGACTGTTCCTTCCTCCCTGACCAGTCTGTGACTATTCTGGGCCCCAATCTGAGACACTGCTGTTGACAGCCCAGCTCATTCAGGAACTGTTAGAGAAGAACAAGTTGGTCCCTAGGCAGGCATGGGAGATGAGGAACAGGGGCACACTGCTTCTGGCTCACAGATTCCAAGGCCCCTCTACCTAGGGTCCCAGCACAGGGGATAAATCTCCCACCTTCCTCTGTGCTCACCTTGTCCTTTACCTCCCGCACTATGTCCAGGTAGGGCAATCCAGGCTTCACCATGAGCATGTCGGCTCCTTCCCGAACATCCCGGTCCTAGGGAGGAGGGTAAAGTGTGGTTAGTTCCTGGGACAGGGACAGGCCTGGCCAAGTAGTTATGGCATTCAAGTTCTGGTTACTCACCACTGCACGGAGGGCCAGGCCCCGGGCTCCAGGTGGCAGCTGGTAGCAACGGCGGTCTCCAAAAGCTGGGCTTGACTGAGCTGCATCCCTGCAAAAGAGCAATGCAACGCTGGGCTCCAGCTCAGGGCTAATGGGTCCGGGATTTAACAGACCACTGCTGGTACTACTCACCGGAAAGGTCCATAGAAACAGGAAGCAAATTTGGCACTATAGCTCATCACTGAGACCTAAGGGGAGACAATGGGGTCCAGGGTAAGTCAACCCTTTCCAGGTTCCCAGGATGATAGAACTGGGAAAGTGCCTCAGCTAGGAAGCAAAGGGTCTATAGTCCAGCCTATTTGAGCACTAGGCCTTAATTTCTCTATCTGAGGTGTAGAGGTCATCCATTGTTGCCTTTAATTCTGTGATTCTGTGTTTGTTCATGTGTGGATGCATGTGTGTGCATATGCATGTGGAGCTCAGAGGATAGCCTCAGTGTCATTCCTCAGGTGCCTTCTACCTTTTGTTTGAGACAGGGTCTCTTTACTGGCCTAGAACTCTGCCAAGAAGGGTAGGCTGCTAGCTGGTCAGCGAGCTCCAGCACTAGTATTACAAGCGCATACCACGTCTGGCTTTTTAGGTGGAATCTGAATTCAGGTCCTCACACTTGCGAGGCAAGCACTTTACTGAGAGCCATCTTCCCATCTGCCCATCCCCACTTCTCAACGTATATGGGGGCAGGGCTAACCCAGGCTCTCTCTTCTCATCCCCACACTCGCTCTCTGCCCTCAGTCCATACCCTGTTACCAAGTCCGTGTGCTAGAAGGGCAGCCTTGATGGCCTCCACACGTCCATCCATCATGTCTGACGGGGCTACTACCTGACATCCTGAGGAGCAAAGGGTGGCCTTCAGAACTCAGGGTCTCTCCTGCCCACGATGCCACCTCCTTGTCCCTGCTGAGGCTCACTCACCTGCCTTGGCATAGGCCAGTGCCACCTCTGCTAGCCGCTGGCGGCTTTCCTCAGCCAGCAATGTTCCATTCTCACGCAGGAGTCCTGGGGGACAAGATGGCTGGGCTTGGGGGTGCACTTCGGGACCTAGCCTCCGCCTACCATGGAAGAAAGCTGGGCTTGGGTGACAGCAGGACTAGTGGGAAGGGGAGCTCACCACAGTGACCATGGGAGGTGTAGGGGCACAGGCAGACGTCACAGGCCACCAGGAGGTTGGGGAAGGTCTTTCTCAACAGACGGATAGCCTCAATAGCTGGGGACTCCTCAGAGTCAGCTGCAGAGCCTCGCTCGTCCTAAAGGTAAGGGAAGGACAAAGTGTTGTGTTTGTTAAAGATGATTTTTAGAAGGCATGGTGGTCACCACTGAAGCACAGCCTTGGCCCTCTCCTTTCATCCCACTGCAGCTTCAAGATGAGAACTGGTCCCATTTGCAGAGGACAGTAAAGCTTAGAGACGGGGCCTGACTCACTCAGTCAGGATGTCACCCTACTTATTTGCTTTCTGACCCTGGGTCAAAGGCAGGGAACATGGCCATTTGCCTGTGGCCCCAAAGCCAGCACAAGGCAGAGCAAGAATGTAGTGAGTGTGTAACCTCAGTCCTTCCTCACCCAGTCAGTCTCCTCCCTCCCTCCCTCCTTAGATGTGTATACACAGGTTCATGTGTAGATGGAGGTAAAAGTCAACATTGAGTATCTTCCTCAACTATTCCTCACCTTCTAATTTGAGACAGGGCCTCTCACAAACCTAGAACTCAACAATCAGCCAGACTGGTCAGCCAGCAAGCTGCAGGGATCCTTGGGTCTCTGTCTCACTCACACTCACCCTGAGATTACAGGCATGCACTGCTATGCCTACATTTTTCATGTGAGTTCTAGGGATTGGACTTAGGTCTTCAAGCTTAAGCAGCAAGCACTTTATCAATTATGCCATCTCCTCAGCCCTCACCCTCCCTTAACTCTTCCTCCCATTCAGCACCTTGGGAACACTGCTGGGGACACCAAAGACCAGGACACAGCACAGGCCCTTTTCTACCAGGGGTCTCAGCATTTCTTCCAGACGGTTCACACCATACCTAGGAGGAGGTCAAAGGATGGACTGAGTGGGAAAGATCCCTTATCCAGCCTTTCTACCCCTTCACACTGTGCTTTTATTAGGAGACAAGGTGCACCAGGTGTAGTGGCGTTAAGCCTTTAGTCCCAGAACTTGGGAGACAGAGGCAGGCCGATCTCTGAGTTTGAGGCCAGCCTGGTCTACATAGTGAGTTCCATCCCAGCAGGGTACAGGAAGACCCTGTCTTAAAAAAAAAAAAAAAAAAAAAAAAAAAAAGAGAGGGGGGGGAGAGAAAGAAGTTGCGGGGCCAGGGATGCGGCTTAGGGGTAAAACACTTGCCTACGATCTGCGAGGCCCTTGGTTCAATCTCCAGTGAAGAGCAAAGCTGTGCATTTATCAAGAGGGTACAAGCCCCATTCCAGGGCCAGGCAGGCACAAAGCCACCAAAGAGGTAGGCAAACCAAGCCCCACACAGAAGAGCTAAGGAAAATCTCCAGTGAAGAGCAAAGCTGTGCATTTATCAAGAGGGTACAAGCCCCACTCCAGGGCCAGGCAGGCACATAGCCACCAAAGAGGTAGGCAAACCAAGCCCCACACAGAAGAGCTAAGGAATTAGCTGTGGTAGATTCTAACTCAAATCCTATCCCAAGTTTGACTCTCATCTGCAGTAGCTTCTGCTATGGCGCTCCTGGTGATGGGATGGATATTTACTTATTACTTTATGAGAGTGCCTTGTCTATGGGCCAACAGCTTCAGTCCCTAGGAAACCCTTCTCCCTCTGAGCTATACTTGGGATCTGCTATGTACTGGGCCTGCTTCTGCTTCCTGGCACCTCCATCCATGAAATCTCTCCTTTCACCATCTCATTGCCACTCCCGAGTCTCCTACCTGGCCACTCCTGGGAGGCTGGTGATGGGCTGGACATCATCAGGAGCATCCCTGCAAGAGTTGGGGGAGGGGCTATGGATTGGTGGCTTGTAGGCAGGGCCAGTGGTAAGGGTGACAGGGAGGGAGGGATGGCTGGAAAGCTGGGAAGGGAGAGCGGAAAGGAGATGGAGGGAGGGGATGGGATCCTGTGTCTGGCTCCCATGCCTGGCCAAGCCCAGGGCCTGAAATAACAGGAACAAGAATGACAGTGACAATAAGAGCAACTATACTACAACATCAGCAATCACAGGAAGGACTTGGACTCTGAAGTCAGAAGATCCTTGTGTCCTGCCCTACGTACTTTCTGACTGAGTGACGTTGGCCAGGCTGTAGCATCTCTTTCAGCCTGGGGCGCTTCACCTGGATCATGAGTAGATTCACTCAACAAAACCTTTCTGTACACTTATATGTACTAGGTACTGTTCTAGGCACTAAAGACATAAAGAGTGAACGAAAGAGACAAAAACCCCTGCCCTCGTGAGTGCATTCTTGGGGGATGATATCTGCTCCTTCCTCGTGTGACCATAAAAACTGAAGGAGATAATGTATGCATGTATGCACAGTACCTGGAACACACTCTCTAAGTATCTGCTGGTGCTACTGCTAACAAGGATAACTGCTTGGCCACTATTAACAATCACTTCTTCCATAGCAGTAGCAGTCTACCCAGCTACTTTCTCTACTTCTGTTTTATTTCAACTTAGAATGGCAAAGGTAGGGCTGGAGATATGGCTCAGTAGCTAAGAGCACTGACTGCTCTTGCAGAGGACCCGGGTTCAATTCCCAGCACCCACAGCTAACAACTGTGGGTTGCTAACAACTTGACATGACAGCTAACAACTAACTGCAACTCCAGTTCCAGGGGATCCGATGGCTTCTTCTGACCCCTGCAGGCATTGCACAACATGGGTGCACTTATACACATGCAGGCAATAACACTCATACACATAAAATAAAAATAATAAAATATTTAAAAAAAAGAATGGCAAAGGTAATTCTTATTTTACAAATGGGGTGACTGAGCTCTTCTTAGGGATTTGTGTTGTTAATAAGACTACTGTTCTTAACCTCATAGGCCACTTCCAAAACCTTGCTTCCAGTTGATAGCCCATTTTAAACCCTTTCTTTCCCCCAGCAATACTGACACCTGCTCCAGTCATACATGTGAAGCTTGGCCCATTCCTGGGGACTCACGTGACAAAGATGGGGTAGATGAGGTTGGAGGCACTGAGGGTGGTGGCAGTGGTCTGCCAGGTCCGAAGCAGTGGGTGGAAGTAGCCACTGTGCAGAACAGACTGGTGTTGCATGGTGTGGGCCAGCTGGGTACAAGGCAGTCAGATGGTTGGAATCTAGGTTCTTGGGGTGTGTGCTGCAGGCTTCACTCTGTAGGGTTAGTAGGAGGCATATGAAACATGGTTCCCGTGCCCAGGAAATGGTCACATCAAGAAGACAGCCCTTTCAGGTTCCTGCCTCCCGTCTCTAGTCTCTGGTACTTAGGGTGTGGTTCCCCAATCATTGCCTGTCCAGGATGAGGTAAGGAAGGGATATCTTTAGAGGGTTCAGAGGAATTTCAATTTAACGGTAGAACATTTGAGCTGTAGTTTCCATAACTGCTAGTTTAAAAAAAAAAATTCTGGGCTGGAGAGCTGGCTCAGCAGTTAAGAGCACCTGCCATTTTTGCAGAGGACCTGGGTGCAGTTTCCAACACCTACATGGTGGTTAACAACCACTCATGACTCCAGTTCCAGGGGATCTAATGCCCTCTCCTGGCCCCCATGGGCATTGCATGCACATTGTATGTATGGTGCACTTAGATACATTCAAGCAAAACACTCATACACATAAAATTAAAAAACAAACATTTTTCTATTAACTTATTTTTATTGTATCCTAGCAAAGAATCAGTGGACTGGAAATAAAGAAGAAAAACAGAACTAAATGTTCCCTGTGTGTACTTTGAGAAGCACTGGTCTGTATGACATTTAAGCTTCATTTATTCCATGAAAAATGTCCATTCAGATTTCAATGTCCAATGTTTGTGGTCCTGGGATTGAACGTAGGGCTCTGCACACGGCAGGCACGTCTCCAATGACTAAGCTATAACCTCGGCTTGCTTTGCTTTCTGTTTCTTTGACACAGGTTTTTGGCTTTTGTTTGCCTGCCTCTATTGCCACTGTAATCCCTCAGTGCTGGGATTATAGGCGTGTGTGACCACACCTGGATTACTTGGTGCTGGGGATTGAGCCCAGAGCTTTGTGCAAGCACTCTACTGAGCTATATCCCCAGCCCACCTGCTACCCCCTTTCCCCAGAAGGCCCTCACTTTGCACAGCTTTCCCCATCCTGCTGGGGCCTCCCTCTTTCCCAGTCCACAATCCCTTTTATATAATAGTTCTTTGTGGCACCGCCTTATCTCTTGATAGTAGACAGAGCCTCTGCAGGGCACTATATATGGTGAGTTCATTTTTGCCTCCTCTCCCACAGTCCTCACACAGGCAAATATTACACTGCATCAAGGACAATATTGTATGCCAAGTAAGTGAGAGAAGAGAGAAGGAAGTCTGGGTGCCACCTTTGTTTCAGGAGTACCTACTGTGTGTCAGGTCACACTGGCACCCTCACAGGGGCCTTCTGGAGGCATAGGCCAGCTGCCGCTTCTGCTTTCTGGGAAGCAGGCTAATGGGTGCATTACAGAGCTAGGCAGCCCAGGCCCACACGAGCCATGCATAGTCCCAGAGTTAGGAGGGCAGAGGTGCTAGTGGAAGATTGGGTTTGAGCTCCATTCTGCAGGATGTGTGCAGTTGTGTGGCAGGGACAAAGTGAAAGTGCTCCCTCAGGAAGGGAAGAAAGGTGACCAAGGATGATTTGTGGACTGTTTCAAGACCCTGTGGTGGTTGTGGGGGGTGAGGGATGGGGATAAAATGGACCAGACTGAGTCAGGGAAGAGTTCTGAGCTGTGAATAGGACACTGGCCTGAACAGAGTTCAATTTTAAGAGAAATCCTGTGGCTGAGTAGACAGGAAGCAGAGGAGCACAGGAGCTGCCAGAGGCCAGAGACAGGGACAGGACAGGAAGAGGGGGTGGGAAGTAGGGCTGGACAGCTAGCTCCATTTTAGACATTTCCTTTTGGAGGTACCTTTTGGCTCCTGAGCAGCCAAAAAGGAGAAAAAAGAAAAACAGAGAGTGGGGGCTGGTGGGCAGAGTCCCATTGCTCCTTGTATAAATGGGATTGCAAGGACCAGAGGGGGTGGCTACTTACCCAAGTCCCACAGCAAGTTAGGAGTGAAAACAAGATTAGCACCCTGGGGACTCCTTCAGTGTGCCTGTGCAGTGTTTCTGTTCTCCATCCCCTTCAGCCCCCTCCCAACCAGCTCAGGGGCCCATCTTATCCTGTCTTCCTCCTTGGTGGAGTTGGGGTTATCAGGGGCCACATAAGGACCAACCCTATCACCACACCTCTGGGTGGGCCAGCCTCAACACATGACGCGGGGCGGGGGGGCTTTGCAGAGATGGCTCAACCACCAAATAATCACTCAACACATATGAGAGTTTGTCTGCCCTCTCTGTAAGATTTGGCTTTCACATCTGCCAAGAGTTAGTTCAGAGGCATAAAGTTGCTTGCCCCAAACCACATAGCTGGTGAGTGATGAAGCCAGAATTTGATTTCGTTCTGGATTCCAAATGCAAGGTTTTGTACTTTTTTTTCTTTTTTGTCTTTTTGAGACAGGGTCTCCTTGTAGCCCCAGCTGTCCTGGAACTCATTATGTAGACCAGGCTGGCCTTGAACACACAAAGATCCACCTGCCTCTGCCTCCCGAGTGCTGGGACTATAGGCTTGCGCCACCACGCCCGGCATCAATTTTGTGCTTTTATACACTATGATAAACATTTGATTCCATAGTTATCACTCTGCCCATAATGTCCCTGCTTTGGGCACTAGAGATGAAAGAAACAAATACGCTGAGTCTATTGGGTGCCAGGCACTGAACTTAGTATTTTATATTTTCTCATTTACTTGCAAGACTTGATATAACTTTTAGTGATTGGAAACAGGCTAAGTAAGGGATGTTATAGGACTTGCTCAATGTCATTCTGGATTGAAGTCAGGTTTTTGAGACAGGGCCTCCTTTTATCTCCAGCTGGCCTGGAACTCCCTATGTAGACCAGGCTGGCCTAGAACTCACAGATACCAACCTGCCTCTGCCTCCTGAGTGCTGAGTCCTGGAATCAAAGGCATGTGCCACCAAGCCCAGCTTGAAGTAAAATTTTGAAACCAGGTGGTTTCATTTGCTTTGGAGCAGGTCCTGGCTTCTGAAATGTACACCTGCTTTCCACTGGCCTCACTCCTCATCTCCTCAAAGAGCCTAAGGGTGGTGGCGCACACCTTTAGTCCCAGCGCTTGACGCTTGACTACCAGGAGACCTTGTCTCAAAAAGACCAAAAAAAAAAAAAAAAAGCCTAAGGGAGCAAATGATAGGCCATCTTCTTAGTAGAATGACTTGGAGAGCCACCTAGCCACCTAGGAGCTATCTAAGCTCTACTTCAAGGTACTAAGGAGGTGGGGAGGGAAAGACTAGAGGTATATGGCGGGGGGGCGGTGTTCCTAGAACAATTCCTCTTTTCTTGTGGGATTGAACTCCTGGAGCTTTGTGCTCTATCACAGAGCTACATTCCAGTCAGAGCAGTTCAACTCTGATTTAGGTTTTTATTTTGGGAGTCATAGAGATAAAATTGAGAAAAGGGTGTCAGTGCTAATTTGTTTGGAAAACCACCAATTCCTCACATTTTGATGAGAGAATGGTGTGATGGGAGGCCACAGACCTTGGGATTACAGTGAGTGAGGCAGAGGTAGGAACTGACCCTGAGGTTTCTTCTGACTTCCAGTCAGGAGTCCTATACCACACAAGTCAGTTTGTTACAACAGTTGCTTAATGAATGCCTACAGAGTAGGAAAGGGCCCTGAGTCATTTCAGAACTAATTCTAGATTACAGTTTTGCTTTGAGAGATGTCCTTCAGGGTTTGGAAGATTTTCACACACTGGGAGGGCACGTCTCCCAAATTAAGGGAGTCCTATGTCCCATCTTTATAGGAACACACAACCACGGGATCTGGCTCATCCCCTCCCCTACTTTACAACAAATAGGTTCCCTTTGTTGGCAAGCAGTATAAGGCGGTGCCAAAAGAACTGTTTCAGGGTCAAACATCCCTATGGCTCCTGTTTCTCTCTGTAACTCTGGGCTTGCCAAGGATAGTGACCTTTCAGATCCTCCATTTCAGAATCTACCAAATGGCCTGATAGTATCAAGTCTGTTAGGCTGTGGAGAAGATGAAAGATAATAAAGAGGCATGCCTGACACCACGTAGCAGCAGTTAACAGTGCAGTAACAGTAAATATGTGGGTAATGCTGCACTGGGACTGGTACTCAGTGCATCATACCCAGAGGGAGGAGATTCATTTCACTCTGTGGGTCACAGGTGTTCCAACAAACCCGAGGTGAGAGGGGATAGGGACCCCACCGGCAGTTTGTGTGTTAGATAAGAAGGAAAATAACCACCATATCCCTGCTGGAGAGTCAAGGGGCAGCTTTTCGGAATGAATGTAAGGTCTGGCCTTCCTTATAAGGCACCCCCCCCCCAAACCTCCAGAGTGACAGTTACTATCAGAAGTGTCTGAGAAGGAGCTGCAGGGCCTGAGTTCCCAGGTTGTGCCCCGGGGAGGATTCCAGAGGCTGTGCTCTTGGCATAGAGAGTAGAGAGTGGCTGCCAGCTCTAGCAGGCTCTGCAAGGGCAGGGGAGGAGGCATGTCAGGACGGCCAGCTAGGTACAAGGTCCAGGGCTAGGAAATCTAAAGCTCAGGAAGGCTCAGAAAGGCAGCTCTGAAAAGGTCCAGCCTGGTGGCCTATTTGCATTTCCTGAAAGCTCTCTGCCTGTCACCTGCCACAGGGATTTACAGAAAGAAAAAGAGCCCAGCCTAGTTCACCAGCTTAATCCTCCTGGGTTTAGCTTTTTCAAGCTAAGAGAAGCTGCCTTTCCACAGACTCCTAGAATAACCTGAGGGGCTTCTACAATCACCCAAAGGTAAAACTGAACTCAGAGACGGGCAGATGCTGACTGGGGATCACACTGCAACTCTGCATTAGAACTGGCCTAGAATTCAGGGATCCAGGAGTGCAGCCCGCAATTCTCACCATGACCCTTGACACTAGAAGGGCACAGTTCATGCATTATCTGCACTGCAGAGTTGGGCGTCCAGAGAGCTCCAGGTGAGCGGGCAGGGGGAGGGAGGTAGAATTCTGGCTCTGGACCTGGCCTGATAGTAGCAGGGTAGTTAAGTGTGTGGGCTTTGGGGGCTAAAAGGCATGGGGGAAAATCCTGCTTCCCCTCTGTGACCTCAGTCTTCTCATCTGGTAAATGGCGACTTGAACTCAATGGGTTGTTGTAAGGACTGAGTAAGCCGAAGCAGGCGACGCCTAGCACAAGTGACTCTTACTGTTTCTCCGGGTCCTCCAGCCTGTGACACACGTCGCGCTCTGCAGAAACGGGCAAGGGGTGGAGGAGCCCAGCTTGGAGTCTCCAAGCCTTAATGCTGCAAGACCACGCAGCGGCTACATGCCCGTCCACCCCGGGGTCCACGCGGACGCCTGCGCTTCAGAAGCATAACGCCAGCAGGGATGCACCTCGACTGCTCCCGGAGCCGCCCTCCCAGCGCGCAGCTCCCCAGACCCGCAAGCTCACCTGCTAGACAAAGCGCTCCGCGTTCCACAACACCGTGCCCCGGCCACCGCGGTCTCCCGCTCTAAAAGCCCGAGCCCACGTGGGGGCGGGGCGACTCACCCGGAAGCAGCTCCCCCCATGGCCCGCCCCCAACGGAGTTCAGGCCACGCCCCCTTCTGTCAGGCACTGGACCCGAGGTCCGCTCCCGCGCGGCCCCACCCACGCGTAGTGGGCTCGCGTCCTGGCCAATCCGGAGGTCCTGGGGTGCTGCAGAGCCCGCCCATCGCCCGGTACTCGCTGGCGTAGGGAAGGCTGGGGTATCCACGTGGGCGTCGGGGCTGGGAGGCTCCTGGGCCCGCTTCCTGGGCGGGCACAGCCTGCGATCACCCGAGTTCATTTTGCGGTCTCTTCACAGCCGGGAGCAAAGTTTGGCTCTGGTTCACTGGTGAAAGAACAATGGGATGTCAAGGACATTAAAACCCCTCCGGTGATATCTTACACAATAACTAAGTCTGTTTTCACGGACAGAGCACTTTAAAGTTGTTGAGTTCTGCAGGAGACAGACAAAATTTAATCCAGCGTAATTAATTACTCAGCACCAGGGCTAGAGAGATCTGAGCGGTTAAGAACACTGGTTGTTCTTAACCAGTGGAGACTCGTGTTCGAATCCCAGCACCCACAAGGCAGCTAACAACTGTCCATAACTCCAGTTCCAGGGGATTCCACAGTATCCTCTGTCCTACGCGGGCATTGCACGACATGGATGCACTTACATACATGCATGCAATACACGTATACACATAAAATAAAAACAATAAAATATTTTTAAAAATTAGCGCCTACTCTGTCATGGATTGAGATATATGAAAGACATGGGCACTGAAAAAAAAAAAAAAAAAAACAACCCTCCAGGTCTGATGGAGGCATTGGGACTATGACGGCTGCAGTAAAATCTGACCAAAGATTAGAAAAGAGGCGTCTAGGGAGGTTTGGAGGGCCAGAAAGGAAACAAAGCAGGTGGAAAGGGGCTGGGGTGGAAGGAGGCATGGGGAGTGACTGCTTACTGGGAACAAGGTGATCAAACTATTTTGAAGCTGGAGGTAGATAGTTGTGTAGCATTGTAAATGTTCCATGTATTATCAAATTTTTATTTTAAAAATGGTTAAAATTTACATTCTGTGAATTTCCTCTCAAAAGATAAACAGGTGAAATACTTGACATCTAGGATTTTAAAGTTGTTGGTTTTGATAAATGTACCTTAGGAGTTTGCTAATATGAGGGAAAGTTGGATGAAAGGTATGTAAGAACTCTATATTCTTTTGCTTTGTTGTTGGTTTGGTTTGGTTTGGTCATTTTGAGGTAGAGTCTCCCTGTAGCCCCAGCTGGTCTAGAACTCACTATGTAGACCAGGCTGGCCTCAGTCTCACAGAAATCCACCTGCCTCTGCCTCCTGAATGCTGGGATTAAAAACTTGTGCCATGTCTGGCAAGAACTCTGCGTTCTTTGTAACTTTTCTATAAATCTAAAATTATCCCACTCCTTTATAAAATTTATTAAGACACAACCAGAAGTGAGGCTAAAGGCTATTGGAACATGATCTCAGTATTCATAAACTTGTGCTAAGATCTGAAGTCATTTTTAAAGAGCCCTCTCTTCCCACTAGTTAAAAATAGGGGGCTAAGGTGCAGAAGTAGTCTTGAATGGGTTATGAAAAGAATCCTTCTGCTCCCCAGATCCAGGTTACAATCTCTGGGCATGGAGGGCACTGTTTACAGAGATGAGAAACTGGGGCTGGAGAGATGGCTTAGTGGTTGAGAGCACTGGCTGCTCTTGCAGAGGACCTGGGTTCGATTCCCAGGACCCACATGGTGGCTAATAACTGTCTGTAACTACAGTTCCAGGGGATCCCATGTCCTCTTCTGACCTCCTCGGGCATTCCAGGACATGGGTGGACTTATACACATAAAATAAAAATAATAAATAAAAAATTTTAAAAATAAGAGAGATGAGAAACAATCTACTGGAGAACCTTCAAAAACAGATGCCACAATGGGATGATACAGGTATAGTGGGAAAAACTGATGGATGACCCCAAAGACTCTTTCCAATTGTTGAATTCTTTAGTTTTAAATCAGTCTCCATTCCCAGAAAAGGTTTTTCTTAAAAAGTTAAAAAGTTCTTTAAGGGATAGGGCCGGATGAACTAAGGATATATGAAAAGAGTTCTTTTGGATCCATTTATTTTTGTTGTTGGTTCTGGGCCTTGGATATGCTAGGCGGGTCCTCTGTCACTGAGTGCTATCCATTCTTGACTGAGGCACAAATAGCTTTATGTTGGAGAGTAACAGATTACATGGTATGGTGAGCCTTTCTCACACAGCCCTTGAAAAAGAGGTTTAACTATGGATTTGATTTCATAGGATGCAAAATCATGTTCCAGGAAGATCAATTTGGCAAGTAGTGTACCATGGAAACCAAGATGAGGCCGGAAACTGAGCTCAAAGGAAGTTTCAGGAGCTCAGATGGAACTTGAAGGCTTGGCTCAGCATGGTGCTCATGGGGTTAAGAAAGGATGTTTCTGGGCTGGAGAGATAGATCAGAGGTTAAGAGCATTGACTGCTCTTGCAGAGGACCTGGGTTTGATTCCCAGCACCCACATGGCAGCTAACAACCACCTGTAACTCCAGTTCCAGGGGATCCGATGCCTTCTGACCTCCGAAGGAATTGCACAACACGGGTACATTTACACACATGTAGGAAATACAC
The DNA here is from genome assembly GCF_000622305.1 of Nannospalax galili. Taxonomy (NCBI): domain Eukaryota; kingdom Metazoa; phylum Chordata; class Mammalia; order Rodentia; family Spalacidae; genus Nannospalax; species Nannospalax galili. The sequence continues at coordinate 9,960,026 of NW_008338996.1, read as the reverse complement.
TCATACGCATAAAAATATTTTTTAAAAAAGGATGTTTCAGCTGGGTGCGGTGGCACACGCTTTTTAAAAAAAATAATTTTTAATAGAATTTTTGTGTATTTCATACATAAAATCATCTTTATACCCCCTTCTCCCTTCCCCTTTGGCACCTCTCTTAGCGCCCCCCCCCACTGAAGTTCATACATTCTGTAATTTGTGTTAAGACCCATTATGTAGTTAGTGTCCTGAGATGTCCCCCAGTGCAAGTTCATCCACAGGGGTTTAGTCAGCCTATCTAGGATTTCTCTTCAAGATCAGCTCTTCCTCACCCAGCAGTAAACAGCTGCCAATAATTTTTTGACTAAAATTGGGACTTGCTATTCATTTGCACAGTTCTGTGCTTGGTTTTTGTCTGCCTAAGTTTGCATAGGTCTTGTGTATGCTGGCACCATCGCTGTAGGTTTGTATGAGAAGGGTCCCAGGCTCCTGTAGGATTATCTCTATATGGTCATGAACCTCCTCCCTGGCTCTTACAATCTTTCCGCACCCCCTCTTTCACAGTGGTCTCTGAGCTCTGGGTGGGTGGACCTCAATATAGGAGACCTGTCCAAGGACCCACACTCTGCCAACTCTTATTCTCTGCATTTTGGCCATTTGTGGCCTTTTGTGTTCCTGGTGCTCTGTTGGATGAGGGAGCTTCAGTGATGAGAATTGAAAGATGTGTTAGTGTTCTCTTTATCCCTTGTTTCTATGTTCCATGAGTCTTAGGTGTAGAGGTTGCATCCTAGATGTGCCACTTAGGCTTGGGCAATTCACAGACAATCTGTGTGTGACCTGTGGTATAACTCTGTAATAATCTCTGTTGAAAAAAAAGCCACTTTGATGGGTGATGACTGGGATACTTGTCTATAAATCTAAGGATTCATATTTTACACATAGTAAGAAATTACATTTATCTAGGGATATGAGAGCCTTAGGCTTTCTCTAAGATCTATGACCTCTTCAGCTATGTGTATTTGGCTAGATTTACAGTACCAGACATGAGCTTCCTCCTATTGAATGGGCTTTAAGTCCAATTAGGTAGCTGTTGATTACCCCCAAGATAAAAGTGTCAGTACTGCACCAATGTTGTTTGCTGTGCTAGTCATTGATGCGATTTTTAGGCCTTGAAGCTGGGGTTGGACCATGGATTGATGTTCTCCCTTAGCAGCTTGCCCAGTGCTTTCCAAAGCTATGAGAGCTGGCCTTCAGGGGAGGTGGCTTCCAGGTTAGTTTCAGCTCCATTGCTCCAAACCCTTTGTCCAAAGGATGTCCTGTCTTCAGCAATAGAGTCTTACATCAAGTTCTGGGAGGCAATCAAGGACTGTGGCAACAGCCTGTGTAACTTTGGGAGTCTCTTGGACTACCCTGGCCAACAACTCAAAGGAAGGTTTCTCCTGCCTGGCACTTTCTTGTCATGTGGTCTTCAGCTAGACTCATGGACTCATGTAGGGATATTGTATGTGTAATTTTTCAATAGGTTTTGGACTAATATAATTCCCTCTGGTTTTTTATACTAGCTAGGCACTATTTATGTCTCCTCTTTTGCTCCATCTTATCCTCCTTCCCCACCCTTCCCATTTAAAGTGTCCCCATTTCTCCCTTGATAATTTCTGTCTGCTATGGTCCCACCTCTTTTGAGCTTTCTTCCCCTTTATTCCCATAGTTTTTTGAATGGTCCCCCTCTCCCCCCTTTATTACACATTTCTCCCTTAGTAATGCATGCCTCCTACTAGTCTTCTCTCTCGGGTTCCTTCTTTCCCTTTACCTCCCTGATTTCCTTCCACTTTCCTGGTTCCTGCAGTTACATCAGGATATGCACTCACTTGTAAGGATTTGGGATACACACTTTTTCTTTTTGGTCTTTTTGAGACAGAGTTAATTAGAAGATAAAAGTTACCATATAATTGTGAACCTGGAATTGACAACTATTAAATATGCTTACTTTTTTTTTTACAATTACCCTTTTTTTGTTTTTTTTCTTTTTGATCTTTTTGAGACAGGGTCTCCCTGTAGTCCCAGCTTTCCTGGAACTCACTATGTAGACAGGCTGGCCTCGAACTCAAAAAGATCTGCCTGCCTCTGCCTCCCAAGTGCTGGGATTAAAGGCGAGCACCACCATGCCCGGCAAGGCACACACTTAATCACAGCACTCAGGAGGCTGAGGCAGGCAGATCTCTGTGAGACTGAGGCCAGCCTGGGTGTACATATCGAATTTCAGTCCTGCTGGGATTACAGAGTGACCCTGCCTCAAATAAAACAAAACAAAAAGGATGTTTTGGCTGTGAAAGAAAAAGCCACTGTCAGGTACACACTGGGGTTCTTCGTGAGGTCTTATCTATTTGACATAGACTTAAAAGCAACTATGGAAGGAAAAGCAATACTGTTTCATAGGGTTTAAGAGTTAATACTTGAAAGCACTTAGAACAATGTTGGACACAGGAAGGGCTTAATAAATGGGAGCTAGTGAGATACACAGGGTAACCAGGAGAGTCACCAAGTGCTGAAGGTGGTGAAGAGTATTGGCTGTGAAGTGGGCAACACCTGCTGGTAAGTCAAGGTGATATAGGATTCCATGATGACCGTCTGGCCCAGTCCATACCCCAAATATCATACGGGGCGTGATCAGTGGGGTCCTTTCCAAAAGCATACTGTATGAGTCATCACTTTAAACAAGAATGTTCTTTATTTGTATAAAGCATTAAAATCTTCTCAACAGTCTTAAGTTGTTTATCAACAAACTTGTCACTGTATTCATTCAACTAGTTAACAGGGTCCAACTATATTATACTACCTGTCAACCTCAAGTGCTCAACTGGGACAAAAAAGTGCTTGGAGCACTAAACAGGGAGAAAACCTAAGGCCAACAGATATTTTAGAAGCAGTGAAAGTGGTGGTGGTGTTGCTGGAGTCCTAAGCACCATTAGATTTCCTTTAAGGTTCAGGTGTTTCACAATTATTTTTAAAAGACACTCGATTAGAACTAAAGAATCCCAGGAAGCTGTGCTTGGGATATCATATAGATGATCCAAGTTCCTGGACTGGCAGATGAAGTAACAGAGACAGTGGGAACAGGAAGCAAGGAGGAGGCTGGAGAGAGACAGGAAGAGAGATGAACAGACAAGAGTTGTGCTTAGAGGAAATAAAGTCTGAACCTTGTCATGAATTACAGCAGCAGTCATAAGTCTGGGAGATGGACTCTAAGGAAAAGCCTGGGATTTTAAACCTTCCAGAAGGTGACACTGAATCAGACAGTGGCAGGCAGTGAGGTACATTTAACTTTATGCCACCTGTTTTTAAGACACTGGCACACTTTCTTGACCTATTCTGATCTACACTGAGAATTTAAGAGCACATCTACTAGGAGCAGTCACCCCAGCAGTGTCTACAGACTATGAAGAAGGGTGGCAAGCCGATGGGTCTAGGAAAAAAAAACCGAAACAACCCAACCAAACAAGTAATGCTACTGTCAAGTGAAGAGATTTCATTATTCTCCCACAGCTTTTTACTAGTTTCCAAAAGCTAAACCATTCTGACCATTAATACCTATTGCTAAATACTGTACAATCAAACAGGGTGACCATGATCAAAGCCCCATTTTTTTTTTTTTTCCTGAGCCTTTAATGCCTCTGTGATCTGGAACACAGCAGGCAACATGGAAGTTATTATTCCTTTTGTGAAAGGGCAGGGAGATAGGGGATCAAAAACTAGCTAGCCACATACCAAAGTAAACAAGCAATAATGACTATCAGTCATTCAGAGTCCCCCATACTAAAAGGTCATAACCTTCAGACTGATTAAGCAAAACAGGATTCTGCTACTCAGATGCTCTGAGTCTGCCAAGAGCTGGTTTGATAATTAGAGTCAGTTTTTATTTTGATCTCAGGCACCTATGCCCAAGACCACTCTGCCTCACAGGGAAAAGCGTCCCATAAAGCATCAGTTGTCTACTTCCTCCTCCTCATTCTGTTCTTCCTCTTCCAGTCTGTCGTCCTCATCATCGTTGTCTTCACCCCTGCTCTTGTCTGGCTCTTCTGAATCTGGTTTCTTGTCTTTGTCTTTCTTCTTTTGCTCAGAGGCTTCTTTTTTGCCTTTCTGTTCCCTCCTGTAGGCTGTAACCGAGCAGGCGATCAGGAGGCAGGAACAGACACTGCTGCAGCAGATGCCATTGTTTAAATAGAAAGGCTGAGTGGGGCACAGGGGAGAACTAACAGGCCCACACCACCAACAGATCTGAGACAGTAGTACTGGGTACACAGGATGGAATCAAGACCAGGAGTACTGGGACCTAATGGCATTCACTCCGCCCCCCCCCGCCCCCCCCAACTGGCCTGGAATTCACTATGTAGAACAGGCTGGCCCCGAACTCGGAGATCTGCCTGCCTCTGCCCTCGGAGTGCTAGGATTAAAGGTGTGCTGCCACCACGCCCAGTTAAAGGCACCCATTCTGAAAACCTCATGATCAAGTAAGTGATCAGGGCATGCAAGATGAATATCTTTCACATGGTTGAGGAATCAGAAGGGCAGATGGATACCTTCCAGAGCTTCTTTCAAGGGGGTAATGAACCGCTGGAACTCCATCTCTTCCATGGCCGAAAGCACATCGCTGGCATTGAGTGTCTTGCGCTTCCCTTTCATCGCGAAGTTGTTAGCACTGTAAGAAGAAACAGCAAAGCCCTTCAGGACCTGTCGGAGTGAATGGGAAAGGAGCACCCAGGGGTAGGCGGGGACAGTCCACTTTCATCTTAGATGCATGGGTTTTGGTGAGACACGGCTCAGTCCGTGCCTTCTCTGCACAAAGGGCCGAGGCAACCTTGTTTAACCTGCTTCAGAACTTTGAAGAACTGGAGGGGGGCTGTGAGTCGCTCTGGACTGGAGCAGGACACGGTTATTGGGGTGTGTAGTTCCAGGCCACGAATTCGGGGCCGGGGGTCTCCCAGCGCCTCCCTCCCGCTCCTGCCCGGCTCACCAGGATGTGGCATACAGCACGAAGACGCTGGCAGCGCGGGAGATGGCGCTCCGGGCCTCCTTGGAGATGTTGACACCGTCCGGGAGCTGAGGGGAGAGCGGAGGTGAACATACAGGCCGGTCCTGCTTCCTTCTTTCCCGCTTGTCCGCCCTCGACCCATTCACCAGCCCGAGCAGCTCACCGCCTCCTTGATGATCCTGGTAATGACGGCATTGGGCAGATTTAGGTCCTCGGGCCTCTCCGCCATCGCCTCCGCTGGGGCCCGAACCTCCTCCGCTTCAGGCCTCCTCTATAGATAGCTACAGCGTCCGGACTTCCCGCGTCGCTACGGTCTGACCCTCCGAGGCTTCCGTCCCACCCCACGTTACCTAGTGTCCTACAGTGCCTCGTGCGCCACAACCTCCCTATGATCCCAGCCCCGCCTCCGCCTTTAGCACCTTTAGTCGGTGTCCTCGAGCTTTACAAGGCGCAGTGGTTTTGACCCACTGGGGCTTCCGTCCGCCTCTACGGTACCCCTGACATTTTTGTCCAGGCTTTTTACTACGGAGTTTTCGCACCAAATTAAGTTTGGCTCATTGAGGTCGCCATCCATTTCCCGTCGTGCCCTGCGCAGCTGCTAGGCAACGGAGCGGAGCGACCCGGTAGCTAGCGGGGGAGGTGAAGGCGTGGACTGAGTGGACTGGGCGGGACCCTTCTAGACACGGTGGGCGGGGCTTCAGTCGAGGTGGGCGGGGCCATGAAGTCTAGCGCCCTCTGCAGCGGGGCATTGTGTTGCATTGTCGTTCCCGCTTTTCGTACTCTAGCGTTTGGAATCTGCTTCGAAGCGGTGGAATGGAGCCCTTTGAAGCGCGAGTCCTCCGTTTCTTTTTCCTTTTTTGGAGTGGAGCTCAGTGGCGTTTTTTTCAATTCTACTGCAGATGTCCATCCCTTAATCTCATTCCCCTCACAACTTTGCAGTAAGCGTACTAAGGATAAGTGTTAGCGAAAACTTTTTTTTTTTTTTTTAATGCGAACTATTTTGCCAGCACAGCGCTAATGCTGATCTTAAGACACGCTAGATGAGATCTCGGAGCTCAGTTTGGGCTGGGCCGGTACTGAAAGGGAGGGAAGCATCTGATTGTAAGAATAATGCAACCTCATATTCCTACTCAACATCCCTCGTGAAAGTTGTATTTCTTTTTAAAATTCATTTATTAACCGTATATATTCCCAATCAAAAGCATTACCCGATTTTCCAGTGGTGTTTGAAGTTGTATTATTTTCACCTTAAGTATCGAGAAATACTTCTACTGAGAATTAATGCTGAGCGTTTATTTATTTATTCATTCGTTCTTGAAACATGTTGGTCCAAGACTTGTTTTCCTGCTTTCGATGGAGACATGATTACAAAGAAAAATTTCCCTACTAGGAGAAAAACAACAGAGCAGATAGGATGATGGATGGTGTTGAAACTGTTTCAATTAGAGATTGTGGGTCTGGTCTGGTGGAAGAACTCTGCACTTAGAACAGGCCTAGTTTAAAGACGTCATAAACTGTTCGGCTCCAGCCGCTAGCTATTTAGCTGGAACTAGGCCCAGTGTTGTCAGACATTTTGATCTCAGGGAGAAGCCAAAAGTCTGGACATTATGGACCATTTCGTTTTAAGATACTGGCTCAATATGCCGTCCAATCTAAATAAGTCATAGGCCAGGTGCAGGCCAATAGTTTCCTATCACTGATTTGAATTATAAGTTGTTTAGAACAGTTTGTGCAGTGTTCTCCATGTCCCCACACAAGACCTCACAAACATTTGGTAGTCAGTAAATGTATTGAACAAAAGAAGACATGGACAGTGCCCTTCAAAAATTGGAGGCTGGAGAGAGACTTAGTGGTTAAGAGCTTTGGCTGCTCTTACAGAGGACGGGGGTTCAGTTTCCAACACCTACATGGCAGTTAACAACGGTCAGTAACTCCAGTTCCAGGGGATCTGACACCCTCTTCTGACCTTTGTGGGCATTGCACAAAATGGGTGCACGTATATACATGCACATAAAGATAAATTTTTAAAAGTTTTGATAAGGGAGCGGGTGAAATGGCTCAGTGAGTAAAAGTGCTCTCTGCCAAGTCTAAGGACCTGAGTTCAGTCTCTGGAACCCACACGGTGGAAGAAAAGAACCCCTTCACATAAGTTGTCCTCTGACCTCCACACATACACTGTGGCACGGATGCCCACAAAACAGAACAAAAAAAGTAACTGAAAATTGTTTAAAAAACTTAATAGGGGGATGAGTGAGCTAGTGCACATCTTTAATCCTAGCACTTAGGGGGCAGGCGATCTCTGTGATTTTGAGGCCAGCCTGGTCTACATAGCAAGTTCCAGGCCAGCCAGGGCTACATCGTGGAGACCTGTCTCAAAAAAAAAGTTAATAGGTATGATAGTGGTAATCATTGTGTAACATCTCTTAAGAGGGGATGATATTTATCTATTTATTTTTGGTCTTTTTTGAGGCAGGGTCTCCCTGTAGCCCCAGCTGTCCTGGAACTCACTATGTAGACCAGGCCCGCCTTGAACTCACAGAGATCCACCTGCCTCTGCCTCCCTCTCTGAGGGGATTAAAGGCGTGCGCCACCACGCCCGGCAATGATATTTATTTTTAATATAGTTTTATTTCTTTTTTGTGTGTATGATGTGTGTACCTGTGTGACTGTGAGTGTGCATGTGTCATGGTGCAGGTATGAAGGTCACAAGCCACTCTGGGTGTTGGTCCTTGCCTTCCACCTGTGTGAGACAGGAAGGATCTCTTTTTTGTTGTTCAGAACTTCATAAGCCAGGCTAATTGGCCCATGAACTAGAAGGGGTTCTCCTGTCTGAATTCCATCTTCCAATGGGAGCACAGGATTACTTGTGTGCATGCCTGAATTTATATGGGTTCTGGGCATTCAAACTCAGGTCTTCACGCTTTAGCTACTGATTGCTTTACCCACTGAGCCATCTCCCTAACCTGATAATATTTATTGAGCACCTGTTATATGTCACACATAAAACTATGTATCTTATTTAGTGCTCCTACAATCTTATATATAACCCCATTCTCTTTTTATGAGGAAATGGGATAAACAGGGTGAATTCATTTGGCTAAGGCCACACAAGCCAATAAATAGCCTCTGAAGCGTCAGTAAGTCATCTGATTTGCAGTTTGAGCAAACTCATTTATGGGTGGTGGGTATTTTGTGGTGATTATAGTATTTTGAAAAATGAAGCTTGCCTTCTAAAGGTTTGAGCCAGCTAAGACATTTCTGTTGTGACTTTACTGGTTGAAACTTTTTTTGTTTGTCTGTCTTTTTTTTTTTGAGAGAGAGGGTCTCCCTGTAGCCCCAGCTGGATTGAAACTTACTATGTAGACCTGGCCTTGATCTCACAGATATCTGCCTGTGCCTGTTACCCAAGTGCTGGGATTAAAGACATATACTACCATGCCTGACCTTGCCCAACTTTTCAAAATGTGTATAAACTAATTCTTGAGGTGACTAAAACATGCTTGTCATTTTACAGATGAAGAAACTGAGGCTCAGGGTGGTCAGGTCTGAAGGCCCTCAGCTCTTAAATGGCCAGTTAGGAGACCTTCTGAAGACTGTCTCCCAAACTTGCTATGTGACATCATGCTGTCTTCACTCTCGCCTTTACTCAGTCCTTAACTTGTCCATGACCACCATTTTCCTATATGGCTTCACTAGAAATAGTGTGTGATTTCATTCCAAATTAAGATGTGGACTGCATGGCTGGCTAATGTATCATAATTGTAATAATAATCCCTCATTATGTGGTTGTTGCTTCTCCAGAAGGCAAAAACACTACAGGTTTGACTTTTGTCTTAATCACTTATAGTTATGAATTTGCCAAATGAGAGCCAGTGGGATGAAACTACCTGCAACTCTGTTGCTTGTCAGCATCCGCAGTGCTGGGCAGCTCTCCGCAGGATTGAGAGGGGCCATCCTCGGATCCTGGACCCGTCAGTCAAAACTCCTCAGGATGCTGAAGGTAAGGATGCTGAAGGTGTATTACCTTGCCTCTATCTTCTTCCTCAGGAAATGCTTAAACTGTTTCTGTTTGGCTCCAGGCAGGGGGCTGCATGATTTATTCTGGTCTGCTTCCTTAGATAAACTTCCGACACTCACCATTGTAAACATCAGTGATACCTGCTTGTGGGCCAAGAAGAGAGTTACTTATCCACAGTCATCGGAATACACTTTCCCTAAGGAGCGTTCTTTATTGTCCAAACTTGAGTCCAGATGTCAAGGCAGGTAAATTATTACGGACTCTTTCCTTAGAGGACTGTCTCAAAACTTCAGACTTTGATTTCTCTTATCCATGCAGTTGTCTCAGAGAAAGTGAGATTTAAAAGAAAATATCAGGGGTTGGGGATGTAGAACTGTGGTTAGGACCCTTTGCTCAGCATGTATGAGACCTTGGGTTTGATCTCCAACATTGGCAAAAACAAAGCGAAACAGAATAGCCAAAGGTCAATAGTGAACACATAGTGAAACCAGAAGGAAACACTGTGTTGTGTTCTAGGAGGTGGGTAATTTGGGACTGTGCTGCTTTGCTGTGACTGCTGTTATACAGAATCATAGCCTGGGTGGCTTAGAGTGGGAATCACTGTCCCAGAGTTCTGGAGGCTAGACATTTGAGGTCAAGGTATCAGGTGATTTTCTGCCCCTTGCCTGGGCTTGGAGATAGTATCGTTTCCCTCTGTCTTCATATGGCCTTGCTCTTTGTGTGTCTTCATTCTAATCTCATTTTACTACACATCAGTCATGTTGGATTAGGGCCCACCTATATGACCTCATTTTACCTTAATTATCTTTTAAAAGACTATCTCCAAATATAGTCACATTTTGAAGTACCGGGGTTAGGAACTCAACAAATGAATTTTAGGGGGTGGGGGGTTTAGCCATCTTAGGGCTGCTCTGTCAGCTTTTGAAGGGCATCAGAAAACTACTGTCTTTCTTATCTTTCTGGGTTGGATATGAAACTACTTGTGAGCTCCTGGAGGCCGAAACAGTGGCTTTGTTGTTTATTTAATCTCTTGAAAAATCCAGGCACTCAGTTTGGCTGGTACATGAAACTAAGGGACAAGTGTCTGTGAAGACTTAGATTTACAAGGAAGAGCCTACCTGGAGTCCAAGTACTAGTGCCCCTGTGGTGATTTCCTTTCCTAGTCCATGTCAGCAGTCTACTGCTTGTTCTTAGGCTAAAGCTAATGCAGGAAAGACTCAGATTATTTTCTGCTTCTCTAGGACCAGAACCCTGGGAAAAGCCTAGGAACCTCCAGCCAGGACCTGCTTCACCTCTGCGCATAGGCAGGGAACGCACTTGGGCTCTTGCCTGGCCCAGGTGTGAGTGTGCTGTGACAGAGCTGCCTTATGGTCAGCTACTGGTCTCCACCCCCTTTCCATCCACGTTCTTGTTTCTTGCCTTGGCCTCTACCCTAGACTAGTTCCTCATTACCTTGAATGTGGGCTTTTGAAGTGCTCTCCTGCCTCTCCCCCCTCGAAACAGCTTTACATTTTGACCAACAGATTAAGCATCCAGAAATAGAGCTTTGCACATGTCTTTCCCCACCCCACCCTTTCATTTACTAGAGAGTAGATTCAAATGTGTCCATTCTAGACTTGTACAGTCTCTGTGTTACTGGGCTTGTTTCTACTCAGAGTCCTTTCTCTCTGATGCCAACTTTCCCTCTGAGCCAAACTTTGTACATGTACCTTCTCCAACCTTAAACGCTCCCTTCCTTCTCCTCTGATTCCTCATTAAGTCCCCTAGTATGGCTTGTACTGCCATGGAGGATCCTGCCTTCCTGATGAACTTCCTCTTGTGTTTCTTAGGTTCCAGCCACACTGTTCTTTCTGTTCCTCACATACCCTATACTTCTCACCTCCAGTTCATGCACCTTCAGTTTGCTTTAAGTGGAACAGTTATTTCTTTAGAGTTTTGCAACCCAGCACTACTGACACTTTGTGTCAGACAGTTGTGTGTGTCATTGGAAACTGAACTTCCTTCCTGGTCTCTGCTCACTGCATCCCAATACTGTTCTAGTTTGCTTTTTTAGTTTTGTCTAGTTTGCTGTGATAAAACACTCTGACCAAAACAGCTTGTGGAGGAAAGGGTTTATTTGGCTTACAGGTTACAGTTGCTCACTGAGGGTAGCCAGGGCAGGAACTCAAGGCAGGAGCTTGAAGCAGAGACCAGGGAGGATTGCTGCTTACTGGCTGGCTTCCTCTGGCTTGCTCAGCTACCGTTCTTGTACAGTCCAGGCCCACCTGTCTATGAATGACACTGCCCACTTTGGCTGGGCCCTCCTCCATCAGTTAGTCATTAAGAAGATGCTTCACAGACATGGCCACAGGCCAATCTGAGGAAGGAAATCCTTCGTTTGAGGATCCTTCTTCCCAGATGACTCTGTGTCAAGTTGATAGGTAAAGCTAATTATGACAAGTCCTACCTCACCTGCTGTTGTAACAACCCCAAACAGACATTGCCAAATGTCTCTTGGGGGTAAAATTGTCCGTTGTAGAAAACTGCCTTAGATCCTCCTGGGGCTGATTCCTTCTTGTCATTCAAGTTTGAACTTAAGAATTGCTTCTTCATAGCGGCTTTCTTGACTGCCCTATTTAAAATTTCCCAGCATACACCTTTGCCACCGTTTAACTTTGCCTCTTTTGTTTTGCATCCCCATCTGAGAAGCCTTTTGCTGAAGTGTTTGCCCTGTCACCACAAAACACAGCTCTACTTCAAAGGAAACGAGAGTTCATTCTTGAGTCAACAGGGAGTGACCATGGCTCAAAAACACAGATTTAGGTTGCCCCAAATAACATGTTCCAATATGGAAATGGTTTCATGAAGAAGTTGAAGTTACAGAATGAAAGTCATAAATCAAGGTGTTTTTCAAGGACATTGGTGAGAGTGTCTGGTAGGCAGGTTACAGCAAAGCAGGGAAAGCTTTGCATAGGTCTCAGGTGCTTTCTGGTGACATTCTTACTTAACTTTGGGGTTGATGAAAGCTAGTGATCTGTTAATACATTTTAGAAGGTTTCACCTGATGGTCGCAAGGGTCAGACACAGAAGTGGATGACAAATGGCTATTAAGGGAACAAAAGATTGCCCAAAGAGAATTTGGCTCTGGACTTGCTAACATCCCAGCCCTCAACAATCACAAAAATTCTAATAAGCCACTCAGCCTTATAGAAGCTTTAATGTTGGAGTGGCTTTTGCATGGCAAACTTCAGTTCACAGCCTCCCGCATTGATGTCAGTTCTGAGAGCAGGAACCATGTAGATTTAGCTTCTGCTCTGTCTCCTTCCTGTGCCCTCAGCAGTGTGTGGCATAGCTCGGGAACTCAGGAATGTGTTGACCAGGGGACATGGTCTCCTCTTCAAGGTGCAGTTTTACCACTTGGCACTCCCTGGGCTGTTGGTTCTTCAAATGTCCCCAGCACTGATTGTTCTGCCATGTTTAGGGCTATTTTTTATGCTAAGGTCCTAGACTTTAGACCCTTTGAAAGCAAAAGTCATGACATTGTTTATCCACTTAGGCAATTCACAAATATATCCTAGTGGGGTCACCAGGCTGGGTGCTGGGATTACAGCAGAGTTTATTTATCTCATGCAACAAGATGGTCTTTGTGCTCAAGAGGCTTTCAGCCTAGCTACGGAGGCAAAGACGTCAGTGGGCAGGGCTCTCTAGTGTGTGGTGTCTCAGGAGGTCTCCTAGCTGGGGGTATGGAAGCATAAAAAAGGTTGTCTAACCCAGTGCCCTGTCCTCTGCACGAGTAGCATTGGTTCCTAGCCCCGGAATTTGAGCAGCCTAGGGAAAGGTTTGCATGTGGGAAGTTTGTTGGAAGAAAATTCTCCACTACGAGTAGCACATGCAAAGGCCTGGAGGTACAAGAGCATTCTTCAGGTGCTGGGAAATGGAACAGGAATGAAGTGGGAGCAGAGGCGAGGCTGAGCCATAGAAAATTCAGTAGAAATTGGGAACTCTATCACATAGGACTTCATAAATCAGGCTGAGTTGGATCTTTCAATTAAAAAAATATTTTATTAATTTAATTTATTTACCAGGCTGGACTTGAACTCACAGAGATCTGCCTACCTCTGCCTCCTGAGTCCTGGGACAAAAGTTGTGCACCACCACACCTGGCAATTATTTTTATTCTATTTTATGTATGAATGTATTGCCTGCATGCATGTAAGTACACCCATGGTGTAAGTACACCATAAAATGCCTATGGAGGTCAGAAGAGGGTGTTGGATCCCTTGGAACTGGAGTTATGAATGGTTGTCAGATGCCATGTGGGTGCTAGGAACTGAACTGGGGTCCTCTGTAATAGCAGTTAGTGCTCTTAACCACTGGGTCAACTCTCCAGCCCATGACTTGGATCTTTAAAAAAATTATTTTATTTTTTATATGTATGAGTGTTTTGTCTGCATGCATGTAAGTACACCAGTACCTGCAGTGCCCATGGAGGCCAGAAGAGGGTGTTGGAGCCCCTGGAACTGGGGTTACCTGTTGTTATTAGCTACCATGTGTTGAACTGAACCTGGGTCCTCCATAAGAGCAGCCAGTGCTCTTAGCCACTAAGTCACCTCTCCAGCCCCTGGAACTTTTTTGTATAATACACATCCATGTTACTTTGATTCATAAATTTGAGAATTTTTTTTTGGATTTTTGAGACAGGGTCTCTTTGTAGCCCCAGCTGGCCTGGAACTCGCTATGTAGACCAGGCTGGCCTTGAACTCACAGAGCTCCGCCTGCCTCTGCCTCTGGAATGCTGGGCTAAAGGTGTACACCACCACACCCCGGCTCAAATTTAAGGTGTTTTAAAAGTAAATAAATGATATAAAAACAGAACAGTTTTTAAAATTGTAACTATACATAACAAAATTACAGTTTGAATAATTTTAAGTGAGCGTATGCTTCACTGGCATTAAGTACATTCACAGTGCTGTACAACTTTTCTTCAGAATCCTTTTCAGCCTTTCAAGTAGAAACTGCATGAGTATCCCCCTGGTACTCCTGATTCCTGGTAATCATTATTCTGCTTTCTGTCTCTTTAAATTTGCTGATTCTACATATTTTCTATGAGTAGAATCACATAAGAGCTGTCCTTTTGTGTCTGGCTTGTTTAATTTAGTATAGTGTTTTCTGGGTTCTCTCTCTCTCTTTCTCTCTCTCTCTCTCACATACACACATCATGTGTCAGAATTTCATTATTTTTTAAAAGCTGAATAATATTCTTTTTATTTTTATTTTATGTGTATGAGTGTATTGCTTGCATGTGTGTAAGTGCATTCATGTTGTGCAATGCCTGTGGAGGTTAGAGGAAGGTGTCAGATCTCAAACCTGGGTCCTCTGCAAGAGTAGTCAGTGCTCTTAACTTCTAAGCCATGTCTCCAGCTCAAAAGCTGAATAATATTCTATTGCATGTATATACGTATATTTAACATGAACATCTACATTAAATATCTACATTAAAGACACTTAACTTAAACTTTGTTTTTTGAGATAAGGTCTGACTATGTAGCCCTGGCTGGCCTGAGACTTGCTATGTAGACCAGGCTGGCCTCAAACTCACTGAGATCTGCCTGCTTCTGCTTAAGTGCTGAGACTAAAGGCTTGTGCAGCTATGCCCAACCTTCATAAACTTAAACATTTTTAATTACT
>NW_008338996.1:9935954-9944510 GCF_000622305.1 Nannospalax galili | reverse complement strand
TTTATTTTATGTGTATGAGTGTATTGCTTGCATGTGTGTAAGTGCATTCATGTTGTGCAATGCCTGTGGAGGTTAGAGGAAGGTGTCAGATCTCAAACCTGGGTCCTCTGCAAGAGTAGTCAGTGCTCTTAACTTCTAAGCCATGTCTCCAGCTCAAAAGCTGAATAATATTCTATTGCATGTATATACGTATATTTAACATGAACATCTACATTAAATATCTACATTAAAGACACTTAACTTAAACTTTGTTTTTTGAGATAAGGTCTGACTATGTAGCCCTGGCTGGCCTGAGACTTGCTATGTAGACCAGGCTGGCCTCAAACTCACTGAGATCTGCCTGCTTCTGCTTAAGTGCTGAGACTAAAGGCTTGTGCAGCTATGCCCAACCTTCATAAACTTAAACATTTTTAATTACTTTATTATTATTATTATTATTATTATTGTGTGAATGCAGGAATGTATACATGCCACCATGCACATATGGAGATCAGAGAACAGCTTTTGGAAGTTGGTTCTGTCCTTCCAGTATGGGTTCCGAGGAGTGAACTCAGGTTATCAGGCTTGCATGGCAAATGCTTTTACCCCTGAGCCATTTCATTGGCTCTTAATAAGCTTTTATTGAGGGTGATATAGCTAGATCCCTAGCTGGAGAGAGCGGCACAGATGGATTGAGTTTGATGGGACAGGTAGTTGTAAATTGTTTGAGTGCCCAGTGTCTGTCGAGGAGCCCCTGCATTCATTTGGTCAGTGTTAAATCCAAGTCCTTGATAGTAAGCAAAAGGATTTTCTTCAGAGCACTAACTTTATCGTTGCGTTGCCTTTGTTCTGTTTCATGCTTGGAAATCTCATTGTTTAGGTCTCGGACAGGTTTATTTGACAAAGGTGTGATCAACGGTGCTAACAGACCTCCCAAAGTAAGTTACAGATTAACAATCACATCCTGTACATTTTCTCTTTACTAGTGGGAATATTTTTGCCTTTAACACTATTCTTCAGGGTCAGCGTAATCTGAATAACAAGGCTGATAAGAACTGTCTAGTATTGGGTCCTTCCTGTCAGCTTGGCTCTGTCTAATGACTTTATATCCTTTTTTTTAGAAATCCCACACATGTGGGATTGAAATATGGAGGTCTGGAGTAGATGAGCATGCCCAACTGCTCATTAAGCATTATTGTTTCACATTCCATAGACCACTGGAATGCAGACCTTAGGTAGGTCTTAAGGTCATCTAGTCCCATGCTGGAATGCAGATCTGAAGTGGGCCTTAAGGTCATCTAGCCTCATGACTTTCAAACTGTTAAAATATGATCCATAGTAAGAAATAGATTTTTACATAAATATATAAAATGTCACAATGAGATCCATTATATTTTATGCTAACTAAAAGTTAATAATAAAAATAGTTTTTACAGAGAGAAGATCATGGAATAAACTTTACCTGCACTCTAGAGGAAGCAATTGGATATTTTCTGTCCTGTGCTAGTTTGTTTCTTTTGTTTTTGTTTTGTTTTGACACAGGGTCTCCTGTAGCCAAGGCAACCCTTGAACTCACTATATAACTAAGGCTGGCCTTGAAGTCCTGATCTTTCTGCCTCTGCATCCAAGTTCTGGAATTATAGGCATAACCCACCACATCTAGCTCTATTTCCTTTTTAAACAGTTGTAATTCATAAAATACGTTTTTATGACTTATGAATAAGTCACAGTTGTAGTTTAAAGAACAGTACTGTGGTCTCTCCCATGCATCTCACAGTTGAGAACACAGAGCCCATATAGAGGTCATTGGCTGAGGTGTGTGGCCAGGAGAAGCATAGTGAAATTAGAACTTTAGGAAGAACCCCTTTTTCTTGCCTATAAGGCGAATGAAAGAACATGAATCTCAAAGGGAATTAAATCAGAATTCCAATGTAGTGAGAGGCAGAAGCAAGAGACATGAGTGAGGGCTCAGGAGACAGCTCAGTCAGTCAAGTGCTTGCCACATAAGAATGAAGCCATGAGTTCAGATATCCAGAACCTATGTAAAAAGCCAAGCTAGTGGTGCACTGGGGATATGGAGACAGGAGGATCCTTGGGGCTTGCTAACCAGCTAATCTAGTCAAATGGCAAGCTCCAGATTAGTCAGAGGCCTGGCCTCAAAAAATAAGGAGGGATGGCTCAGCGGTTTAGAGCATTTTCTGCTCTTACAGAGGACCCAGGTTCAGTTCCCAGGACCTACATGGTGGCTAACCACCATCCGAAACTCCAGTTCCAGGGGATCTGATGCCCTCTTCTGGCCTCTGCAAGTGTTGCACAACATGAGTGCACTTATATACACGCAGGCAAGATGCTCATATGCATAAAATAAAAACAAACTGAAATAAAAACATAATGTGGAAAGTGACAGAGGAAGATATTTGGTGCCAACCTCTGGCTTCTGCATGCATATGTTTGAACATGAACGCACACAAACACATATACTTGTGTAACACACACAGATGGTGACTTTCCTTTCTGTCTGGCCTTCTGCCGCTTGCTGCCTGCTAGTCTTTGCAGTCCTACTGGAGACCTTTTTGTTTTTCATGAGATGAGTGACTGTTCAGTATCATGTGGTGGTGAATGGAAGAGACGAGGAGATAATAGGTGGGTCCTCCTTAGAACTAAAGCACTAGGCTCAATTATTTTTAAAGATTTTATTTATTTTTATTTTATGTGTATGAATGTTTTGTCTGTATGTACGTAAGTACATTACATGCATGCCTGGTGCCCAAGGAGGCCAGAAGAGAATGTCAGATCACCTAGAACCGAAGTTATGCACAATTGTTAGCCACCTTGTGGATGCTAGGACCTGAATTGGGGTCCTCTGCAAAAGTAGCCACTGCTCTTAACTGCTGAGTCATCTCCCCAGTACTAGCCATCTTCTGTCATCTTCTGAGTCACCAAACTTTTGGGTTAACATAATAATGCAGCGTTTGGTACTGAGTTCCAGCTGGAGGCTGGTACCTCAGACTGTATCTTTACATCTTTCTCTTAGCTTTCAGTGTTGAATTTGAATGAGGTAAAACTTCCTTTCTGTGAAGGTGTCGGAAACATGGTTGTAACCTGGATTCCAGGAGAAACAGAGAAGACTGCCAGGTAAGTATAGAGTCGAGGATTTGGAGGCCTTTGACACCTGCTCTCTTCAAATTCTGGCAGTCCTCTGCAGGTCTCCTTTTTGTGATTTCCCTTTAGCTACCTCATTGTAGGTAGCAGGAGGCCAAGTACAAAAGGTAGTCATGGTCTCTCACCTCTGCCTCTTCCTACCCCGGAATTCTGTTTTAGTGAACTTTGAGATTCATGCTGTGGGACTTTGCTATATCAAATTCTACATGGGTGTAAGCAGCATATAAAACGCGGCCCAATCCATTTATTTATATCTTTTACATTTTTAACATTGTTTTCCCATATGTATTCCATAGCACAGATGTGCAGAAGTTGGTTCTCCTACCATATGGACCCAGGGATCAAATCAAAGGCCATTAGGCTTGGTGGCATGACTTTCTACTTTTTGGGTTTTTTAAAAAAATATTTTATTATTTTTATGTGTATGCGTGTATTGCCTGCTTGTAGGTAACTGCACCCGTGTTATGCAATGCCCACGGAAGACAGGAGAGGCTGTCTGATCCCCTGGAACTGGAGTTACAGATAGTTGTTAGCTGCCTTGTGGGTGCTGGGATTTGAACCCGGGTCTTCTGTAAGAACAGCCAGTGTGTTTTACATTTATTTATTTGTGGGTGGGGGCATGCCAAAGCACCTATGTGGAAGTCAGAGGAAAACTTGCAGGAGTTGGTTGTCTCCTTTTGCCATGTGAGTTCTAGGGATCAAACTCAGGTTGTCAGAGAGTTGTCCGCTCGCTGTTTCCCTCTACTTCCCAGGCCATATTTCATTATGAAGTTTAAGAAATAGCCAGGCGTGGTGGCACATGCCTTTAATCCCAGCACTCGGGAGGCAGAAGCAGGCGGATCTTTGTGAGTTCAAGGCCAGCCTGGTTTACATAGTGAGTTTCAGGACAGCTGGGGCTGCAGGGAGACCCTGTCTCAAAAAGACCAAAGAAAGACCAGTGCTCTTAGCCACTGAACCATCTTTCTAGTCCCAAGTGACTGAATTTTTCCAAAAAAAAAAAACAACAACAGCCTTCTTGTTGACCTCAACCTTAAGAATTTCTTTCTCACTTTCTCTTTGTATCAAAATAGTCTTTCTTTTTACATACGCTCTGTGTGTATGCATACGGTGTTAACAACAGAAGCCAGAGAACTTAGTTTTCTTTCATGCAAAAGAAGCATAGAGGTTGGCAGGCCAGGGCTAGTATGTCGGTTCTGTGAGAGAGTCTGAAAACTTCTAGCTGTCCTGCTGTCTTTCTTAGCCCACGACTTTTGTCTTAAGGGTGCTTTGAAATTTTATTTTATTTTTAATTATATGTGTCCGTCTATGTAGGGGTATGTGCACGTGAGTGCAGGTGCCTGTGGAAGCGAGAAGAGGAAGTCTGATCCTCTGAAGCTGGAGTTGCAGGCTGTTGTGGGCTGCCTTCATGGGTGCTAGGAATGTTCTGTCCTGTGGAAGAGCAATACGCATTCTTAACTACTGAGCCACCTGCCCCGTCTCATGAGTGTCTTTAAGGTCCCAGTTGCCACTGAAGTTCTAGCTCTCATATCTATTTTCCAGGCAAGAAGGGAAAGACAGAGCAAAAATTCCTTCTTAACTACTTCCTCTGTACTAAGCAGTGAGGAGCCAGTGAGGAGTCACATGGTTCTTTTCCACCTAGAGCCATGTGGGGGAGTCAGACATCCCAAATGGAACCATACTTCAGTATGCAGTTTCTAATTTAAATTCATGCTATAAAAGTAAAATCCTAGACTTTCTGAGAGTATATTGGGGGAACCCAATTTAGATGTGAGGGCACAGGGCCTTTTTAGTAGCAGGTATCTGGGTAGCAGGTATTGCTGGGCTTCCAACAGTCACCCTTGAGGCCTAGTTTTAGCTAGTATGTTTGTGTGTATACATAGGAATCTTTTTTTTTTTTTTTCCGGTCCCTTTGAGACAGGTCTCCCTGTAGACCCAGCTAGCCTGGAACTCACTATGTAGACCAGACTGGACTTGAACTCACAGAGATACACCTGCCTCTGCCTCTCGAGTGCTGGGACTGAAGGCATAAGGCTACTATGCCCAGTTTTATACATAGGAATCTTTATATTCGTCATTCACAAATTATTGCTTCTGTTTAAGGTGTCTGGGAATAACTCATGATTTTTCTTGTTTCAAGCTCAGCTAGAAAGAAATCTGCTCTTTCCAGCTGGCATGGGAAGAAGAGAAGAAAGGAGTTGGTAGAGGTGAGTTTAATGTTCTCCCTCATGAAGTTACTCTCTTGGGATTATTTTTTTTCCTTTGGGTTTTCTCTACCCTTACCCCCCCCACCTCCATCTGAATGAACAAAATTTGCAGAAGAAATTATTTTTTTAGGAATAACAACTACGCCTCTTTAGACTCCTTTTCCCTCTCTGCTTCCTATAAGGAAGGTAAGGAGCATCTTGAAGAGATCACTGGAGCAACCATTAGCTACTCAGGAGGAATTTTTGTCAGTTAAAAACTAATGGCCAGTGTGATGGGATAGAATTCCAGTGGGAGAGGGGGCTGGAGAGATGATTCAGCAGATAAGAACACTTGCTGCTCTTCCAGAAGAGCTGGGTTCAGTTCCCAGCACCCACATTAGACAGCTCACAACTGCCTGTAACTCTTAAGTCCAGGGGATCTGACACCCTCTTCTGGTCTCCATGAGCATTGCATGCATGTGGTGCATTTATGTTTACTCAGGCACGGACACATACATGTTAAATAAATAAAATACTAAAAAAAAAATAAAGTAATTCCAATGGATTGGGGATCAGGAATTACAAGACCTGGACTTCCAACCGAAATGTGATCTTGTGTACATCACAGAACCTCAGTTGAGTACTAAGTCCGTGAAAGTAGTGTCTTGCTCCATCTCATTCACTGTTCAGTTCCTATCCCTAGCTCTCTGGCACATAATTAGATGGTACTTATTTGTTAGTTTGTTCAGCGTACAAATGACTTCTCTGGAAAAACTAATTCTTATATGATCTAAATATAACTATAGAGTGGGAAGCCCATCATGGGTGGCCTTCATGATGGAGAGGAGGTGGGAAACTTGGAGTGAGCCTGTATGTTAGTTACTTTTTAAAAATTTTTATTTATTATTTTTTTTTTTTGTCTTTCTGAGACAGGGTCTCCCTGTAGCCCCAGCTGTCCTGGAACTCACTATGTAGACCAGGCTGGCTTTGAACTCACAAAGATCCTCCTGCCTCTGCCTCCCAAATGCTGGGATTAAAGGCGTGCACTGCCATGCCTGGCTTATTTATTATTATTTTTTTTATGTGTATGCATGTATTGCCTGCATGTAGATAAGTGCACCTGTGTCATGCAATGCCCTTGGAGGACAGAAGAGGCTGTCGAATCCCCTGGAACTGGAGTTACAGACAGTTGTTAGCTGCTATGTGGGTGCTGGGATTTGAACCCAGGTCTTCTGCAAGAACATTTAGTGTTCTTAACTGCTGAGCCATCTCTCCAGCCCTGTGTTAGTTATTTTTAAAAAATTTTATGTTTTTGAGTGTTTTGTCTGCTGTATGCAAGTGCATCACATGTGCACAATGTCCATGGAGGCCAGAGAGAGCAGTGGACCCCTGGAACTTTAGTTACGCACAGTTTTTATCTGCTATGTAGGTGCTGGGAACTGGACCCAAGTCTTCTGCAAGAGTAACCAGTACTCTTAAGTGCTGAGTCATCAATTATTATTATTAGTGTTACTATTATTATTACTATTATTGTTGGTTATTGTTGCTGTGACCAAAATACCTGGGAGAACAACTTCACAGGAGGAAAGGTTTAATTATTTTATTTTTATTTTTGATCTTTTTGAGACAGGGTCTCCTTGTGGCCCCAGGTGGCCTGAAACTTGCTATGTAGACAAGGCTGGCCTCAATCTCATAGAAATCCACCTGCCTCTGCCTTCTGAGTGCTGGGACTGAAGGCATGTGATACCATGGCTGATGAAAGATTTATTTTGACTTGTGGTTTCAGAGGATTCAGACCACAGTTGCTTGGCCTCATGTGCCTGGGCAGAATATTGTCATGATGGGAACATATGGCAGAGGCTGTTTAGAACTAAACATAAAAATAAAAAGAAATTTTAATTATGATAGTGTATGTGTGTGTGTGTGTGTGTGTGTGTGTGTGTGTATGATTGTGTGTGTGTGAGTGCAGGCATATGTGTGCCATGGCATGGGTGTAGAAGTTAGAGGACAACTTTAAAAAAAATTTATTAAAAAATATTTTGGATTACATGTATATGTGTATATGTGTTGTATGTACCTAAGTGCAGTGCCTGTGGAGGCCAGAAGAGGGTGTCAGAATCCCTGGAGCTGGAGTTACAGGTGGTTGTAGCTGTCTGATGTGGGTGCTGGGAACCAAACTGAGGTCCTCAGCAAGAGCAGTGTATACTCTTGACTGCTGAGCTGTCTCTCCAGCCCCAGAAGACAACTTTTGAAAGTCAGTGTTTTCCTTCTGCCATAGGTTCTGGGGATAAAACTCAGGTCATCAGGTTTATGCAGCAAATGCCTTTTACCCACTGAGCCATCTTGCTGGCTCTCTAAGGTGTTTCTTAGTTCAGTCAAGTTGACACAATCTAGAAACTAGGTTCATGTGTCACAGTGGAATATTGGTGGGAAGAAACAGCTTGAAGAAAATGCCTCAGAGAATCCCTTGTGTTGTCTCTCTCTTCCAGAAAGTCAAGCCATCTTCGAATTTCCCTGGAAAACAGTACACAGAGACATACTTGAGAAGTCCAGGGGTGGCTGTGCCTCCCCGTGCCCCAGTCTTAAGTTCAGATTCCATACCTGTATGGGCTCAGGTTGACATGCTACCTCAAGATCTACTGAAGGAGTGGTGAGTGTCATGGGACCCTGGGGCAGCCAGAGCCCTGCTCTTCACTGAAGCTGAGAAGGGGCTAAATGATGTGTCTGAGCAGAGCAGAGAGCAAGCTGCCACCTTGCTTGTTTAGACCTACCAGCTGGCAAGGATAACAGTAATCACCCCCGCCATTTGTCAAGTACTGACTGTTCGCCAGCCCTGAGCTAAGTGCATTGTGCAGACTCTCATCTGAACTCCTGTTCTCCTTTCTTCTTATAAATGAATCAGGGATAAATGGGAGGCAGAATGGTGTATGTGGTTTGGAGTGTGACAGCCTTTGAACTGCATATTGACACTTAACTGGCTTTGGGAATTTGGGTAATTTATTTCACCTCTTTCTGCTTCATTTACAAAATGGGGGTGATAATATCTGCCCTCAGGTGTTGTAGTGGTTCAATGGTATAAAGCACAGGAGCCTGACATAGAGTAAGCCCTAATAGACTCAGCTGTGGTTATCATAGCTGTGTGGGAAAGGTGGTGCCAAGTGAACAGCAGCTCACGCAGGCCTTTCCAGATCCAAAGTGGGAATTCTTCACATTTGAGCTCTTTTCTTTTCTT
>NW_008338996.1:9904964-9935793 GCF_000622305.1 Nannospalax galili | reverse complement strand
TTGTCTTTTTGAGACAGGGTCTCCCTGTAGCCCCCAGCTGTCATGGAACTCTCTATGTAGACCAGGCTGGTCTTGAACTCACAGAGATCCGCCTGCCTCTGCCTCCCGAGTGCTGGGATTAAAGGTGTGTGCCACCACGCCTGGTGAGCTCTTTTCATCTTTCTCCTCAGCCACTCTCTCTGGGAAGAGCTGTCGCTGACAGAATGGCTGTCTCTGGTCCCTTTAGCATTTTGGCACATGGAGGGAAAAGCATGCCTTGTCCAGAGGTGAAGACAGAGGTGGCGAAGATGAGAAAGAATCATCCCCTGGAAAAGGACCGGCCTGACAGCGCCATTTCTTCTAAGATGTATCTAACTATCCACCGCCTCACCCTGCAGGTAAGCCCCGGTGTCTCAGAGGATCAAGAGTATCAAGCCATCTCTTTTCAAGGCTAAGAATTAGCTTCCTATTCACTCTTCCTTCTGCCCTGCCACTGTGGACCCAGGCCTCATGGAGGGCTGGACTGTGTGGAGGTGAAGGCAGTGTAGGCCGAGGGGTGAGGTGAGCACTGCCTCAGGGTCTCCTGCACTCCATTTCCTACACTTTCCCTTTCTCCTCAGCCCTCAGTACAATGCTGTAAAGACATTGGTTTCTCAAAATGTGCTTGTGGACTTTGTGAATAAATGCATTTGGGGGAAAGGAAAGATCCACACAAGCGCTCTTTGCTTCTTTTTTTTCCTGCAGAGACCATCGCTGCGATATCCTGAATATCTGAGGAAACTGCACTATCACCTGAAGAGAGATGGATCTGCTGGTGCTGGTGCTTCAGGTACCACACTCCCTCCCCGACCCCCATTTCCTTAACTTGGTCCCCTGTTCAGTTGTGCTTGTTACCACAGTCATTCAGGGGTTCCATGGAGAACTCAGGAAACCTGTTTCAGGCAGCAGCTCTGCTTGTCCTGACCAGTGAAGGAGAGTCATGGTAGTGGGGGCAGGTCACAGTAGCCAAACAGACGGCTGTGGGCCCTCAGTGGGAACAGGACTGAGCTGGCCCCTCTGCTCACCAGGTTACAGGAAACAGCAGCCGCAGCCGCATTGGCAGCAGCAGAGGAAGGTGAAAACCCCTACTAAGAAACAGGTAGAGTGTCAGTGAGGGAAGCCTGGCAGGGGCGGGTTGCAGCAGGGCTGGGAGGAGTAAAGAGCTAGGCTTCTCCCTGTTCTGTCTGGTTATGGATATAGCATTGCTGTCTGCTTGTAATTTTAGGTTCTTTCTTTTTGACCTTTTGCAAAAGTTTTTTTCCTCTCCCCAAAGTCCTAATTCACTTTCTCCTCATGTGGGTTTCAGGATACAAAGAAGAAAGCCAAGAGTGATACCGAGGTCCAGAGCACTTTGGGTAAGCGTTCGGTTGCCATTATTTATGCACTTGGTCAAGTGATAGAATCCCAGGATGTAGCTGAGGGCAGATAAGTCAAATCTGCTTTTGTCGTTTTGAGACTTGCCCTTGTCAGGCACTCAGAATGTTTCTGAAATGCTCAATCTGGCTGGCTGGTCTACTCAGCACCATTCTTGAACTAGTTACTAAACAAGCAAGCTGGGCCAACTGTCTACGTCAAGTGGAGGTTTGAGAGATGACTAAATCTTCCTCATATTTTCTTCAGGTCTTACTTTCGAAAGGAAAGAGAGGAAGCTGGGTGTAGTGATATATGTCTATACTAGTATATCTCAGGCTGAGGCAGAAGGATCAAAAGTTCAAGACCAGCTTGGCTGTACAGCCAGATCCCGTCTCTCAAGGGCCCTCTGGCTTCCCCAGCAAAAGCTGGAGCTTCAGGGGCTCAGATAACAATCAATACATTGTGTAGGCAGTTGCTGGTACTCAACAGGCAGCCTTTTCCTCTGTGGTCATATTGGAGAATAGTACCTCTGTTTTTGGAGCCCTGACCTTGTCTGAGCTGAGGAGGATATACTTAGAGCTGTCCTGCTAGCATTTCTCAACTTGAATGCAGAGTGGGAGGGACCAAGGAAGACTCTTCCTATTTTTTTTTTTTTTTTTTGGTCTTTTTGAGATAGGGTCTCCCTGTAGCCCCAGCTGGCCTGGAACTCACTATATAGACCAGGCTGGCCTCAAACTCACAGAGATCCATCTGCCCTGCCTCCCAAGTGCTAGGACTAAAGGCATATGCCACCACACCTGGCCTCTTCCTGAATCTTTTAAGGTTGTCCCACCTTGCCCAGACTGTGTGTTGCTGGCCTTACTGTGAAAACAATTGAACGATCAGCATTCATTCTGCAATCTTGGGTTCCTGGGAGGGAGCAGGTGAGATGTCCCTTGGAAGAACATTACCCTCTGCTTTACTTCCCGTCTCACTGTGGTCTCTGACACCAGCAATGCTCTTAATCTGAAGATTTAAGAAGCGTCCTGACCTTCGTGTAGGAGGTAGAAAAGGCTCTGGCCCAGGGTGGGAGATTTGTCCAAAATGAGTCCCCATCTGAGTGATGACTTCCATTCCCACAATTCTATTCTGGTGCCTTTTGTGCCTCTTTCTGATGCCCCCAACAGGTACTGTTTTGTTTGGGTGACTGGAATGCCTCTGAGTTATGGTCTTAGGGCAGTGGCCTGTTCTTCTTGGGCTGAGAAGGGCTTCACAGAAGAGATGATTTCTGAATTGGATCTTGACCATGTGTGGGTTTTCCTGCTAAGGAAAAGAATTCCTGGAATTGAGACTAGACTGTGTGGAGGCGTCTTGGAGGAGTATGGCTACTTAGGGAACATCCATCACTTCAGCATGACCATAAGTATTAAAGGGAGAGTAGTGGATCAGGCCAACAGGAGACATAGTGGCATGCATAGACTGTAAATACTTTTGACCTTTGTCCCCCAGGTCAGTGGGCCTACCCTGACTGTACACTGAAGCCAGCTGAGAAGCTTTTAAAACTCAACACCCAGGCTACACCCCACATGTATTAGAATTTGTAGTGTTGGGAACCAGGCCCCAGTGTCTTGTAGAGCTTCCCAGTGCTCCCAGTATTCAGATAAGGTGAGAACCAGTGCTAGTAGAGAGCTGACAGAACAGAAGTGTTCTGTTTTAGCAGTTTTAGGAGAATGCTTCTCATGGAAAACTTGGAAAAATATTTTTTAGAGATGGAGATTGAGAAAAGAAGGGGTAAGTGCATTCAGGGTCTGGTTGGGAAAACATTTTGTACAAAAGAAACAACCTAGAGTCTTTTTTTTTTTTTTTTTGGTCTTTTTGAGACAAGGTTTCCCTGTAGCCACAGCTGGTCTGGATTCACTAATGGAGACCAGGCTGGCCTTGAACTCACAGAAATCTGCCTGCCTCTGCCTCCTGAGTGCTGGGATTAAAGGCTCATGCCACCATGCCCGGCTTAGTCTTTATTCAGAGGCCAATGAAGGGTACATTAGGGATGGCACAAGAGAAGGGCCAGGTATGTTCTGGCACAGGGAGTATTTACAAATGGAAATGTGCATTAACAGTTTTTTTCTTTGAGGCAGGGTCTTACCATGTAGCTCAAGCTGTCCCAGAACTTGCTGTGTAGCTCAGGTTGACCTGGAACTCTTATAATTTTATTTTTTATTTATTTTTTGTACAATATAGTTTTATGGTATTTAGGTCTCCTCCTCTATCAGCACCACCCCAACTACCTCTGTCCAATTTGATATACTCTCATATGTATAATACAACTTAGAGAGTCTGATTTGTGGCTCCAACTGTCCTTCAGTGTGGGTCCATCCACTAAGCCTACCAAGAGTCCCATCCCTGTAGATGCTGTCTTTCCTCCTCCCAGCAGCCATCAATTGTCAAAAGTTCCTTACAGTGGGTAGGGATTTCTTACTCACTCCCCCATGTCTATGCTGGAATTTTGTCTGGTTTGATCTTGCATAGAACTTGTACATACTGTCACCATTGCTGTGAGTTCGTATGTGTAACTGACCAGCTGCCTGGAAGACTCTGTTTCCTTGTTATTATTCACCCCCTCTGGCTCTTAAAATCTTTCTGCCTCTTCTTCCACAATGATCCCTGAGCTTTAGGAAGCAGAAGTTTGAAATAGCTGTCCTGGGGGCTAGAGAGTTGGCTCAACAGTTAGAGCACTGGCTGCTCTTGTAGAGGATCCAGGTTCAATTCCCAGCACCAATATGGTGGCTAACAGCTGTCCATAACTCCAGTTCCAGGGATCTGATGCCATCTTCTGACCTCCACGGGTATAGCACAGGTATAGCACTTATATACATGCAGACGATACACTTATACACATAAAATAAAATAAAATAATAAATAAGACTTTTTTTGGTCTTTTTTTGGAAACAGGGTCTCTCTGTAGTCCCAGCCGGCCTGTAATTCACTATGTAGACCAGGCTGTCCTTAAACTCACAGAGATCTGCCTGCCTCTGCCTCCCAAGTGCTGCGATTGAAGGCATGTACCACCACACATGGCGAGATTTTTTTGTTTTTTTTAAAGAAAGAAATCGGTGTCCTATTCAGGGATACTCTGCGACTACTTATTCTGTGCACATTGGCCAATTGTGGGTTTCTTTGTTAATCACCATCTGCTGCATAATGAAACTTCTCTGGTGAGAGTTGAGAGATGCATTCATCCTATGTGTAGAGGTTGCATTGAAGATGTGTCACTTAGGGTTAAGCATGTCACAGGCACTTATTCTCTGCATTTGACTGGTTCTGGAACTCCGTAATAGTCTCCATCCTGGCTAGTCAGATGCTCTCTAGCAGCCTCAGCAGGATGGGGCCAAGATTCAACGAGAGCCAATGGGAAAGGAACTGACCTTGAACTCTCGATCCTCCTTCCTCTGCTTCCAAGTGCTGGGATAATAGGAGTGCACTACCATGCCCATCTTAGAGCTGCATTTCTTTTGTTGCTGATATGTGCAAGTACCCACCTTCATGCTTCTTTGAGGACTCCTGAGTCTCCTAATACACATTTAATTCTCTAGTAGATGTGGTTCTAGCCTAGGTAAACAGGGTTACAGAATGCAGAAGGCTTACACATATATTAAAACGTTACATGGAGCTTCATAAAAAAGTACAACAGGTTTATGAATTAGTTTTATACATATATACATACATACATATGTGTGTGTGTGTGTGTGTGTGTGTGTGTGTGTGTGCTCCACTTCCAACAACAAAGGAATTCAGAAGGCCCTTATCTGCCACCTAGATCTTGTCTCGTCCTGGATAGTGAGTCGCTTTAGGGGTCAACTAGAAGCCCAGCAATGGGCCAACAGGAAGAGGATTGAATGACTTTGTGCTTACTAGGTCTCAAAATTCCATCAGGACAGGACAGTGATAGAAAACAGAAGGGGAAGCAGGAAGAGGCGAAGATGAAAGCCACTACAAAACATGTGAGTGCATGCCAAGGCTCCTGCCAAGTGCAGTGTCCGCCGTCTCTTACCGGATAGCAAACTGATCCACAAGTAAAGCTGTATTGATTGATTTTTCTTTCTTTTTTTTAGTTTTTCGGATGCGGGATCTCTTTACAGCCCAGGCTGGCCTCAAACTTTCTTTCTTTGTTTGTTTTTGAGACAGTGTCTCCCTTTGTAGCCCCAGCTGGCCTGGAACGCCCTCTGTAGACCAGGCTGCTTCTGCTTCTGAAGTGCCCAGCTTAAAATTTATTTTATTTTATTTACTATTTTGATTGTATGTGTATGAGTACATTGCCTGCATGTATGTAAGTGTGCCCGTATTGTTCAGTGCCCACTGAGGTCAGAAGAGGGTGTTGGATTCCCCTGGAACTGGAGTTACAGATGGTTGTTAGCTGCCATGCGGGAGCTGGGAATCAAATCCGGGCCCTCTGGAAGAGCAGTCAGTGCTCTTAACCAATGAACTATCTCTTCATAGAGATCTGCCTACCTCTGCCTCCCAAGTACTGGGATTAAAGGCTAGTGCTGCCATGCATGGCCCTACTGTTTTGATGCTTTTTAAAAAATGCTTTATTATTTTATGTGTATGAGTGTATTGCCTGCATTGCACCTGTGTTGTATAGTACCCATGAAGGTCAGAAGAAGGTGTCAGATCCCATGAAACTGGAGTTATAGATGGTTGTTGGCTACCTGTGGGTGCTGGGAACTGAACCCAGGTTCTCTGCGAGAGTAGTCAGTGCTCTTAACCATTGAGCAATCTCTCCAGCACCCTTAAAATTTTTTTAAGTAAAATTTTTTGGGGGGTCTTTTGAGACAGGGTCTCCCTGTAGTCCCAGCTGGCCTGGAACTCAGTATGTAGACCAGGCTGGACTTGAACTCACAGAGATCCATTTGCCTCTGCCTCCTGAGTGCTGGGATTAAAGGCATGTACCACCATACCTGGCTGTAAAGTATGTTTTGAAAGTTGGCCTAGAGGCTGGAGAGATGACTCAGTGGTTAGGAGCACTGTTCTTGCAGAGGACCCATGTTCGGTTTCCAGCACCCACAAGGTGGCCATCAACCATTTGTAACTCCAATTCCAGGTGATCCAGCAACCTCTTCTGGCCTCTTGTGGGTATTGTATGCACATAATGTACTTATATACATGCAGACAAAACACACTAATACACATTTAAAAAAGTTGGTCCAACTTGGGCTCAGATTTAAAAAAAAATTTTTTATTTATTGTTTTTTATTTTACGTGTATGAGTGTATTGCCTGCATGTATGTGAGTGCACCTGTGTTGTGCAATGCCGTGGAGGTCAGAAGAGGGCTTCACATTCCCCTGGAACTGGAGTTAAGGACGGTTTCTAGCTGCCATGTGGGTGCTGGGAATCGAACCTGGGTCCTCTGCAAGAGCAGTCAGTGCTCTTAATCGCTGAGCCGTCTCTCTAGCCCCTGGGCTCAGATTTTTGATCCTCCAGCCTCAGCCTTCAGAAGACTAGGATTTCAGGCTCTTGTCACCATGCCTAGCCCATAAATCTGTCAGTTAACTGAACAGTCATTCTTCTCTGACTTGAGGTCACTCACTGCCACTGGGAGGGGGTGATGGGCCAAGAAGCCTGTGTTCTCTTCCATGAGGCCTCTATGTGATTTATTGGTACTTACTGACAGACTAGTTACTTTCTTAAGCGATGGATGTAGAGCTAAAACAGTGTCACTTTCAGCATCTTCTATTAGTCAAGAAAGCTATAACTTAGCCCAGAGTCATAGGAATGGAAATAGATCACATCTCTTGGTGAGAGGTACAGCATGTGGAGTTCAGTGGACAGCCATCTCTGGGCATGGTCTGCCCTTGGTGTCCTGCTGGGAATGCAGAGAAGTGGGCACTGGCTTCATCTGGATCACTCAGAAAGCCAAGACTGTGTGGTATAGGCTTGTTTTCAGTTCCAGGAGGTGGGTCTTATCCTGTCTTAGATGTTAATTTCTCCAAGAAAAGTGTCTTCTAGAGAAACGTTTAGTTCCCTAAAACCTTGATTCACATTTCCTCTTCTTTAATGAATTTTAGGTTTCCACAGAGGATAACTATGATGGCACCTACTCATATTCCTCCATTAGTTCAGAAAGTAAGTCATTCAGGTGAAGGGACCTTGTATGTGACTGAGGAGGGGTGAGCTTGACGCTGGGCTAGTTGGGATGACTTACCTTTTGGGGGGCACAATACTCCTCCTTCTGGGACATCCTGAACAGAGCCTTCCCTTTTCCATGCCTCACCTGTCACAGTTATTTGAGAGACATTTGCAGGTACAATTAATG
This sequence comes from Nannospalax galili, assembly GCF_000622305.1. Taxonomy (NCBI): domain Eukaryota; kingdom Metazoa; phylum Chordata; class Mammalia; order Rodentia; family Spalacidae; genus Nannospalax; species Nannospalax galili. Next base: position 9,928,129 of record NW_008338996.1, on the reverse strand, counting down.
GTTGGGTCTTCTTTTAGGTTCTGAAATATATGAGACAGAGTCCATTTACAAGGACATCACTGCTCCGGAGGAGGCTATGATAGGCATCCTGGGTTCCAGACAAGACTCAAGGAGCCACTTTGAAACTTTGAGTGAAACAGACTGGAACCCTGAGCTCAAACTACTGAGGATTCTTCAGGCTGAGGAGGATGAGGAAGACCATCCCTCTGGGACACAGAGTGAGGCGTCTCTGGAGGCTTAGGCTGAAGGCATCTTCTGGAGCAACCTTAGCCAGAACAGGATACTTGGCTTTCTGACCACAATGACCTTGGATCTAAGGCAGATAGGAGGGAGTTCTGCTCTCTGGATCTTTCAGGGCATGAGCAAGTGTAGAGACCCTACTTTATTCTCTCAGCTCTACTTACCTCTAACATAAATGAGGGAGGGAAAAACCCTAATCCTTTTAATACAGGTGACTTCTCCAGGATAAAATGATTTTCAAATTAAAGACAGTCACTTCCATCAAAAGACTAGCTTTCTGTTTCTGAGAGGAGAGGTGATAACATTTCTTTGTATCTGTCTTCTGAGTGTCTTGTAACTCTGAATCTGGGGAATGTTTGGAGTGCTAGCAAGCTGGTTTTGGCCTATGGGGAACCCCATGATATGCCTAGGTGCTCCTCCCATTCCCTGAAGATGATTCCTTCTGGAGATGGGGCCTGTGCCGTTGTCATATGAGGTATATTGTGTCCCAGATATATAGTACTTAACTCACAATAGAAGAGTTTAACTTTCCAGTTTCTAAGAAATTGAGTGTGCAGGGAAGTTTTGATGTTCATAAAGAGGATTTCCAGAGTTTCATGAGCCTCTAACTTGGTTTTTAGAAGGATTTTCCCCCCACCATCTTTTAATTCTAAAAAACTTTTAATATAAACAAATCCCCAAACTTTTAACCTGTAAGACTTAAAAATTGCATTGAAAAGTAAAGGGACTATATGAAACTCTCAAGTTCACAGTTTCTGAGGCGTGGTTAAATGGTTAAGAGAAGTCCTTGGGGGCTGGAGAGATAGCTCAGTGCTTAAGAACACTGGCTATTTTGGCAAGGACTGAGTTCAGTTCCCAGTAGCCACATGGCAGGCTAGCAACCAGCCCTAACTCCAGTTCAGGGAGACCCAATGCCCTTTTCTGGTCTCTGAGGGCATTGTATGCATGGGTATACTTAGTACATGCAGGCAAAGCACTCATACAACATAAAATAAAAACAAATAAGTAAAAAATAAAAAATAATAAAAGAAAGACTCTTGGGCTGGCCATGGTGGTACACACCTTTAATCCTAGAGCTTGAGAGGCAGGGACAGGTGGATCTCTGTGAGATTAAGGCTATCCTGGGATGGTCTACATAATAGTGACTTCCAGGCTAGCTGGGGCTACATAATGAAACCTTGTTTCAAAAAACCAAAATAAAATAAAATAAGAAGGAAAGGGGATGGAGAGATTGTTCAACAGTTAAAAGCACTGTCTGTTCTTGCAGAAGACCTCGGTTTGATTCCCAGCACCCACATGGTGCAAACTACTGTCCCTAACTCTAGCTCCAGGGGAATCCAGTGCCCTCTTCTGACCTCTGTAGGCATTACATGACACAGTGCACTTACATACATGTAGGCAATACACTCATACACATAAAAATAAAAATAATAAATAAAATATTTAAAACCCCCCAAATGACAATAAAAACAACAACCTAAAGAAAGACCCTTGGGTATGGTCCCTGGTAGCTGACCAAGCTCCAGGGCTGATTCCACACTAGAGTATTTGGGCAACACAAATTGAACTTGATGATGGGGGGCAGAGGGTGGAGGGGACATGAATTTGGGTGGGTAGTGAGGTGGAGATGGGTTGTAGAAGAGTTGGGGAAGGGGGAAATATTATCAAAATACATTGTGCAGCAGTAAAGAAAGATGAAATCATGAAATTTGCAGGTAAATGGATGGAACTAGAAACTGTTATAATAAGTGAAGTAACACAGACTCAGAAAAACAAGTGACATGTTCGCCCTCATTTGTGGATTTCAGCACCAAATCCTTATATGTGAATATATATGTAATCACAAGAGCCAGGAAAATGGAAAGGAACCATGGAGGCTAAGGAAAAGAAGGAGCCTGAGGGAGAGGGATAGTAGGAGACAGGTGTTACCAAGGGTGAAATGGGAAAAATGGGGGTATTTAACTGGGAAGGGGGGGTAATAGGAAACAGGTATTATCAATGGGAAAATGGGGGTACTTTAACTGGGGAGGGAGGAGAGAGAGTTAAACAGGGAGGGAAGGTGGGGAACATGGGATACTTTAACTGGGAAGGGAAGAAAGAGGGTTAGACAGGGAGAGAAGGACGAGAGACAAATAATGGTTAGGTGGTGTGAAAAACCAGAGGGAAATGCATTAGTTCAAAAGCCTACTACAAAAATACACATAAATTATCTATACTATCTATATATATCCATGTATATAGCTAAAGGCTATATAACAACACAGTGCCAGACAGGAGAAACCTTCCTTCTAGTTGTTGGCCAGGGTAGTCCAAGAGACTCCCAAATAACATAAGCTATTGCCACAGCTTTTGATTTCATTACAGAACTTGAAGGTAAGACCTTTTTTGCTGAAGACAAGACATGCTTTGGACACAGGACTTGGAGCAATGGAGCTGGGACCATCCTGGAAGCTGCCTCATAGTTTCAGAGGATACTATGTTAGCTGCTAAGGGAGAATATCAGTCAGTGGTCCAATCCCAGCTTTAAAGCCTAATAACCACAACAGTGACCAGTACAGCAAACTCTATCAATGCAGTAGTAGCACTTTTATCTTGGGGGTAATCAACAGCTATCTAATTGGGCTTAAAGCCCACTCAATGGGAGGGAACTCATGTAGTACTGTGAACATAGCCAAAGACACATGGCTGGAGAGGTCATAAATCCAAGGCTCAGGGACCATTGTGGAAGAGGGGGCAGAAAGATTGGAAGAGCGAGGGGTGGTGCATGACCAAAAGGAAACAGTCTTCTAGGCTTCTGGGAACTTGTTCATATGAGCTTATAGCAATGGTGACAGCATGCACAAGACCCACACAACTCAATCAGCATAGAAATGGGGAAATGAGCAGGATGCTCCAACCTTAGCTAAGGAACTACTGGCAGCTGATCACTACTGAGTGAGGGAAAGTTGGTCTTTAAGAGAGTGACTCTAGGTAGGCTGAACAGGCTCCAGTGGAAAAACTTACATCGAGGGACATCTGGGTACACAAACTGGACTTTATAAGCCTTAAGATATATGTGGTGACGCACACCTTTAGTCTCAGCACTTGGGAGGCAGAGGCAGGTGGATCTCTGTGAGTTTAAGACCAGCCTGGTCTACATAGTGAGTTCCAGGCCAGCTGGGGCTACAGGGAGACCCTGTCTCAAAAGTACCAAAAAAAAAACCATAAACAACATAAAGAAACAACATAAAGAAAGGCCTTGGGTGTGGCCCCTGGCAGCTGACCAAGCTCCAGGACTGGTTCCACACTTGAGTATTTGGGCAACACAATGGACTCAGTGGGGAAAAAAGGAAAGAACATGAAGTTGAGGGGTAGGGAGAGGGGTGTGGGTTTGAGAATAGTTGGGGGAGGGGGGGAATATAAAAATGTTTTGTATGAAACTCAAAGAATTTAATAAAATATTTAAAAAGGCTCTTGTTGGCTTGGGCCCCAGGCTTTAGAAAGCCCTACAATGCCTTTTTTCCTAATCGCCCTGATTTTTGTGAGGGAGAGACGCCTACAAAGCTAAGGACAAGCATACCTTCTTTTTTTGGTCTTTTTGAGAAAGAGTTTTCCTGGAGCCACAGCTGACCTGAAACTCACTATGTAGATCAGGCTGGTCTCAATATCACAGACATCCACCTGCCTCTGCCTCCCAAGTGTGGGGATTAGAGGATTAAAGGCATCTTCCAGAATGCCTGATTTACATTTTTTTTTCTGAATATAGTTTTTGTACTCTTTTGAGAATTTCATACATGCATACAATGTATATTCTCCTCTCTCTAAGCATACCTTCTTGAAGGATGCATGTCCTTTTGTGCATTCTGCCTCTGCATCTGAAACTCTGGAATTCCCTGACAGGCTTCGCACCTGCTTCCATGGCCTGTGCGAGACCCTTTCATGAGCTTGTGCCATCCATGTGTGCATTGCTGGGTTTGAGGTGGTTAAGAGAGGACTATTTTGGGCAGGGGGATAGGGTAGCTACAAGGGTGACTTATCCTGATAAGAGTGGGAGCTGGACATAAAAGGCCTGGGCCATGAACTTAGGCTGTTTTTTATGTGGCCCTGGATGTCAGGGGTGGAATCTCAAGGAAGCTGTGAATTTTGGATAACAATGGGCTTCTAGTTAATGAAGATAGACTGGCCAAGGTAAGAAAATAGACATGCTTAGTAGACCTGGTTTTGTACTCTTCTCCTGGCTCCTGTAAAAGTTAGAGTTAGAGGGCCTGTGAAATGTCTCAGCATATAAAAGTATTTCTATACAAGACTGATGACCCGAGTTTGCTGTCTAGATCCCACAGCAGAACGAAAGAACTGACTTCTGAAGGTTGTCCTGTGAACACAGACATGACATGGCTCATACCTGCCTATAGTCAAACATACCCATCATACACATATTAATAATAAATAAAAATTAAGAAAAAGTTAGGGCTGGGCCTGCACATACCTAGTGTCTGGAAGAAATTTTAAGGAGGGAGAATTTAACCTCACAGCTTAGAGATCATTCATTTGTACTGCATTTTAAAGGTGAGGACTATGGGGTCCAGGCAGGAGATATGTTTTGACTGAAGTCCTCATGTGGTAGAGCCGGGCTGTGCTCTGGGTCTAATAGTGCTAGGTCAGAACTTTAGATCCATGGTAACCTGTTCATCAACATTTTTAATCAGCGTCTGATATTTCCCTTCCTTGTGGGCTACCTGTCTTCTTCTGTGATTAGAGTAGCTCCTCTTTCAAATTAGGAAAATTAGAAACGTAAACAAAAATAAGTTCCCATGTATCTATTATGTAACAATAATTCAAGGTAAGTCTTATTTTATTTGTACTTCCCCACCTTAAACTAGATTATTTGAAGAAGAGTTCATCATATCCACAAATATTTCAATACATATCTCTAAAAGTATTAAAAATCTGCAAAATTATTTCATTCTAAAAAAATTAATACAGATTGCTTAATATCAGCTATCCAAACATATTCATATTGCAATGTCTTATTACTTTTTTTTACACTAGATACATTCAAATTAGAATCCAAACAAGTCCCGTGAATTGGGTTTGCTCAGTATGCTCTGTAGTGTCTTTTAATTTACAAGTCTCATTCTTTTCTCTTCTATTCTTAGAATTCACTTGCTAAAGAAATAAGTGGTTGGGTTTGTAGTTTCCCATTTTCTGGATTTTGCTGGCTGCATCCCTGTGGTGGTGTGTCACGTTTTTTTTTTTTTTGTTTTTTGTCTATGAAGAAACAATTTTTGACACAGGGTCTCCCTGTAGCCCTGGCTGGCCTGGAACTCACTATGTAGACCAGGCTAGCCTTGAACTCACAGAGATCCACCTGCCTCTGCCCTCCTGTGTTTTTCTGTTCTTTTTGTTTTCTGAAAACTTCTACTCAGATCTGGAGGCTTGAGGTTTATTGGCAAAGATTTCATAGATGGCAATGTGTACTTTGGTCAGGAGGTCCAGGTCTGGGTGTTTTTTCTCTGATCTTAGTTGTTGATAAAGATCCTTGCTTGGCTTTGACGAAATTAAGTATCTTTTTATTAATTCTTTGAGAACTTCATACATGCATACAGTGTGTTTTGATCATTTTCACTTCCCAGACCTTTCCCTAGCTCATCTCAGACCCAAACACTACCTTCGTCCCACCTTTGTGTCCTCTTTATTTTTTAAAAATATTTTATTTATTGTTTTCATTTTATTTTATGTGTATGAGTGTATTGCATGCACATATGTAAGTGCAACCGTGTCATACAATGCCCACTGAAATCAGAAGAGGCCATTGGATCCCCTGGAACTGGACTTATAGATGGTTGTTAGCTGCTATGTGGGTTCTGGGAACTGAACCCGAGTCCTCTGCAAGAATAGCCAGTACTCTTAACCACGGAGTCATCTCTCCATCCTCTTTTTCATAACTCACCTAGTCCATTTTGTGCTGTCCATGTACCCATGGGGTGGGGCCATCCACTGGAGCAGGGTTGACCTCCCAGGAGCCATGCCTTAAAGAAGACTGATTTTCCCTCTCCCTGGAACTGATGTGCTTTCTCTGAATGACACTCTGTGTTAAGAGCTGAGTGCTTGGTAGATGTGGATGACGGTACTAGTCATAGGACCCAATGACTTGAGGCCTTGGCTAACCTCTGTTGGCATGGAATCCTGTCCTACATATCTGCAGCAAGGTCAGTCAAGGTCTTAGTACTCTCAGTGGTACTTTGCCCAAAGTAGAGCCTTCTTCCATGATGGGGCCTGGGTGGAAGAGAGGCCCCTCACTTATATCAGCGGGAACTTAGTCTTGGCACCACGTAGCTGGGAGTTAACACCCTGCATGCACCTCCTGGGAATAGCTGTCTGACTTGTCCCTGGGGGAGAGACAGCTGTGCATTCTTCTCTGCGGCAGGTAAGAGTGTGGTTTTTGTCTCTTGGGTGGGATTCACAGAGAGGGCATGTTCTTGGTTCATATATCGTAAAACCCAAGATTCTGATTTTTTGCAGATTTTCTTTCTTTTTTAAAGGAAAGGACTTTCAAAATTATATATATGTATATATATATATACACACACATAAAATTTATTATTATTATTTTGGTCTTTTTTGAGACAGGATCTCTTAGGAGCCCCAGCTGGCCTGGAACTCACTATGTAGACCGGGCTGAACTCACAGAGATCTGCCTGCCTCTGCCTCCTGAGTGCTGGGATTAAGCGTGCGACACGATGCCTGGCTTATTTATTATTTCTGTTTTATGTGTATGAGTGTATTGCCTGCATGTGTGTAAGTGCACCTGTGTTGTGCAATGCCTGAGGTCAGAAGAAGGCATCGGATTCCCCAGAACTGGAGTTACAGATGGTTGCCAGCCACTATGTGGGTGCTGAAAACTGAACCAGGTCCTCTGTAAGAGCAGTCAGTGCTCTTCACCACTGAGCCATCTCTCCAGCCCCTCAAAAACTATATTTTATTTATTTTATGCATGCATGTATGCATACTCACATGTCATAGTGCTCCTGTGGATGTCAGAGGACAATTTGTGGGAGCTGGTTCTCTCCTTTAACCATGTGAGTCCCTAGGGTCAAACTCAGGTTGTTAAGCTTGGCAGCAAGCACGTTTACCCACTGAGCCATCTTGCTGGCCTGTTTTTGTAGATTTTCTTGAGTAAATGTTTCTTTGCTGTATGCTTTTTAAAAAAATATTTTATTTTTATGTGTATGAGTATATTGCCTGCATGTATATGAGCACACCCGTGTCGTTCAATGCCGCGGAGGTCAGAAGAGGGCGTTGAATTCCCCCAGAACTGGAGTTAAAGACGATTGGTTCGTAGCTGCCATGTGGGTGCTGGGAATCAAACCCAGGTCCTCTCCTCTGCAAGATCAGTCAGTGCTCTTAACCACTGAGCCATCTCTCCAGCCCCTGCTGTATGCTTTTATGACCGTTCCCAGGGACCCACTTTCTTGTTTTAAGTAATTTTTATCAGAAACCCCAGAGAATAGTCCATACAGCTATCCTCATATTGTCACACCACAGAGGAATTCTGGACTGGGCCCGAGATTTTTAATGAGAAACTTTCCTTCATCAATTATTTCGTTACTCTAAGTATAGTTTGATTGGAGGAGCAGATTAAACATTGTCTCAAAACAGACCAAATTAGAAAGACAAATCTGCTGTCTCTGGTTCTTCCCATCAACATTGCATGACATCATTTGTGTTACTAGACTGAACTATATTTAGCTGAATCTTCATGGCAAGAGAGAATTCAAAGAGGTGTTATGTGGGCTGTTTTCCTGAAAATAACTATTTCTCAAATGTACATTGCAGAATGATTTCTGTGGGCTGACTTTAAAATTTGTAATCTTTTCCACTTCTTAGCTTCTCTCAAGACCTATCCTCAGGCACAACCCAATTTCCAGGGGTAACTAGTGGGGATGGGGGGTATGGGGTCTGCTCTTAACTTTACCTAAAGATTCAGACCCAAATAAAAAATTATTTAGTAATTTTAATTTTATGTGTATGAGTGTTATGCCTGCATGTGTGTAGGTGGACCTGTGTTGTGCAGTGCCCTCAAAGGACAGAAGAGGGCGTCAGATCCCTTGGAACTGGAGTTACAGATGATTGTTAGCTGCCACGTGGGTGCTGGGATTCAAACCCAGGTCCCCTGCAAGAGCAGCCAGTGCTCTTAACCACTGAGCCATCTCTCCAGTCCAAGGACTGTTTTATAATTAACTCTACTTGGTGAAACAACTCTCAGATACTAGAATATTCTTTTTAAAAAGATATATTTTTATTTATTTGTTTTAAAAATATTTTATTATTTTTATCCTTTATGTATATGTGTGTATTGCCCGCTTGCAGATAAGTGCCCCCATGTAGTGCAATGCTCTCAGAGGACAGAAGAGGTTGTCAGATCCCCTGGAACTGGAGTTAGGGATGCTGGGTACTGAACCCTGGTCCTCTGCAAGAGCAGCCAGTGCTCTAAACTGCTGAGTCATCTATCTCTCCTGCTCCTAGAATAGTCTTTTAAAGAGAGAGAGAGAGAGAGAGAGAGAGAGAGAGAGAGAGAGAGAGAAGCATATATGTATAATGGTGCACATCTGGAAGTCAGAGGACAGCCTTTGGGAGTTGGCTTTTGCCTTCCACCTTGTTGAGTCAGGGCCTTGGTTTCTCTTGTTTCTGCCACTTTGGGAACTCCACACTAGGTGGCTGTGAACTTTGGGATGACTCTCCTGTCTTCTCCTATCTTACAGCAAGAGTGCTGGCACTGCAGATGTGAGCCATCACATCCAGCTTTTTATGTGAGTTCCACAGAATGAACTCAGGTCGTCAGGTTTGTGCAACGAGCACTTTGCCAGCCGAACCATCTTCCTGACGTCAAGAATATTCTTTTGAGGCCTGTTGATGAGTGCAGAGTTACCTTTTGAATCATGACATTTTGAGTGAGAAGATACTTGTGTCTGAGCACTGGCTTTTCTTTCCAAAGAGGGAAAGTCAATTTACAGGCTGGAACTCATTTTACTCTTGTTATACCAATTCCTCAAAGTTGAGTATTGGAAAATACAACCCACATAGCACGTTTGTTTTAATGGTGAGTAACCCCTCAGTATTTTGACTGGTTCTTTGACTTTCTAGATAGATGTGGATTGTCTTCATTTTATAAACTAGGCTCAGAATACAGGACTGATGACAGTTAGATGATGAGAGGTTAAGGAATTTGCCCAAAGTCAAAGGCCAGCGAGAAAAGGAGAGGGCTGGACTTAGCACTGAATTTTTTTTATTTATTATTTTTAATTTATGTGTATGTGTGTATTGCCTGCATGTAGGTAAGTGCATCCATGTCATGCAGTGCTCGCAGAGGACAGAAGAGGCTGTCAGATCCCCTGGAACTGGAGTTACGGACAGTTGTTAGCTGCCATGTGGGTGCTGGGATTCAAACCCAGGTCTTCTGCAAGAACAGTCAGTGTTCTTAACCGCTGAGCCATCTCTCCAGTCCCAGCACTGAATTCTTTTTCCTGTCTTCTATACCTGGATTCTTCTCTGACTCTACCTTTTAAAATGTATTTTGAAAAGATTTATTTTTATTTTATGTGTACAAGCCTTTGCCTACATGTATATTTGTGCGCCACATCTGAAGAAGAAGTTGGATCCCCTGGAACTGGAGTTACAAATGTTTGGGAGCTTCCATGTGGGTGTTGGGAAGGAACCTGGATCCTCTGCAAGAGCAGCCAATGCTCTTATCCATTGAGCCCTCTCTCCAGCCCCAGACTCCCAAATTGTTTAATTAAAAAAATTGATATCATGCTTACATACCATACACTATGACTGCATTCACCCCCAACTACCCTCTCTTGCTTCCCACTTCTACTAACCCCTTTCTTCCCATCCAGTTCCCTTCCTACCCACATGTCCCCCCCTCCCCCTGCCACAGTGGAACTCTGGACTGTCTCAGAAAAAAAATTTTAATTTATTTTTATTTTATGTTGATGAGTGTTTTGCCTGCATGGATGTGGGTGCACCATTTATGTGCAACATCTGCAGAGACCAGAAGAGGGTATCAGATCCCCTGGAACTGTCGACCAATGTTAGCCTCCATGTGGGTGCTGGGTACTGAACCCAGGTTCTCTCAAGAGTAGCCAGTGCTCTTAACCACTGAGCCACCTGTCTAGACCCTGGGTCTGAAATCTTTAAAGAGAAATTTTCCCTCATCAATTATTTCGTTACTCTTAGTATAGTTTGATTACAAGAGAAGATTAAACATTGTTTCAAAACAGATCAAATTAGAAAGCCAAATCTGCTGTCTTTGGTTCTTTCCGGCAACATTGCATGACATAATTGGTGCCCATACAGCAATCACAGCTGCTGTGTGTTCATGTGCAATGGCCTTGTCATATCAAGAAGAAGGTGTCTCACCACAGTCCTCCCTGTCCTTCGGTTCCCACACTCCTTCCACCCCATCTCCAGTGATACTCTCTGGGCATTGGAGGCAGTGTCATAGATGTCCAATGGGCAAGGCTGAGAACTATACTAGTCTCTGGCTATAGATGCAAATATTTAGAAGGCAGTTTGACTACATGTCCATGTGGCAAAACAGTGGTAGTGGATTCTCCTAGGGCCTGTGACCTTTCTCTGACTTCTCTCTTTAATGTAAGCTGAGATGGGGACACCCCAATCCAGAGAGAATGGAAAAGGCATTTCTTGTAGACAAGAAATAATGGAGGGGAAGAGCCCTCCTAGACCCTTTGCCTCAGCGTGCCACTGCTCTGATCAGCTAACTGTTGCTAACTGCCACCTCCCACCTTTGGGAAGCAGAAGTAAGACTACAGGCTTGAAGATTTACTCTCCATAGATCTGACAGGTAACTAGGGGTTTGGTCCGTTGAAGCACTGTCCTGGGAGGCTAACACTTCCAAGAAAGTTGCCCTCAGTCCTCTTTGCTAATTTATGAACCCTGCTAGAAATAGCCCACTTGGTTTGGTCCACTTGACTTTTTGAGTACTCTTCCTGGCTGCATGTGGCCCAGCTGGATCTGTGTGTAGAAGCAGTCTGTGTAAGTAAGGACCCTCAGACACCCTAGGTTTGTACTATCTTCCTCTCAGAACCAGCATCCAGTTTTGGTATTGGTCCTGGCCCCTGGGCAACAGACTCTGTTCTTCATTTTCAGATTATAGAAGGCTCCTTGAATTTGTCGGGAAGGGGTCAGGGTTTTATCAGTGACTCTTAAAAAAACTAATTCATTCAAATGTGCCTAAAAGAATTTCTTGCTAGATTAGGCACAGAAATATCCCTGGTCTTTAGATGGATGTTATTAAAGGCCCTATTACAATACCAGAGTATGGGATTAATTTGCTCTTCTGTCCTTCTGTTTAGGTGTTAACAAATACTTCTTTAGCACCTGTGCACCTGTTATATGTTCAACGCCTAGAATCAATGCCTAGATTATCTTTTGTTGTTTTGAAACAGGGTCTCTGTAGCCCAGGATGACCTGGAACTCACTATGTAACCCAGGTTGGTTTTTTTGTTTGTTTGTTTTTTGTTTTCCCGGAGCTTAGGACCGAACCCAGGGCCTTGTACTCATGGCAATTCTCCTTTCTCAGCCTCACAAGTGGGTTCTATGTGTAACTTTAAAAATTTTTATTTATTTTTACTTTATGTGTATGAATATATTGTCTTCATGTATGTAAGTGCATGAGCTATCATGCCCACTTTCCTACATTATTTAGATAAAGAGAGGAAGTGTTCTGGAGAAACAGTAGAAAGTTATTTTCTGAACTAGAGCTCTGCGGGGAAATTTGCCTGGATCAGTCTGTCCCACTGGTTTGGACCACTAGGTGGTGGTATGACATTGTGAAAATGACACCCTTTCTTTGATCCTTTTAGACTGGAGGCCAGTGTTTATAATAAAAAGGCATTTTTTTTTTTCAGGAGCAAATGAACAAAAAGAAATATATATCATCATTTACATGTGGGATCCCATTCAGATGCCTGAGGGGACTGCTAGCTCCCTGAGGGATGGGGCTGTGCCTGTTGTCATGGTTACAACCCCAGGTCATAACTGACAATAAGGAGCAATGAAGAAATAGCTGGTAAGTGAATGGCTGTATCTCTGAATAATTTAGGTTGTTATTGAAAGAACCTTTTCAAGAGTGTGGCAAATTCTAGACTCCAGAGGCCTAGAATTGGGGGAAGTTGGGAGATACTGCCGATCTGACAGATCATCAGTTCCACAGACTCAGGGAGGCAGAAATACCAAAAGCGATCCAAGGCACTGATACTGTTTTGCATTCTGTATGTTTGTATGTATGGTCTCTGTGTGTGGCTTTCCACACGTGTGAGGTCTAGGGTTCAATTCTCAGCACCATGAAGAAAAAGAAAGAAAAGAAAGCCAAGTTTGTGTGTCTCTGTGTGTAACTTTTGGATGATGATGATGATGATGATGATGATGATGATGATGATTTGGTCTTTTTGAGACAGGGTCTCCCTGCAGCTCTAGCTGGCCTGGAACTTACTATGTAGACCAGGCTGGCCTTGAACTCACAGAGGTCCTCCTGCCTCTGCCTCCCGAGTGCTGGGATTAAAGGTGTGTGCCACCACGCCTGGTTCTATGTGTAACTTTAAAAATTTTTATTTTTACTTTATGTGTATGAATATATTGTCTTCATGTATGTAAGTGCATGTGCACCATGTCACACAATGCCCACGGAGGTCAGAAGAGGGTATCGAATCCCCTAGAACTGGAGTTACGGACAATTGTTAGCTGCCCTATAGGTGCCCGAATCAGGTCCTCTGCAAAAGCAGTCAATGCTCTTAACCACTGAGCCACTTCTCCAGCGCCCCCCCCACCGTGTGTGTGTGTGTGTGTGTGTGTGTGTGTGTAAATTTTGAAACAGTTTTGCATATAGCTTAAGGTGGTCTCTAATTTGAGATCCTTCTTGCCTCTTAAGTGCTGGGATTGTGGGTGTATGGTACTGTAAGGACTCCTGTGTTTATCTTGACTAGATTTTACTTGATTAAAAATACAGGGAATGGGCAGTGAGATGGCTCAGTGGATAAAGGCACTTGTCACCAACTCTGATGACCTGAGTTTGATCCCTAGGACCCACGTGTTGGAAGCAGAGAACTGACTCTCACAGGTTGTCCTCTGGCCTTCATTCATGCACTGTGGCAAGTGTATGCCACACATATACACAGACATACACAAAATAGAAAAATAAATGAATAAAAATATTTAAAGAATATAGAGTGATCTGGGTATGGTGGTTGCAGTACTTAGAGGTCAGAGGCAGGAGACTTGCTAGTTTGAGGCCAGTCTGGCCTCTTAACAAGACCCTGTCTCAAAAAAAAATTTACAGGAAACATATAAACTAACACATTCTGACTTTTTTCTTGAGTCGATATTATGTGTAAGGATGGTTGTCTTAGAAGGGATCTTGAAAAATCTGCTGTTCTCTGCCTCTCATTTATTTGTTATAAATTCATTCATGCCACAAATATTTTTAAAAGATTTATTTATTTTATGTGTGTATGTTTCTGCATGAGTGTATGTTTATGTGTATATGCCAGTGTGCTAGCCTGTGCTCATGTGGAGGCCAGAAAAGGGTGTTAGATTCCTTGGAGCTAGAGTTATAGGCATTTGCTTGTTCTTTGGGTGCTGGGATTTGAACTCTGGCCCTCATGATTGTGTGGCAAGTGCCCTTAACCACTGAGCCCTCATGCCACAAGTATTAGTTGAACAGCTGTTAAGGATAAAGCACTGGTCTAGGCTATGTGATCTAGTGTCTCTGATCTCATCATCTTTTTTTCTCAAGGTCCCTCTAAGTTCAGTCAGTTGAGCTGATCACAGCTGTAGCATCCAAATCCTTCCACCTCACTCTGTTCCTTTGACCATTCCTTAGTCCAGGCCCATCTTGTCTCATCAGGTTACTGCACCAAACTATGCTCTGTGCTGCTACTGTCCATCCTTCCATCTTCCTAATATGCAAACACATTATGCCACGCCTTCTGTAAAACCCTCCCTGGGTTTACAAACCTCACAAGGCAGAGCTATGGCCTGCCTGGGCCTCGACCCGCCTGCATACTCCCCCACCTTGTTCTGTGTGTGCTAGTCACAATTATTTTTTTCTTTTGGTTCTAATGAGCCATATCCATTTTTATTTTTAGACTTAAACTTTTTTGGTACTTTCCAGTCAACCTGGAACATTCTTTTTTTTCCTTCCTTTGCCTGGCTATTTTCTACTCATTCTTTAGGGCTCAGCTTACATGTTACTCAATTTGGAAATAAGCTTTTTAAAAAATCTGAACATTGTCGATATGAGAGTCCCTCTTTTATTTTCCTCTTATGGTCTCTATGGGAGGAGGTCACAGCTTGTCTGTCGTCACCCTCCAGTGCCAGTCTGTAAATTCTGAGAGTGCCAGGGCCCTGCCTGTTCTCACTGTCCACCTCCACACCTGGCAGAGTGCCTGACATTGAAAATGCCCAATAATCTATGCTGAAGGCGTGAGTGAATGAAAAACATGTCTGACATGTCTTTCTTCATGGTACTCATGATCTAGCAGCACAAGGTAGGCTGTGCAAAGGTTGAACCATAGCAGTTAGGAGGGGTCATTGGGATGTTACCCTCTATGAAGGGGTTCCATTTCAGCAAATGAACATGTGTATGGAGAGGTCATTTGAAGTGGAAGGAAGTGATCTAGGTGGGACAAATTTGGGCAATAGGCAAAGTGTAGAATGCATCTGTCTGGGAAGAGTGGGAAGCAGGACTACAGGTAGCTTGGGCCTAGATTATACAGAACCTGGACTCTAATTGATAGTTAATGGGGAACCATGATAGCTCTCAAAGTGGAAGGTGATAGGACTGAATTATTGCTTCAGGAAATGTGAAACATGAACCATAGAGAGATCAGCGAGACCCTCCCAGAAGTTGTGATGGGAGGTGGTTAGGGTGGCAGTGAAGACTGGAGGTAACAGGACAGTGTGGAAAGGAATGAACAGTGAACATGGGACCTGGGAAGAAGAGATGGTGGAGAGGGAGAGCCAGCATTTCCAGTCTGATTCCATGTGGTGCTGTCACTAGCAGGATGGTGAAGTCAAGGGGAAGAGCCAGTTAAGAGAAAGAAGAATTCATTCATTAAACCTTTATAAGGTGGAGTAAAGGCTGCATTTCACTTGTGGAAATTCAATCCATGTGTGGGGTTTAAAACAAGCACAAGTGGGAGGAGGAAGCAACAGAGATTATACATGTAGCTAATAGAAGCTGTTCCAGCTCTCCTACAGTGCCATACTCTCAGAGGGAGGCCAAGATGGGGAAGGCGAAGCGCCGTTCCCCTTTTAATTAGTAAAACCATGTGTATTTTATGAGTGACATAAGGGATTATTTGATGACAATTGTGACTATTCATAATCTATCTTTTAGTTTAGTTTAGTTTTGTTTTTTTTCGACAGGGTTTCCCTAGTACCAGCCCGCCTGGAAGTGACTATGTGGACCAGGCTGGCCTTAATCTCACAGAGAGTCTCCTGCCTCTGCCTCTTGAGGGCTGGGATTAAAGGCGTGTGCTACCATGCCTGGCATATAATCTGTCTTTTAAATTTTTATTATTATTTATTTTTATTTTAGGTGTTATGAGTGTTTTGCATGCCTGTATGTAAATGCATCCCTGTCATGCAATGCCCACAGAGGTCAGAAGAGAGTGTCAGATCCCCTGGAACTGGCGTTATGGATGGTTATTAGTCACCATGTGGGTGTTGGGAACAGAACTCAGGTCCTCTGGAAGAGGAGCTAATGCTCTTAACCACTGAGTCATTTTTCCAGCCTCATAGTTTATGTCTTATATGCTGATTATAGAACTGAAATCCTTGGCAAGATTTTGTCTTTTGTTTTTGTGTATGTGTTAGGTACAAAGTTGAACAGCAGACAGATATGAAAACCCATCTCAGTCACTGCACTGGAGCAGCTCACACTCTGAGACACACAATTAGGGCTCTAGTCTAAGTGAGCAGTCAGGAAGGGGGGCAGAGAGGAAGATTGGTGGCAGGCATGTCAAGGCCAAGGTGGCCCTGGGTCCTGGGATTGCAGAGATCTTGGAGTCATTAGAGCAGGAGAGAGTTACAGGAGCATGTGGACATGTCAGAGGGAGAGAAAAGTGAGCAGGGAAGAGGACTTGGGGCACGGCAAGCTGCATACCTCCCCTGGAAGGTAGGAAGAGTCATAACACAGAGGAATTGTTAGAGATGCAGAGAAACACTCAGGCAAAGTGGATGAGAGGCAGGGACAGGAAAGTGGTTTTTATAAGGAAGTCAGTGGTGATTTCCAAATGAATGATCAGTTTCAACAGAGTGGTGGTGGCAGGAAAAGGGACTGAAGAGAATCTGGGAACAAAGGGAATACAGATCACGTCTCTGTTACAGCTCCAGTAAAACCAACTTCCCTGAAGAATGGGCTCTTCAGGTGCCACGGCCTTTTTCCTCCATGACCTGCTGCTGTCTGGGGAATGATACCTCACCATCACCTTGCACTGATCCAGAAGCCAGCTCTGTTCTACCTCAGCCTTACATTCCAGCCTTATATTCCAGCTTGCGTGCAGCTGAGCCACAGATGTGAGCTGGGGTGGTTGCATTTTCTACTAATCGAATCTGCATTATTTCCTTCCCTAAGTAGAGTCCACGTTCCCACATGGCTGCCAGTGCTAACTTGCTAAGTGCTTCCCTGGAGTTTGCTTCTTGTGATGACCTCATTGGAATCTAGACAAGGCAGCATACAGCAATTTACTCCAGGGTGCAGGGAGCTCTGGGTGTTTGTGGTCCAGGGTTCCTTATCCCAGTTATACTTTATTTTATTTTAATTTTTAGTCTTTTTGAGACAGGGTCTCCCTGTAGCCCAAGGTGACCTGGAGCTCACTATGTAGACCAGGCTGGCCTCTAACTCACAGAGATCTGCCTGCTGCTGCCTCCCAAGTGCTGGGATTAAAGGCATGTGCCACTGTGCCTGGCCTCCCAGTTATAATTTAAAAAATGATGTGAATAATAAGGAAAACCTCTTTTATGCATACCTGCAGAGCATTTCTGGTGTTGTCTTCATTCCTTTGAGTAGACCCACTTCTCAGTATGGTATCATTTTCTCTTGGTCTGAAAGATCTTTAGCATTTTCTTGGGACGTGTATGCAGAAGTTGCATTCATTCAGCTTTTGTAAGTCTGAGAAAATATTTTGTCTCCATTTTTTGAAAGCTATTTTGCGGGGTGGAGTCTGGTTGACGTTTTGTTTCTTCAGGATTTTAAAGATGTTGCCTTGCTGTCTTTTGGCACATAGTTTTCTGATGAGAAGTCTGATGCTGGGCTTGCTTTCGTTTCTTCACATGCAGTGTGGGTTTTTGAAGGGTCTGCTCTGATGATGCTTCTTTTTCACTGGTTTTAAGCAATTTGAGCATGGTGCTTTGACATAGGCCTCTTCATAGTTGTTTAGGTTTCATTGAGATTGGTTTCTCACTCGGCTTGGAATTGACCAAGTAGGCTAACCTGCCTAGTGAGCTCCAGTGATCACCTGTCTCCTCTTTAGTGCTGTGATTACAAGTGCATGCCAGTTTTTTTTTTTTTTATGGAATTCTGGGAACTAAACTCAAGTCTATTTGTTTGTTTATTTATTTATTTATTTATTACTTTTTTACTGAACAAATTTTTACTGACTGAACCATTTCCCCAGGCTTTGGATGTTCTTTTAAATGTCATGTCTTCAAATTCACTAATCTTCAGTGTCTAATACACTACTAATCCTACCCTGTGCAATTTTTTTTTCATCTATTTTCCCTCTAAATGTTCAATTGGATTAAAAAAAATCTTCATTGTTTCTACTCAACAGTGTTAGTTTTTGTGAGGAGACAAAATACCTGAGGAAACAGGTTATAAGGAGGAAAGGTTTATATTGGGTCATGGCTTTAGAGTTTCGGTTCACGGTTACTTGTTCTGTTACTGGGCCTGCTGTGAGGCAGTATGTCATGGTGGAAAGGCATGGCAGAGGAAAGGTGCTCATTCCGCGGCAGCCAGGAAGGGGCAGGGAGTGGGCGAGATATGGGAAGGAGCCAAGAACAAGATACCCCTTCAAAGGCATACTCTGCTGTCACCTACTTTCTCCAACCAGGCTCTACTTCCCAATAACTCATTCAGAATGAACTCATCAATCAAAATCTACTTATAAAATTGGGGCCTTCATGACCCAATCACCTCTCATAGCACCGCCAGCTGAGCACTGTGCGGTCAACACATGAGCCTTTGGGGACATTTTATAGTAACATTGTTAAAGTGTTTCTTGGACATATAAAATATAGTTATACTAACCGTTTTAATGTCCTTGTCTATAAAGTCCATCATTTGTGTTATTCCTAGGTTCATTTCAATTGATTGATGTTCCTCCTCATTATGAACCATATTTCCTGCTTCTTTGCATGCCTGGTAGCTTTTTATTGGACCTTAGACATGACTTTTACCTTGTTGGGTGCTGGATATTTTTATATTCCTATAAATAATCTTGAGCTTGTTCTGGGATGCAGTTAAGTTATACAGAAACAGTTTGATCTTTTTGGGTCTTGCTTTTAAGCTTTTTTAGATGGGACTAGAACTTCACTGAATCTATGGCACAAATGAGACAAGACGCTTCTCTATGTGCTGCCCAATGCTTCGTGAACTGGGGGAGAGGGTCATTTCCATTCTTGCTGATGAGAAGAAAACTATTCTTAGCTCTGTGCAAACTTCAAAGATTGTTCTCTTTAATCCTTTCAGGTGGTTCTTTCCCATCCTTGGGGGTACCCATGAGTCATCAGATTAGCAGATGGTTGGGGTGTACCCTTGGCAAACCTCTGGAGCTCTGTCTTTCTGTGTCTGTCTCCTTTGTGTTACTCTGTCCCCCCAAACTCTAGCTGCCTTAGGCTTCCAAATTCCTCAAGTCAAGGGTTGGAGTTGGCCTTGGCCTCCTCTCCCTTTTGGAGAATCTCCCCTGACAATAGGCTGGTTTAATTATCACATTCACCCTATGCTCTGCTTCTCAGGGGTTACAGAGCCTTATGCTCCCTATCTTGAAAACTATTGTTTCATACATTTTGTCTAGTTGTTCAGTTGTTTCAGGTGAAAAGGAAAATCCAGTCCCGTTTTTTCAGTTTGGCTACAAGCAGGAGTCTATATTGTTCTTTAAGTTTGGAACACTCTTTGAGGGCTTCTGGAATGCAAGACTATGCTAAGCCAAGTGCTCCTTATCAGGCAGGAAAAGGGGTACTTCACTAAAGGCTGAAAGGGCTTCCAGCCCACATGCAAGGTTTGAGGAGTGACAAGACTCTCTGCTTTCTGTCTGGATCTTGTCAAGGCTTTGGCCTCATTTAACTCTCACTGATGTTTTGTGGTGAAGGTTTTAGTCTTTTTCACAGTGAAGCAATGATACCTTTCAACTCATACTTGAAATCTCCATGTTTTTGCTTGGTTCCCACTTAGACACTGTTTGTGCATTTAGGTCACCAAAAATGTCTCCACTGTAAGCAAGTTAAAGTTTCTTAATGGTACTTATAGTACCTAGCATCTGCTCCTGTGGAGAACCACTAACCCAAAGACACTGTATTCCACTTCGAAGATGAAGTGCAGACATATTCTTAAAAGGCAAATCCTCCATTTCAAGGGTGAATAAAATGCCACTTAACAAAGCATTCCAGCTGGTTAAACTTAGGACAAGAAAAAAAAAAATCTAACTTAAGAATATTCTCTGGCGTTGAGCCCAGGGTATTTTTCCTTTTAGAGTGACTTTGGTACATTTTCATTCATGTGGAGCTGTTGCCTCCAAGCATTTTATTCTGGGACAGAAGGTCAACAGTGATTGCCTTGTTGCTGAATCCAACGGACACTTGTCAGTTATTAACCTACTTGACCTCTGAACAGTATTTGATCTGGACAGTTTTTTACTCTTTGACTTGTTTCTGGCTTTTCTTCTTCCTTTTCTGGTCTTTCTATTTCTGTCCTTTCGGTTGCTACTTTTCTTGCCTAGATCCTCAGCCTTCCTCTCCCGTGAAGCTTTTGTCCTGGGGCTCTCTTATCCATGCCTGTGGCTTCACTGGGTTTTCCTAAATCAACATTTCTAGCCCAAGTATTCTGAGCTCCAGTCCAGAATGTTCAACGCTTCGCTTGCTGTTTTCACTTAGCTCACACAGAGCTAAGTTGCCCTTAGCAGCCTCATGAAAGAACTAACTCTCCCCTCAGTTCAGCATTTGCCTGGTAATCCACCTCTAGGAAAGGTACCCCTACGCATTTCATTTTCAAGCAGAATTCCTTGCATTCAGTCTTCCTTCCGGTCCCTAAGTCCTGCTAATGCCACTCCTTCCATTCTTATTGCTACCATACTCATTTGATATGCGTCACTGGGTGACTGGTAAAGACTGAGTTTTGCTGTTTTCATTCCTCAGACCCCACTTCCCCCAACCAGAAAGCTATTTCTGAAACATTCATTAAAGCCCATGGGGATCCTATATAATCTTTCAATGACTGTCCTATGCTCTTAGGGTATAAAGCTCACACTCCTTTTGTTTCATTTCATGGAGCTGGAGATCAAGCCAGGGCTTCATGTGTGCTAGACAAGTATTCTGTCTCTGAGCTATCCCCCCAGTCCTCTGTGTTTCTTGTAGTAAAGTATGAGGCCCACTCAGGTGAATCTCTGAGATCAAGGCCAACCTGGTCTACATAGTAAGTTCCAGACCAGCTGGGGCTACAGGGAGACTCTGTCTCAAAAGCAAAAAAAAAAAAAAAAAAAAAAAAAGAACACTTAACCTTTTCAGTGGTGATTGAAAAGTATTTGTTTGGGAACAGATCTCACTATGTAGCCCTAGGCTGTTTCAAATGTTTAATCCACCTACCTCAGTGCTGGGGACCACAGGCTTGTACCATCATTCCCAGAAAAAATGTTTCATTGTTTTTATTTTTCCCCTAACAATTTGCAAATGTAAAAGCCATTTTTAGTCCACCTGTTATACACAAGCAGGCAATCAGCCAGATTTGGCCAATAGGCCGTAGTTTGTCAAACCCTGAGTAATACACTCACTAAATTTGAACCATTCTTGGAAGAAATACCACTCAGCCATGAAAAACTGCTGGATTTGATTTGTTTATATTTAGGTTTTTTACATTTCTAGTCATAAGTCAGATTGGTCTGTGCAGAGATTTCAAACTAATGGTAGGGCAGAGATGTAGTCTATATTTAAATGAGTTGCCAATATTTTAAAAATTGGCAAATATTTCATTAAAATTGAGATTTTTTTTTTAGTCTTCCTTCCTTTCTTTTTTCCTTTCTTTCTAGGGAATGTGGCAAAATTGGGAAAATGTTGGCCCAGTTTTGCCACTTTTTTTTATAAATCTTCTCTATGATGTGTTTTCTATTTTATTAACTTCTGTCCTTATTTTTACCTTTGATATTTGGTTCACAGATCTCTATTGCTAAGGTTTTCTGGTTGTTGTCTTTGTCTAGCCTCTTGCTTGGCCATGACAAATCTTTCAGCTTTTTTAGGTTCTGAAATAGTTTGAATTACATTAGCATCATCTATTTCTTGAAACTCTTATAGAATTGGCCACTGAAACAATCTAGCCTTTCTAGAATTTTTTTGGGGGGGGTTGTCTTTTTTTTGAAACAGGGTCTCCCTGTAGCCCCAGCTGTCCTGGAACTCACTATGTAGACCAGTCTGGCCTGAACTCAAAGAGATCTGCCTGACTCTGCCTCCCAAGTGCTGGGACTACAGGCGTGTGCCACCATACCCAGCCTGGTTTTCTAGAATTTTGTGAGGTAGAATTTTTGTTTTCTTTTGCATTTGGTTTCTGGTTAGTGATCTGTTAAACATTATAGATCTGTAATAAGTTGATATGAACATTCTTCTATTAGATGTATAGTTACAGATCTAGACTTTAAAAAATATCTTATTATTTTTATTTTATGTGTATGATTATATTGTCTGCATGTATGTGAGTGCACCCATGTTGTGCAATGCCATGGAGGTCAGAAGAGGGCTTCGAATTCCCCTGGAACTGGAATTAAGGACGGTTTGTAGTCACCATGTGGGTGCTGGGAATCGAACCTGTGTTCTCTGCAAGAGCAGTCAGTGCTCTTAACTGCTGAGCCATCTCTCCAGCCCTGCCTTCCAGAATTTAAACTTACACAAAAAGGTGGCACTGTTTCTTTACTTAAGACAGGGTCTTATATAGCCCAGACTGGTCTTGAACTGACTGTATAGGTAGGGATAACTTTGAACTTCTGATCATCTTGCCTTTATCTCTCAAGTGCTGGGATTACAGATCAACACCACCATATCCAGTATCTGTGGTGCTGGGGATTGAATCCAGGGCTTTGTGCATGCTAGGCAGGCACTCAACTAACTCAGTGACATCCCCAGACCAACAATGCTTTTTAAAGTTTTCTTTTCTTTTTATTTTAAATTGTGCGTGCATGCGTGTGTGTGTGTGTGTGTGTGTGTGTGTATGCGTGTGTGTGTTTTCTGTGTTGTGGGTATGTACACATGTGAGTGCAGTGCCTGCACAGTCTAGAAGGGGTTATTGGATCCCCTGGAGCTGGAGTTACAGGTGGTTGTAAGCAGTCTGATGTGGGTCTTAGGAACCAAGCTTATGTCTTCTGCAAAAGCAGTACAAATTCTTAACCACTGGGTCATCTCTCCAGCCTCCATTATTTTATGCCTTTATATCTTTGCTGTCTTTTTCTTTTTCCTTCTTTTATATTGTTTGTAGTTTTGCAAGAGGTCTGCTTTTCTTTTTTATATTTTTATATTTATTATTTTTATTTTATGTGTATGCGTGTGTTGCCTGCATGTAGGTAAGTGCACCCGTGTTGTGCAAATGCCCGCAGAGGTCAAGGCTGTTGGATCCCCTGGAACTGAAGTTATGGACAGTTGTTAGCTGCCATGTGGGAGCTGGGAAT
>NW_008338996.1:9895586-9903221 GCF_000622305.1 Nannospalax galili | reverse complement strand
AGTGGTCAGGAAATTGAGAAGGAGTGGAGGGACATGGGATGTATTGGAAGAGAAAGAGAGAGTAGAAATGATGTAAATACTATGATATTCTTTAAAAGTTAAATTATATAATATCATATTACCCTACCTTCCCTGAGGAACTATTGGCATCTGATCACTGCTGGTGAGGGAGATTTGCTTGTAAGGAAATGATGCTAGATAGGTTGACCAGGACCCAATGGATGAATTCACACTGAGGGATATTTGGGGACACAATCTTAAATAAATAGACCTTAACATATTAGACAGAATGCATGAAATCCAGTGAGGGCACTATATGGTGGCACAGATAGGGTAAGGGGTCTAAACATGATCAAAAAGGATTTTTTTTAAAAAACAAAAAAAAAAAAAAAAAAAAAAAAAAATAAAAATTTTTTTTTTTATTTGTAATTGTGTATATATGTGTGTTTGTGTGTATGTGCCTATGCGTGCAGTTGCCTAAGGGGTTATTGGATCCCCTGGAGCTGGAGTTACAGGTGGTTGTAAGCAGTCTGATGTGGGTCTTAGGAACCAAGCTTATGTCTTCTGCAAAAGCAGTACAAATTCTTAACCACTGGGTCATCTCTCCAGCCTCCATTATTTTATGCCTTTATATCTTTGCTGTCTTTTTCTTTTTCCTTCTTTTATATTGTTTGTAGTTTTGCAAGAGGTCTGCTTTTCTTTTTTATATTTTTATATTTATTATTTTTATTTTATGTGTATGCGTGTGTTGCCTGCATGTATGTAAGTGCACCCATGTCGTGCAATGCCCGTGGAGGACAGAAGAGGCTGTCGGATCCCCTGGAACTGGAGTTACGGACAGTTGTTGGCTGCCATGTGGGTGCTGGGATTCGAACCTGAGTCTTCTGCAAGAACAGTCAGTGTTCTTAACTGCTGAGCCATCTCTCCAGCCCTGAGTCTGCTTTTCAAAGACTAGATTTTTGTTTGATTGTTTGAATCTATTTTTTTCTTTGAATTTTAACTATTCCTTCCTTTTTAACTTTTTCTCTGAATTAGACATATTAGTCTAACCTTTAGAAACGAATCTACTTTGTCGCTTTCTAAATAAAATCATTTTTCTGGGAATTTCTATTATATTCCATTGATTTATTTGTCTTTTCTTTCTGGTATGATGTTACTAAAATACTATTTAACATTTGGTAGGCTGTCTTACTTTCTTTTCTTATTGCTGGGTAAAATACTCTGACAAAATCAACCTAGGCAAGAAAGGATTATTTTGATTCACAATTCCAGCTTATAGTTCATCCATACTCAGGGTGGGTCTCCCCTTATTTAACCTAATTAAGAAAATTCCTCAAAGGCATGTCCACTGGCCAACCTAATCTAGACAAATCCTTCATTAAGACTGGCTTCCCAAGTGACTCCAAATCCTGCCAAGTTGACAATTCAAATTAGCCATCATGATAGTCTAAGTATCCTTTATTATTGTTATTTTTTAAAAAAAATTCTTGGTTATTGAGTCATAAAATGTGCGACTTTGTTAGTCAATGTGAAATTGTTCCCAAATAAATCCTTCTAGTCCCTTCTTTCTGAACTCAGACATTCCTTATCTGTACAAAGCTAGTCTTTAAAAATTACTGTAATCAATCTGTTCCTATGAATACAATGTATGTGGGTGGTGTATTGAAGTATGTTTTCTGTACATGTGTATATGTGTGTGTTCTCGTGTTTGTGCATGGGGAGTAAGTATAGTGTGTGAAGTATGTGTATAGATAGGTGAAGTATATGGAGTGTGATTATTTGTATGCGTGTCTATGTGGTATATGTGTACATGACATGCTATGCAGAGCATACAGATGTGTGCTGAAGGTATGGAGATCACATATTTGTATTGTGGGTATGTCATGTTTGTGCAGATGTGGAGGGTGCATGTGAGATGGAAGGGAGATACTGAGGGTCTAGGGGGTGCATGTCAGAAAGAGGCTTGTTCCTTTAACTCACCTGCCTTCTTGGGGAAAGCAGGGCAGGATCATGACTTTCTTCATGTCCACTGTGGTCATGTGAGTCATTGGGCAAGTCTTTCCTGCATGGCTGCTGTCCAGGCTCCCACTCACCTCTGTCTTCCACTTCCCAAGAAAAGGGTGACTTGTTTCTTTAAGAAAAAGAAGCTTATAGTGCTCCACTGAGTAAAAAAGCAGGGAAGGTGGTAAAGGCAATGCCAACAGAGAGGTCAGATGGGGATCAGGCTGGTCAGGTAGGGTCTCCCTAATGAACAGGTTGATTGCCAAGTGGGGCAGAAGGAGTCAGGAGTGAACCTGCAGCACAGTGGGACTTTAGCGTCCAGTAGGAATGAAATCCCTTGATGTGGGCCTTGGTCCTTTCTCCTCCAGGCCACATTCAGACAGTTCTCTTGCCAGGTTCCACCCTCCTGAGCATCCTGCTCACAGCTTCCTGAGCCCAAAGGGCCTCCCTCCACACCAGTACAGGCTCTACAGTGGTCGCTGGAAGAAGGGTGGCTGTCACCTTGGGCACATCAACTTGCTCTTTTTTTTGGTTGTTTTGACACAGGGTGTCCCTGTAGCCCCAGCTGGCCTAGAACTTGCTATGTAGACCAGGCTGGCCTTAGTTTTTTTTTTTTTTTAATATATTTTATTATTCTTATTTTATGTGTATGAGTGTATTGCCTGCATGTATGTGAGTGCACTTGTGTCATGCAGTGCCATGGAAGTCAGAAGAGGGCTTCGGATTCCCCTGGAGTTAAGGATGGTTCATAGCTGCCATGTGGGTGCTGGGAATCGAACCCGGGTCCTCTGCAAGAGCAGTCAGTGCTCTTAACCGCTAAGCCATCTCTCCAGCCTGCCTCTGCCTCCTGAGTGCTGAGATTAAAGGCCGGCCACAACACCGGGCTCAACTTTCTTATGGATCTTCATTTGACCTGGTGGTGACACCTCCTCCTCCTCCTCTTCCTCCTCTTCCTCTCTTCCTCCTCCTTTGACTATTTCTCCTCCCCCTTCTTCCTCTTCCTCCTCCCCCTCCTCCTCCCCACTCCTCTTCTTCCTCCTCTCCTTTTCTTTTTGTTTTTTGAGAGTCTTGCTTTATAGCCCAGGCTAACCTTGAATTTACAGTAACTCTCCTGCCTCAGTCTCCCAAGTGCTAGTTTACCCTGGCTGCTGAATGCCTGCTTTGTAGTTTTCACTGGGACTGAACACATGTGCCAGGGGGCATCTTCAGGCCATGTCTAACTTCTGCTCTGATCTTGATCCTGCAGGTCCACAGCACCTTGGAACTCAGTTCCTTGTTTGCATCCGGAGGTTTGAATCTGGAGCTGTCCATTTTCTCTGACTGGATGGACTGGCTACACCAAGGTACTTCTTTGCTCAGAAAAGATGCCTGCACTCAGACTTCCCCACCTAGGAGGAGGATCAGGCATGCCCAAGTCCAGGGTACAGGTAAGTCTATCTGCCAGGAAGGGTGGTGGGCTGTCCCTACTAAGGGTAATGTTTATGGTGCAGGGGAATGTGTATGTGTGTGTGGCAGGGGGTCAGGTGGGGATGAAGGGCAGGATGGGGCTTCACAAAATACCAGGATTCAAATGATCCATGAGCTTTTATGCTGTGTGACTCATTCATACCTGAGCACATATTTGTTAATTTCAGGTGACTTCTCCGGTTTCGGTCCACCTTCACTTGGTGGGCAGCTGAACTCATGGCATCTAGTTTCTTGTCCTCAAGAAGGCAGATCTGCTGTCTGCACCTGCTCTTGGCCACCTGGGCATGTTTGGAGGTCAAGGAAGAACGAAGGAGCAGATAGGCTTGAGTTCAAATTTCAGCTCTGCCTGTTTCCAGCTCTGTAAATCTCCAGCAAGCTGTCTACCCTTTCTGCTTGAGGTTCAGATTTCTCCCTGGTAAATGGAGCTAATACTTCCTAGGCTTATTGTGAAGTCTAAATGACATGATGTGTGTGAATTGCTCAGCCTAGCTCCTGGCACCTGGTATATATATAATAATTCTGCATTCCCTGATCTTGTCTCTAGTGGATCACAGAACTACAAATATCTACTGGCAGTGAAGTCATGGTACCAGGGACAAACACTAACACTTCCCATTTTTAGGTTTACATGAGACCAACAGCTTTCCTTCCCACAGTGGCAGCAGTCAGAGATTTGCAGAGCAGATGTCTTGGTGTGAAACTGCTCCCTTGAGGAGTCTCATGAATGTTTGCTGACAAATCCATGCAAGGGTTGACCTTTCTTCTAGCTCTTTCTTCCTGCGCCAGGCTAGCAAGACTTAAAGGCCCTATCCTGCTCTGTGTCCTCAGATGGTGGGACCTGTCCTGTTGTCTGATGGCACCAGGCTGCATTGGGGAAGCCTGGAGGCTGGATGGAGCAATCTGCTCAGCTCTCGGACCTGTGCCAGGCTGCTCTCACTCAAGAGAAGGCTCAAGAGAGCAGCCCTGGCTGCAGCCTGGTGCAGGGGGCCAGTACAAGTGCAGATTCACGCTCCCCGACCGACCCCATGCCCTCCTAGGCGAGGAGGGCACTTCTTTACCCTAGCTTGGTCTGTCGATTACAGGTCTGAGCTTCAAAGCAGGTTACAAATTCAGCTAATTGCAGCCTGGGGGAGCTGGGCGAGCAGGCCAAGCTCGCTCAAGTGGGCAAGCCGGGCCGCGGGGCCCTTGGTGGGGTTGGCACTTGCAGCTTGAAGCACGGGTGCTGGAGCTGGGGGTCCTGCGGGATCAGCCGGGAAGGAGCCGCCTCTGGTGGCTGGTGGCAGTCCTCCCCCGGCTCCAGGCGCCCACGCCTCCCCGGCTCTGGCCCGCGTCTGCTCTGGCAGGTGGAAATCGCCCCATTCAAACCAGCGCGGGCCAATCAGGGCCTGGCGCGCCCGGGCCGTTCCAAAGCGCGGTGCAGCCGGGCCTGGGATCCCGCCCCGGAGACGCCTGCGAGGGGGGCGGCTGAACCTGTTGCCTGTGTTACCCGCTGCCACATAGCCGAAGCCTGGGGACAGGCGCTCTTGCCCTGAACGCAGTGGACACGCCATGGAGCGCTCCCTGCACCGCGTCTCCCTGGGGAGCCGGCGCGCCCACCCGAACTATTCCTTCTATCTCACCACCTTTGGTAAGTGCCTCTGGGCCAGGCTTCCTCAGCCAGCCCAGAAAGGCAAGTTCCCAGGTGACCAGGAGGTTCCGAGCAGGTGCTTTCCTCTTCTCCAGCCCCTTCCTCCAGGCGCAGCAAGGCTCTAGACACCACCTGCTGCCCGGCCTGCCGTTGCTGCCAGCTGCAGTGGGTTCGGCTTCACTTGGCCGGAACAATCACATCCTAGTTCATCTTTCAGACAACTGCTTTGTAACCAGGGAGCTCCCCATTAGCAAGCAGCTCAGGTTAAACCAAGGTCTAGTTACTGCGTCTGGATAGCTCATTCACCCACTTCCTTTGGCGCAGGGACTGGACAGGCAAGGGTCAACCCCGTGACCTTGTCTCCTTGTGGGTCCTCTTGGAGACTGTAATCTGACTTCTCTCTGTCGGGCATCTGATCCATAGTCAGGGGAGATGTGAAAATTTTCTCCTCCAAGACAGACCTTAGGAGAGCCTCAGGGCTGGTCTCTCGCTTGAGGGGAACAGAAAGGGGCAGCAGACCCTACTTCAAACCCAGAGACTGACGACTGGGTTTCCCCATACCCCAGCTGAGCAGGAGCTGTCCCAAAGGCCTGGGCAAAGACGGCACACCTTCCTTGGTCATATCCCTAATCAGCTCTTCATTTCCTCCCCTGTCCTGCCACTCCTTGTCAGAAGCTGCTCACTTTTCCTCTGCCAAGCCTTACCCACAGAGGAGGATCCCCACTCCCAGAAGCGGACTTCATATCTGAGCACAGGCCTTCCAGACAGCTTTGTTTTAACTTGCACACAATTTCTTTACGAAGTTGGGGTGGTTGCTGCAACAGAACTGGACTTTGCCCGGATTTCAAAGGCAGAGCATCTAAGGAATTAGGCCCTCTAGAAGGTTGTTAGTTCCCTGTTCTCAAGCTTACTCCAGCCCATCGCAATAGGCTCTTTACAGCCTGCTCCCCCACCACTCCCTGGAGCAGAGGGTGTGGTGGAGAAGCAGTGGGCTGGTTCCTAAAGACGGGATGCTGTCTGACATCCTGGGCTTCACTGGTCCAGGTGCTGGAGGATCATGAAGAGCAATTCACTAGCTGATGGCTTATTGAGCACTCACTAGGTGTCCTGCCTTGTGCTCAGCTTGTTACCTGCATGCCTCATTTAATTCCAATCCTACAGATGAATCCAGCTAATCCCACTGTAATACAGGCCTCTCTTTTTGAGACAAGGGCGGTTTCCAGATTTTTGAAAGTGGTCAGAGGATGGTGTCAGGCAGCTGTTACCTTCTCCAAGGCACTATTCAAAAGTGAATACAGTTGTTGTTTTTTTTTTTCTGTCCCTTTTATTATTTTAGTTTATATTCTTCTAGACATGTCCACTTCCCTCTCCTAATTGTAGCAAAATCAAAATTAACTTGTACCTATAGTTTTTGTAACCCATTCCTTTGCTAGCATGATGTGAATATTTCCTTGTGTTCACCCTGTATTATTCTGCTGAACTAATCTCTCTGCCAGATCTGGGAACTTGAGGGTCTGGGTCCAGCTGGGTGTGGAGCCTCTTGCCTGGCCATGGTTTGGGGTTGGGTCTGATGGGCATCATTATTAGTGAATGCTGCTTGAATCAGTGGCCACGACCTAAGTGTGCAGGAGGTGGACAGGAGCTGGGAAGAAAATGGAGCTGCCTGTTCTTTTTATGCAATTTATTCTCAGCTCTTTTTAAAGATATGAATTCAAAGTTTGAAAAGTTCTCTTCTGTCTCCTGCAGTTGCTCTGTTTCCTGGGGTGCCGTTTGCCATGGTGACCTTTTGGGGGGCTGCTAATTTTCAGTGTATACTGAATGATCTTTGCTTATTCGTTCCTGAAGATTCCAATTAGTGGTTACCAAACTCACCCAAATTCCAGAAACATCTTCAGTTGTGGTGATGCTTGTATTAGAGATTGAATCCAGGGCCCACTGCTCAGTAAAGAATGTTCTACCACTGAGTTATTCCCCGCTCCTGAAAGTGTGTTAAAACACGGATTCCCAGGATCTTCACACAGAGATTCTGCTTTAATAGACATGGAGTGAAGCCTGGAAATCTAACATTTTAAGACTTCATAGAAGTATTTTGAAGGCTTAGAATATATGGATTCAAGGTCCATTCGGTGGCCATGGTGGATGCTGTTTAATGTGAAGGTCATTGCTATTTCTCTCAGTTCCCTGGCCTTTCCCCAGCCTAGCAGGCAGCTGCTGGCCTTCAGCAGTGGCTTTGCCTGGGAAGAGCCTAGTAAAGATGTTGCAAACATTTAAAAGAGGTGCAAGCATCTCTGAAAATGTAAAGAGAAAAGTTGTTTTTAATATAAATTCCCTTCAAGACAAGTACTATATAATATACATATTGTGGATGGGGGGCATGAGCATAGCCCCTGTACCTCCAAAAGGGGCATAGTCAAGTAATATTCATTGACCATCTCACTGCCTTCTGAGGGTATGGCTGACTTCAAGGGAAGGAGCATGCAAGCTGAGGTTAGACCCAGGTGCTTTTTTCTTTATTGTAATAACTGGTGTGATGTGGAGAG